>NC_138111.1:72472928-73027469 GCF_964146895.1 Miniopterus schreibersii | reverse complement strand
TATAATATAAACTGCTACAAGATGTGTGTAGCATGCTGAATGAAGGCTTGTAATTTCAAAGAAAGAAGAGGAAATCAAATTCCAGGTAGTGAAAGGAGCATGCCAGTATGGGAGATGTGCCTCTGGACAGTTTCAAGTAGCAGCTCTTTGTGGACACTTGGAAACAGCGCTGTGAAAAAATTTCGTACGAAGCGGGACTGGCCAAAGTTGAAAGACCTTCCAAAACCATCCCTAAAGACCTTAGCCAAACAATGAATGTTGCGATAAGCTCCGGCAGGAAAGGTGCTTCTATGACACAACCCCCAAGCAGGTAGCTACCTTCTGCACAGTACAAAATGCAAATGATTTCCAGACTGAAAACTCTCCGCAGAAGAATGAAATGCATGTGTTTCTCTCTGAACAAACACTCAGCCACTAGGCTTTTGCTTGCTCCTTCAAAGTCTTTGAAGAAACGTATGTTTTCACTGCTGGAATACGTTTTGGGATGCATCGTTTCAATCTCTTGCAAGCCTCATGTTCTTTCTTAGACGATGTGGAAAAACGCGGATTATGTTTCCCAAATCACTTGAAATCCAGGAAAACACACAGTGCTTCACTCTTGCCCAAACATGCTCTTTCTCCTAATGCGTTGAGAATATTCAAGAAAGCAGAAAGGAAGAGCATTTGATAGTGAAATTCAGACTAGCATGTACAAAAAGCCATTTCTTTCGGTTGAAGGGTGAAAAAGCATGATGGTCTTCATGTTCTCGATGAAACCCTTACCTTTCCAAGTGACCACAATTAGGACTTTCCCAAAAAGATGTGTTTGCGTGTCTGAGGCGAAAGGAGCTCTAAATTGTGTATTCAGTGCTGGAGAGTGACACACTCTACATAGGTTAAAAAACGTTTTAGAGCACCAACATGCTTAAAATTGAAACTGCTACAAGATGTGTGTAGCATGCAGAAAGAAGGCTTGTCATTTCAAAGAAAGAAGAGGAAACCAAAATCCAGGTACTGAAACGAGCACACCAGTATGGGAGATGTGCATGTGGACAGTTTCAAGCAGCAGCTCCTTCTGGACACTTGGAAACAGCAATGTAAAAATATTTTGTTCGAATCGGGATTTGGCCAAAGTTGAACGACCTTCCAACACCAACCCTAAAGAACTTAGCCAAACAATGAATGTCGCAATAACCTCCTGTAGGAAAGGTGCTTCTATGACACAACCCCCGAGCAGGTAGCTACATTCTGCACAGTACAAAATGCATATGAATTCCAGACTGAAAACTCACTCCAGAAGGAAGAAATGCGCGTCTTTCTCTCTGAAAGAACACTCAGCCACTATTCTTTTGCTTGCTCCTTCAAAGTCTTTGTAGAAACGTGTGTTTTCACTGCTGGAATACGTTTTAGGATGCATTGTTTCAATCTCTTGCAAGCCTCATGTTCTTTCTTACTCAATGTGGAAAAACGCGGATTATTTTTCCCAAATCACTTGAAATCCAGGAAAACGCACCCTGCATCAGTCTTGCTCAAACACGCTTTTCACCTAATGCATTGAGAACATTCAAGAAAGCAGAAAAGTAGGGCCCTAACCCTTGGTCCAATCCTAAACCGAACCGTCTCCCTAATCCTAGCCCTCAACATAACCCTAACCGTAGGTCCAATCCTAACCTAATCGTCTCTCTGCCTAGCCCTCAACATAACCCTAACCATAGTTCCAATCCTAAACCTAATCGTCTATCTAAACCTAGCCCTAAACATAACCCTAACCCTAGGTCCAATCCTAAGCTGAACCGTCTCTCTAACCCTACCCTTCTACATAACCCTAACCCTAGGTCCAATCCTAACCTAATCGTCTCTCTAATCCTAACCCTCAACATTACCCTACCCTAGGTCCATTCCTAACCCTAATCGACTCTCTAACCGTAGCCCTCAACATAACCCTAACCCTAGTTCCAATCCAAACCCTAATCGTCTATCTAACCCTAGCCCTCATCATAACCATAACCCTACGTCCAATCCTAATCCGAAAGGTCTCTCTAACCCTAGCTATCAACATAACCCTAACCCTATCTCCAATCCTAACCTATTCCTCCCTCTAACCCTAGCCCTCAATGTAACCCTCACGCTAGGTCCAATCGTAACCCTAATCGAATCTCTAACCTTAGCCCTCAACATAACCCTAACCCTAGGTCCAAACGTAACCCTAATCGTCTATCTAACCATACCCCTAAACAAAACCCTAACCCTAGGTGCAATCCTAACCTGAACGGTCTCTCTAACCCTAGCCCTCAACATAACCCTAACCCTAGGTAACAATCCTAACCAGAACCGTCTCTCTAACCCTAGCCCTCAACATAACCCTAACCCTAGGTACAATCCAAACACTAATCGTCTATCTAACCCTAGCCCTAAACATAACCTTAACCCTAGGTCCAATCCTAACCCTAATCGTCTCTCTAAACCTACCCCTCAACATAACCCTAACCCTAGGTCCAATCCTAACTCTAATCGTCTCTCTAACCCTAGCCCGCAACATAATCCTAACACTACGTCCAATCCTAACTCTAATCGTCTATCTAACCCTAGCCCTCAACATAACCCTAACCCTAGCTCCAATCCTAACCCTAATCGTCTCTCTAACTCTTACCCTCAACATAACCTCAACCCTAGGTCCAATCGTAACCCTATTCGTCTCTCTAAACCTAGCCCTCAACATAACCCTAACCCTCGGACCAATCCTAACCCTAACCTTCTCTCTAACCCTAGCCCTAAACATAACCATAACCCTAGGTCCATTCATAAACCCTAATTGTCTACCTAGCCCTTGCCCTCAACATAACCCTAACCGTAGCTCCAATCCTAACCCTAACCATCTCTCTAACCCTAGCCCTCAACATAACCCTAACCCTAGGTACAATCCAAACACTAATCGTCTATCTAACGCTAGCCCTAAACATAACCTTAACCCTAGGTCCAATAATAACCCTAATCGTCTCTCCGACCCTAGCTCTCAACATAACCCTAACCCTAAGTCCAATCGACTCTAATCATCTATCTAACCCTACCCTCAACATAACCCTAACCCTAGGTCCAATCCTAACTCTAATAGTCTATCTAACCCTAGCCCTCAACATAACCCTATCCCTAAGTCCAATCCTAACTCTAATCGTCTATCTAACCCTAGCCCTCAACATAACCCTAACCCTAGCTGCAAATCTAACCCGAACCTTCTCTCTAACCCTAGCCCTCAACATAACCATAACCCTCAACATAAAGTTAACCCTAGGGCCAATCCTAACCCTAATCGTCTACCTAACCCTAGCCCTCAACAGAACCCTAACCCTATGGTCCAGTCCTAACCCTAATAGTGTATCTAATCCTAGCCCTAAACATAACCCTAACCCTAGGTCCAATCCTAACCCTAATCGTCTTTCTAACCCTAGCCCTGAACATAACTCTAACACTAGCTCCAATCCTATCCCTAATCGACAACCGAACCCTAATCGTCTCTCTAATCCTAGCGCTCAATATAACCTTAACTCTAGGACCAATCCAAACCCAACGTGTGTTTTCACTGCTGGAATACGTTTTGGGATGCATTGTTTCAATCTCTTGCAAGCCTCATGTTGTTTCTTAGAGAATATGGAAAAACAAAGAGTATGTTTCCCAAATCACTTGTAATCCAGAAAAAGGCACACTGCTTCACTCTTGCTGAAACACGCTCTTTCTCATAATGTTTTGAGAACATTCAAGAAACCCGAAAAGAAGTGCATTTTTTAGTGAAATTCAGACGGGTATGTTCAAAATGACATTACTATTGGTTGCAGAGTGCAAAAGCACGATTGCCTTCACGTTCTCCATGACACGCTTACATATCCGACTGACCTGCAGTAGGACTTTCACAAAAAGATATGTTTGCGTGTCTGTGGTGAAAGGAGCTCTCAGTTGTGTATTCAGTGCTGGACAGTGACACTTTCTACGTAGGTTCACAGCGTTTTGAGAGCAGCAACATGCTTCAAACTGAAACTGCTACAAGGTGTGTGTAGCATGCAGAAAGAAGGCTTCTCATTTCAAAGAAAGAAGAGGAAACCAAAATCCAGGTAGTGAAAAGAGCACACCAGTATGGGAGATGTGCATGTGGACAGTTTCCAGCAGCAGCTCTTTGTGGACACTTGAGAACAGCGCTGTGAAAAAATTTCGTACGAAGCGGCATTTGGCCAAAGTTGAAAGACCTTCCAAAACGAGCCCTAAAGAACTTAGCCAATCGATGAATGTTGCAATAAGCTCCTGCAGGAAAGGTGCTTCTATGACACAACCCCCGAGCAGGTAGCTACATTCTGCACAGTACAAAATGCAAATGAATTCCAGGCTGAAAACTCTCCACAGAAGCATGTAATGCATGTGTTTCTCTCTGAAAGAACACTCAGCCCCTAGGCTTTTGCTTGCTCCTTCAAAATGTTTGCAGAAACGTATGTTTTCACTACTGGAATACGTTTTGGGATGCATCGTTTCAATCTCTTGCAAGCCTCATGTTGTTTCTTAGACACTGTGGAAAAACAAGGAGTATGTTTCCCAAATCACTTGTAATCCAGAGAAACGCACACTGCATCACTCTTGCTCACACACGCTCTTTTCTCCTAATGTGTTGAGAACATACAAGAAACCAGAAAAGAAGTGCATTTTGCACTGAAATTCAGACGGGTATCTTGAATGGGACATTTCTATTGGTTGCAGAGTGCAAAAGCACGATTGACTAAATGTTCTCGATGACACGCTTACATTTCCAAGTGACCTGAAGTAGGACTTTCACAAAAAGATGTCTTTGCGTGTCTGTGGTGAAAGAAGCTCTAAGTTGTGTATTCAGTGCTGGAGAGTGACACACTCTACACAGGTTAAACAGCATTCTTAGAGCACCAGGATGCTTATAATATAAACTGCTACAAGATGTGTGTAGCATGCTGAATGAAGGCTTGTAATTTCAAAGAAAGAAGAGGAAATCAAATTCCAGGTAGTGAAAGGAGCATGCCAGTATGGGAGATGTGCCTCTGGACAGTTTCAAGTAGCAGCTCTTTGTGGACACTTGGAAACAGCGCTGTGAAAAAATTTCGTACGAAGCGGGACTGGCCAAAGTTGAAAGACCTTCCAAAACCATCCCTAAAGACCTTAGCCAAACAATGAATGTTGCGATAAGCTCCGGCAGGAAAGGTGCTTCTATGACACAACCCCCAAGCAGGTAGCTACCTTCTGCACAGTACAAAATGCAAATGATTTCCAGACTGAAAACTCTCCGCAGAAGAATGAAATGCATGTGTTTCTCTCTGAACAAACACTCAGCCACTAGGCTTTTGCTTGCTCCTTCAAAGTCTTTGAAGAAACGTATGTTTTCACTGCTGGAATACGTTTTGGGATGCATCGTTTCAATCTCTTGCAAGCCTCATGTTCTTTCTTAGACGATGTGGAAAAACGCGGATTATGTTTCCCAAATCACTTGAAATCCAGGAAAACACACAGTGCTTCACTCTTGCCCAAACATGCTCTTTCTCCTAATGCGTTGAGAATATTCAAGAAAGCAGAAAGGAAGAGCATTTGATAGTGAAATTCAGACTAGCATGTACAAAAAGCCATTTCTTTCGGTTGAAGGGTGAAAAAGCATGATGGTCTTCATATTCTCGATGAAACCCTTACCTTTCCAAGTGACCACAATTAGGACTTTCCCAAAAAGATGTGTTTGCGTGTCTGAGGCGAAAGGAGCTCTAAATTGTGTATTCAGTGCTGGAGAGTGACACACTCTACATAGGTTAAAAAACGTTTTAGAGCACCAACATGCTTAAAATTGAAACTGCTACAAGATGTGTGTAGCATGCAGAAAGAAGGCTTGTCATTTCAAAGAAAGAAGAGGAAACCAAAATCCAGGTACTGAAACGAGCACACCAGTATGGGAGATGTGCATGTGGACAGTTTCAAGCAGCAGCTCCTTCTGGACACTTGGAAACAGCAATGTAAAAATATTTTGTTCGAATCGGGATTTGGCCAAAGTTGAACGACCTTCCAACACCAACCCTAAAGAACTTAGCCAAACAATGAATGTCGCAATAACCTCCTGTAGGAAAGGTGCTTCTATGACACAACCCCCGAGCAGGTAGCTACATTCTGCACAGTACAAAATGCATATGAATTCCAGACTGAAAACTCACTCCAGAAGGAAGAAATGCGCGTCTTTCTCTCTGAAAGAACACTCAGCCACTATGCTTTTGCTTGCTCCTTCAAAGTCTTTGTAGAAACGTGTGTTTTCACTGCTGGAATACGTTTTAGGATGCATTGTTTCAATCTCTTGCAAGCCTCATGTTCTTTCTTACTCAATGTGGAAAAACGCGGATTATTTTTCCCAAATCACTTGAAATCCAGGAAAACGCACCCTGCATCACTCTTGCTCAAACACGCTTTTCACCTAATGCATTGAGAACATTCAAGAAAGCAGAAAAGGAGGGCCCTAACCCTTGGTCCAATCCTAAACCGAACCATCTCCCTAACCCTAGCCCTCAACATAACCCTAACCGTAGGTCCAATCCTAACCTAATCGTCACTCTATGCCTAGCCCTCAACATAACCCTAACCCTAGTTCCAATCCTAAACCTAATCGTCTATCTAACCCTAGCCCTAAACATAACCCTAACCCTAGGTCCAATCCTAAGCTGAATCGTCTCTCTAACCCTACCCTTCTACATAACCCTAACCCTAGGTCCAATCCTAACCTAATCGTCTCTCTAACCCTAACCCTCAACATTACCCTACCCTAGGTCCATTCCTAACCCTAATCGACTCTCTAACCATAGCCCTCAACATAACCCTAACCCTAGTTCCAATCCAAACCCTAATCGTCTATCTAACCCTAGCCCTCATCATAACCATAACCCTACGTCCAATCCTAATCCGAAAGGTCTCTCTAACCCTAGCTCTCAACATAACCCTAACCCTATCTCCAATCCTAACCTATTAGTCCATCTAACCCTAACCCTCAATGTAACCCTCACGCTAGGTCCAATCGTAACCCTAATCGAATCTCTAACCGAAGTCCTCAACATAACCCTAACCCTAGGTCCAATACTAACCCTAATGTTCTACCTATCCCTAGCCCTCAACATAACCCTAACCCTAGGTCCAAACGTAACCCTAATCGTCTATCTAACCATACCCCTAAACATAACCCTAACCCTAGGTGCAATCCTAACCTGAACGGTCTCTCTAACCCTAGCCCTCAACATAACCTTAACCCTAGGTAACAATCCTAACCAGAACCGTCTCTCTAACCCTAGCCCTCAACATAACAATAACCCTAGGTACAATCCAAACACTAATCGTCTGTCTAACCCTAGCCCTAAACATAACCTTAACCCTAGGTCCAATCCTAACCCTAATCGTCTCTCTAAACCTAGCCCTCAACATAACCCTAACCCTAGGTCCAATCCTAACTCTAATCGTCTCTCTAACCCTAGCCCGCAACATAATCCTAACACTACGTCCAATCCTAACTCTAATCGTCTATCTAACCCTAGCCCTCAACATAACCCTAACCCTAGCTCCAATCCTAACCCTAATCGTCTCTCTAACTCTTACCCTCAACATAACCTCAACCCTAGGTCCAATCCTAACCCTATTCGTCTCTCTAAACCTAGCCCTCAACATAACCCTAACCCTCGGTCCAATCCTAACACTAACCTTCTCTCTAACCGTAGCCCTAAACATAACCATAAGCCTAGGTCCATTCATAAACCCTAATTGTCTACCTAGCCCTTGCCCTCAACATAACACTAACCCTAGCTCCAATCCTAACCCTAACCATCTCTCTAACCCTAGCCCTCAACCTAACCCTAACCCTAGGTCCCATCCTAACCCTAATCGTCTCTCTAACCTTAGCCCTCAACATAACCCTAACCCTAGCTCCAATCCTAACCCGAACTGTCTCTCTAACCCTAGCCCTCAACCTAACACAAACCCTAGGTCTAATCCTAACCCTAATCGTCTCTCTAACCCTAGCCCTCAACATAACCCTAACCCTAGGTACAATCCAAACACTAATCGTCTATCTAACGCTAGCCCTAAACATAACCTTAACCCTAGGTCCAATAATAACCCTAATCGTCTCTCCGACCCTAGCTCTCAACATAACCCTAACCCTAAGTCCAATCGACTCTAATCATCTATCTAACCCTACCCTCAACATAACCCTAACCCTAGGTCCAATCCTAACTCTAATAGTCTATCTAGCCCTAGCCCTCAACATAACCCTATCCCTAAGTCCAATCCTAACTCTAATCGTCTATCTAACCCTAGCCCTCAACATAACCATAACCCTCAACATAAAGTTAACCCTAGGGCCAATCCTAACCCTAATCGTCTACCTAACCCTAGCCCTCAACATAACCCTAACCGTAGGTCCAATCCTAACCCTAATCTTCCCTCTAAACCTAGCCCTCAACATAACCCTAACCCTACGTCCAATCCTAACTCTAATCGTCTATCTTACCCTAGCCCTCAACATAAACCTAATCCTAGGTGCAATCCTAACCCTATACGTCTATGTAACCCTAGCCCTCAACATAACCATAACCCTAGGTCTAATCCTAATCCGAACCGTCTCTCTAACCATCGCACTCACCATAACCCTAACCCTAGGTCCAATCCTGACCCAAATCGTCTCTCTAAGCGTAGTCCTCAACATAACCCTAACCCTAGGTCCAATACTAACCCTATGGTCCACCTAACCCTAGCCCTCAACATAACCCTCACCGTAGCTCAAATCCTAACCCTAATCATCTACCTAACCCTAGACCTCAACGTAACCCTAACCCTAGCTCCAATCCTAACCTAATCGTCTCTCTAACCCTAGCCCTCAACAAAACCCTAACACTTGGTCCAATCCTAACCGGGACCGTCTCTCTAACCCTAGCCCTCAACATAACCCTAACCCTAGGTCCAATCCTAACCCAAACCGTCTCTCTAACCCTAGCCCTCAACATAAACTTAACCCTAGGGCCAATCCTAACCCTAATCGTCTACCTAACCCTACCCCTCAACATAACCCTAACCCTCTGGTCCAGTCCTAACCCTAATAGTGTATCTAGCCCAGGCCTAAACATAACCCTATCCCTAGGTCCAATCCTAACCCTAATCGTCTATCTAAACCTAGCCCTAAACATAACCCTAACCCTAGCTCCAATCCGAACCCTAATTGTCTCTCTAACCCTAGCCCTCAACATAACCCACATCCTAGGTCTAATCCTAACCCTAACCGCTTCTCTAACTCTAGCCCGCAACATAACCCTAACGCTAGGTCCAATCCTAACCCTAGTCGTCTACCTAACCTTAGCCTTCAACACAACCCAAAGCCTAGGTCCAATCCTAACCCTATTCGTCTCTCTAAACCTAACCCTCAAAATAAACCTTACACTGGGTCCAATCCGAACCAGAACCTTCTCTAACCCTAGCCCTCAACATAACCCTAACCCTAGTTCCAATCGTAACCCTAATCGTCTCTCTAACCCTAGCCGTCAACATAACACTGACCCTAGGTCCAATCCTAAACCTAATCATCTATCTAACCCTAGCCCTCACCATAAGCCTAACCCTAGGACCAATCCTAACCCTAATCGTCTATCTAATCATAGCCTTCAACATTACCCTAACCCTAGCTCCAATCCTAACCCTAATCGTCCAACTAACCCTAGCCCTCAACATAACGCTAACCCTAGAACCAATCCTAACCCTAATGTCTACCTAACCCTAGCCCTCAACATAACCCTAACACTAGCTTAAATCCTAACCGTAATCGTCTATCTAACCCTAGCCCTAAACATAACCCTAACCCTAGGTCAAAACCTAACCCAAACCATCTCTCTCACCCTAGCCCTCAACATAACCCTAACCCTAGGTACAATCCTAAAGCTAATAGTCTCTCTAAACCTAGCCCTCAACATAACCCTAACCCTAGTTCCAATCCTAACCCTAATCGTCTATATAACCCTAGCCCTAAAATTAACCCTAACCCTAGGTCCAATCCTAAACCAAACCGTCTCTCTAACCCTAGCCCTCAACATAAACTTAACCCTAGGGCCAATCCGAACCCTAATCGTCTACCTAACCCTACCCCTCAACATAACCGTAACTCTGTGGTCCAGTCCTAACCCTAATAGTGTATCTAACCCTAGCCCTAAACATAACCCTAACACTAGGTCCAATCCTAACCCTAATAGTCTCTCTAACACTAGCCCTCAACATAACCCTAACCCTAGGTCCAATACTAACCCTATGGTCTACCTAACCCTACCCCTCAACATAACCGTAAACCTAGGTCCAATCTTATCCCTAATCGTCTACCTAACCCTAGCCCTCAACATAACCCTAATCGTAGGTCCAATCCTAACCCTAATCGTCCCTCTAAACCTAGCCCTCAACATAACCCTAACCCTACGTCCAATCCTAACTCTAATCGTCTATCTAACCCTAGCCCTCAACATAAACCTAATCCTAGGTGCAATCCTAACCCTATACGTCTATGTAACCCTAGCCCTCAACATAACCATAACCCTAGGTCTAATCCTAATCCGAACCGTCTCTCTAACCGTAGCACACACCATAACCCTAACCCTAGGTCCAATCCTGACCCAAATCGTCTCTCTACGCGTAGTCCTGAACATAACCCTTACCTTAGGTCCAATCCTAACCCTAATCGTCTATCTAACACTAGCCCTCAATATAAACTTAATCCTAGGTTTAATCCAAACCAGATCCGTCTCTCTAAACCTAGCCCTCAACATAACCCTAACCAAAGGTCCAATCCTATCCCTAATCGTCTACCTATCCCTAGCCCCCAACATAACCCTAACCCTAGGTCGAATCCTAACGCTAATCCAGTCTCTAACCGTAGCCCTCACCATAACCCTAACTCTAGCTCCAATCCTAACCCTAATCGTCTACCTAACCCTAGCCCTCAACATAACCCTAACCCTAGCTCCAATCCTAACCCTAATCGTCTCTCTAATGCTAGCCCTCAACACAACCCTAACCCTAGGTTCAATCCTAACCCGAACCTTCTCTCTAAACGTAGCCCTCAACATAACCTTAACCCTACGTCCAATCCTAACCCTAAACTTCTCTCTAACCCTAGCCCTCAACATAACCCTAACCCTAGCTCCAATCCTAACCCTAATCTTCTAACTCACCCTAGCACTCAACATAACCCTAACCCTAGGTCCAATCTTAAACCGATTCGTCTCTCTAAACCTACCCTCAACATAACCCTTACCCTAGATCCAATCCTAACCCGAATCGTCCCTCTAACCCTAGCCCTCAACGTAAACCTAACCCTAGGTCCAATTCTAACCCTAATCGACTCTCTAACTGTAGCCCTCAACATAACCCTAACCCCAGGTCCAATTCTAACCCGAACCGTCTCTCTAACCCTAGCCTTCAACATAAAGGTAACCCTAGCTCCAACCCTAACCCTAATCATCTATCTACACTAGCCCTCACCATAACTCTAACCCTAGTACCAATCCTAACCCTAATCTTCTATCTAACCGTAGCCCTCAACATAATACTAATCCTAGCTCAAATCCTAACCCTAAGGGTCACTGTAATCCTAGCCCTCAACATAACCCTAACCCTAGGTCCCATCCTACCCCAACCGTCTCTCTAACCCTAGCCCTCAACCTAACCCTAACCCTAGGTCCAATCCTAACCCGAACCGTCTCTCTAACCCTAGCCCTCAACCTAACCCTAACCCTAGGTCCAATCCTAACCCGAAACGTGTCTCTAACCCTAACCCTCAACATAACCCTAACCCTAGGTACAATCCTAACACTAATCCTCTATCTAACCCTAGCCCTAAACATAACCCTAACCCTAGGTCCAATCCTAACCAGAACCGTCTCTCTAACCCTAGCCCTCAACATAACCCTAACCCTAGGTCCTATCCTAACCTGAACCGTCTCCCTATCCCTAGCCCTCAACATAACCGTAACCCTAGCTCCAATCCTAACCCTAATAGTCTACCTAACCCTAGCCCTCAACATAACACTAACCCTAGCTCCAATCCTAACCCTAATCGTCTACCTAAACCTAGCCCTCATCATAACCCTAAACCTAGATCCAATTCTAACCCTAATCGTCTCTGTATCCCTAGCCCTCAACATTACCCTAACCCTAGGTCCAATCCTAACCCTAATCGTCTATTTAACCCTAGCCCTAAACATTAACCTAACCCTAGCTCAAATCCTATCCCGAACCGTCTCTCTAACCCTAGCCCTCAACAGAACCCTAACCCTAGCTCCAATCCAAACCCTAATCGTCTACCTAACCCTAGCCCTCAACATAACCCTAACCCTAGCTTAAATCCTAACCGTAATCGTCTCTCTAACCCTAGCCCTCAACATAACCCTAACCCTAGGTCCAATCCTAACCCAAACCATCTCTCTAACCCTAGCCCTCAACCTAACCATAACCCTAGGTCCAATCCTAACCCTAATCGTCTATCTAACCCTAGCCCTAAACATAACCCTAACCCTAGGTCAAATCCTAACCCGAACCGTCTCTCTAACCCTAGCCCTAACATATCCCTAATCGAGGTCCAATCCTAACCCGAACCGCCTCTCTAACCCTATCCCTCAACATAACCCTAACCCTAGGTCCAATTCTAACCCGAACCGTCTCTCTAACTCTAGCCCACAACAAAACCCTAACCCTAGGACCAATCCTAACCCTAAACGTGTATCTAACCCTAGCCCTAAACATAACCCTAACCCTATATCCAATTCTAACCATAATCGTCTATCGAACCCTAGCCCTCAACATAACCCTAAACCTAGCTACAATCCTAACCCTAATCGTCTCTCTAACTCTAACCCTCAACATAACCTCAACCCTAGGTCCAATCCTAACTCTAATCGTCTCTCTAACCCTAGCCCTCAACATAACCCTAACCCTAGCTTCAATCCTAACCCTAATTGTCTCTCTAACCCTAGCCCTCAACATAAGCCTAACCCTAGCTCCAATCCTAACCCTAGTCGTCTACCTAACCTTAGCCCTCAACACAACCCTAACCCTAGGTGCAATCCTAACCCTATTCGTCTCTCTAAACCTAGCCCTCAACATAACCCTAACCCTCGGTCCAATCCTAACCCTAACCTTCTCTCTAACCCTAGCCCTAAACATAACCATAACCCTAGGTCCATTCATAAACCCTAATTGTCTACCTAGCCCTTGCCCTTAACATAACCCTAACCCTAGGTCCAATCCTAACCCTAATCGTCTCTCTAACCCTAGCCCTCAACATAACCCTAACCCTAGCTCCAATCCTAACCCTAACCGTCTCTCTAACCTTAGCCCTCAACATAACCCTAACCCTAGATCCAATCATAACCCGAACTGTCTCTCTAACCCTAGCCCTCAACCTAACACAAACCCTAGGTCCAATCCTAACCCTAATCGGCACTCTAACACTAGCCCTCAACATAACCCTAACCCTAGCTGCAAATCTAACCCGAACCTTCTCTCTAACCCTAGCCCTCAACATAACCATAACCCTCTACATAAACTTAACCCTAGGGCCAATCCTAACCCTAATCGTCTACCTAACCCTAGACCTCAACAAAACCCTAACCCAATGGTCCAGTCCTAACCCTAATAGTGTATCTAACCCTAGCCCTAAACATAACCCTAACCCTAGGTCCAATCCTAATCCTAATCGTCTATCTAACCCTAGCCCTGAACATAACTCTAACACTAGCTCCAATCCTATCCCAAATCGACAACCGAACCCTAATCGTCTCTCTAATCCTAGCCCTCAATATAACCTTAACCCTAGGACCAATCCAAACCCAAGGTGTGTTTTCACTGCTGGAATACGTTTTGGGATGCATTGTTTCAATCTCTTGCAAGCCTCATGTTGTTTCTTAGAGAATATGGAAAAACAAAGAGTATGTTTCCCAAATCACTTGTAATCCAGAAAAAGGCACACTGCATCACTCTTGCTGAAACACGCTCTTTCTCATAATGTTTTGAGAACATTCAAGAAACCCGAAAAGAAGTGCATTTTTTAGTGAAATTCAGATGGGTATGTTCAAAATGACATTACTATTGGTTGCAGAGTGCAAAAGCACGATTGCCTCACGTTCTCCATGACACCCTTACATTTCCGACTGACCTGCAGTAGGACTTTCACAAAAAAATATGTTTGCGTGTCTGTGGTGAAAGGAGCTCTCAGTTGTGTATTCAGTGCTGGACAGTGACACTATCTACGTAGGTTACACAGCGTTTTGAGCAGCAACATGCTTCAAACTGAAACTGCTACAAGGTGTGTGTAGCATGCAGAAAGAAGGCTACTCATTTCAAAGAAAGAAGAGGAAACCAAAATCCAGGTAGTGAAAAGACCACACCACTATGGGAGATGTGCATGTGGACAGTTTCAAGCAGCAGCTGTTTGTGGACACTTGAGAACAGCGCTGTGAAAAAATTTCGTACGAAGCGGGATTTGGCCAAAGTTGAAAGACCTTCCAACCAGCCATAAAGAACTTAGCCAACAATGAATGTTGCAATAAGCTCCTGCAGGAAAGGGGCTTCTATGACACAACCCCCCCGAGCAGGTAGCTACATTCTGCACAGTACAAAATGCAAATGAATTCCAGGCTGAAAACTCTCCACAGAAGAATGAAATGCATGTGTTTCTCTCTGAAAGAACACTGAGCCACTAGGCTTTTGCTTGCTCCTTCAAAGTCTTTGTACAAACGTGTGTTTTCACTGTTGGAATACGTTGTGAGATGCATTGTTTCAAACTCTTGCAAGCCTCATGTTGTTTCTTAGACAATGTGGAAAAATAAGAAGTACGTTTCCCAAATCACTTGTAATCCAGAGAAACGCACACTGCATCACTCTTGCTCACACACGCTCTTTCTCCTAATGTGTTGATAACATTCAAGATACCAGAAAAGAAGGGCATTTTGCAGTGAAATTCACACGGGTATGTTCAAATGGACATTTCTATTGGTTGCAGTGCGCAAAAGCACGATTGACTTCATGTTCTCCATGACACCTTTACATTTCCAAGTGACCTGAAGTAGGAGTTTCACAAAAAGATGTGTTTGCGTGTCTGTGGTGAAAGGAGCTCTATGTTGTGTATTCAGTGCTGGAGAGTGACACACTCTACGTAGGTTACACAGCGTTTTGAGAGCAGCAACATGCTTCAAACTAAAACTGCTACAAGGTGTGTGTAGCATGCAGAAAGAAGGCTTGTCATTTCAAAGAAAGAAGAGGAAAACAAAATCCAGGTAGTGAAACGAGCACACAGGTATGGGAGATGTGCATGTGGACAGTTTCAAGCAGCAGCTCTTTGTGGACACTTGGGAACACCGCTGTGAAAAAATTTCGTACGAAACGGGATTTGGCCAAAGTTGAAAGACCTTCCAAAACCAGCCCTAAAGAACTTAGCCAAAGAATGAATGTTGCAATAAGCTCCTGCAGGAAAGGTGTCTCTATGACACAACCCTCGAACAGGTATCTACATTCTGCACAGTACAAAAAGCAAATGAATTCCTGGCTGAAAACTCTCCACAGAAGAATGAAATGCATGTGTTTCTTTCTGAAAGAACACTCAGCCACTAGGCTTTAGCTTGCTCCTTCAAAGTCTTTGCAGAAACGTGTGTTTTCACTGCTGGAATACGTTTTGGGATGCATTGTTTCAATCTCTTGCAAGCCTCAGGTTGTTTCTTAGACACTGTGGAAAAACAAGGAGTATGTTTCCCAAATCACTTGAAATCCAGAGAAACGCACACTGCATCACTCTTGCTCAAACACGCTCTTTCTCCTAGTGTGTTGTGAACATTCAAGAAACCAGAAAAGAAGTGCATTTTGCAGTGAAATTCAGACGGGTATGTTCAAAAGAACATTTCTACTGGTTGCAGAGTGCAAAAGCACTATTGACTTCATGTTCTCAATGACACCCTTACATTTCCAAGTGACCTGAAGTAGGACTTTCCCAAAAAGATATGTTTGCGTGTCTGTGGTGAAAGGAGATCTCAGTTGTGTATTCAGTGCTGGAGAGGGACACACTCTACATAGGTTACACAGCGTTTTGAGAATAGCAACATGTTTCAAACTGAAACTGCTACAAGGTGTGTGTAGCATGCGGAAAGAAGGCTTGTCATTTCAAAGAAGGAAGAGCAAACCAAAACCCAAGTAGTGAAACGAGCACACCAGTATGGGAGATGTGCATGTGGACAGTTTCAAGCAGCAGCTCTTTGTGGACACTTGGAAACAGCAATGTAAAAACATTTGGTTCGAAGCGGGATTTGGCCAAAGTTGAAAGACCTTCCAACACCAACCCTAAAGAACTTAGGCAAACAATGAATGTTGCAATAAGCCCCTGCAGGAAAGGTGCTTCTATGACACAACCCCCGAGCAGGTAGCTACATTCTGCACAGTACAAAATGCATATGAATTCCTGGCTGGAAACTCACTCCAGAAGGAAGAAATGCGTGTGTTTCTCTCTGAAAGAACACTCAGCCACTATTCTTTTGCTCCTTCAAAGTCTTTGTAGAAACGTGTGTTTTCACTGCTGGAATACGTTATTGGATGCATTGTTTCAGTCTCTTGCAATCCTCATGTTCTTTCTTAGACGATGTGGAAAAACAAGGAGTATGTGTCCCAAATTACTTGCAATCCAGAAAAACACACACTGCATCACTCTTGCCCAAACATGCTCTTTCTCCTTATGCGTTGAGAACATTCAAGAAAGAAGAAAGGAAGAGTATTTGGTAGTGAAATTCAGACTGGCATGTACAAAAAGCCATTTCTTTCGGTTGCAGGGTGTAAAAGCATGATGGTCTTCATGTTCTCGATGAAACCCTTACATTTCCAAGTGACCACAATTAGGACTTTCCAAAAAAAAAAATGTGTTTGTGTGTCTGTGGCGAAAGGAGCTCTAAGTTGTGTATTCAGTGCTGGAGAGTGACACACTCTACACAGGTTAGACAGCGTTATTAGAGCACCAACATGCTTAAAATTGAAACTGCTACAAGATGTGTGTAGCATGCTGAATGAAGGCTTGTCATTTCAAAGAAGGAAGAGCAAACCAAATTCCGGATAGTGAAACGAGCATGCCAGTATGGGAGATGTGCATGTGGACAGTTTAAAGCAGCAGCTCCTTCGGGACACTTGGAAACAGCGCTGTGAAAAAATTGAGTAGGAAGCGGGATTTGGCCAAAGTTGAAAGACCTTACAAAACCAACCCTAAAGGACTTAGCCAAACAATGAATGTTGCAATAACCTCCTGTAGGAAAGGTGCTTCTATGACACAACCCCCGAGCAGGTAGCTACATTCTGCACAGTACAAAATGCAAATGAATTCCAGGCTGAAAACTCTCCACAGAAGAATGAAATACATGTGTTTCTCTCTGAACGAACACTCAGCCACTAGGCTTTTGCTTGCTCCTTCAAAGTCTTTGGAGAAACGTATGTTTTCACTGCAGAATACGTTTTGGGATGCATCCTTTCAATCTCTTGCAAGCCTCATGTTGTTTCTTAGACACTGTGGAAAAACAAGGAGTATCTTTCCCAAATCACTTGTAATCCAGAGAAACGCACACTGCATCACTCTTGCTCACACACGCTCTTTCTTCTAATGTATTGAGAACATTCCAGAAACCAGAAAAGAAGTGCATTTTGCAGTGAAATTCAGACGGGTATGTTCAAAAGAACAGTTCTATTGGTTGCAGAGTGAAAAAGCACGACTGACCTCATGTTCTCGATGACACCCTTACATTTCCAAGTGACCTGAAGTAGGACGTTCACAAAAAGATGTCTTTGCGTGTCTGTGGTGAAAGTACCTCTAAGTTGTGTATTTAGTGCTGGAGAGTGACACACCCTACACAGGTTGGACAGCGTTCTTATAGCACCAACATGCTTAAAATTGAAACTGCTACAAGATGTGTGTACCATGCTGAATGAAGGCTTGTTATTTCAAAGAAAAAAGAGGAAACCAAATTCCAGGTAGTGAAACGAGCACACCAGTATGGTAGATATGCATGTGGACAGTTTCAAGCAGCAGCTCTTTGTGGACACTTGGAAGCAACGGTGTGAAAAAATTTCGTAGGAATCGGGAATTGGCCAAAGTTGAAAGACCTTCCAAAAGCAACCCTAAAGGACTTAGCCAAACAAAGAACGTTGCAATAAGCTCCTGCAGGAAAGGTGCTTCTATGACACAACCCCCGAGCAGGTAGCTACATTCTGCACAGTACAAAATGCATATGAATTCCTGGCTGGAAACTCACTCCAGAAGGAAGAAATGCGTGTGTTTCTCTCTGAAAGAACACTCAGCCACTATTCTTTTGCTTGCTCCTTCAAAGTCTTTGTAGAAACGTGTGTTTTCACTGCTGGAATACGTTTTAGGATGCATTGTTTCAATCTCTTGCAAGCCTCATGTTCTTTCTTAGACGATGTGGAAAAACAAGGAGTATGTTTCCCAAATCACTTTCAATCCAGAAAAACACACAGTGCATCACTTTTGCCCAAACATGCTCTTTCTCCTAATGCGTTGAGAATATTCGAGAAAGCAGGAAGGAAGAGCATTTGGTAGTGAAATTCAGACTAGCATGTACAAAAAGCCATTTTTTTCGGTTGAAGGGTGAAAAAGCATGATGGTCTTCATGTTCTCGATGAAACCCTTACCTTTCCAAGTGACCACAATTAGGACTTTCCCAAAAAGATGTGTTTGCGTGTCTGAGGCGAAAGGAGCTCTAAGTTGTGTATTCAGTGCTGGAAAATGACACACTCTACATAGGTTAAAAAACGTTTTAGAGCACCAACATGCTTAAAATTGAAACTGCTACAAGATGTGTGTAGCATGCAGAAAGAAGGCTTGTCATTTCAAAGAAAGAAGAGGAAACCAAAATCCAGGTACTGAAACGAGCACACCAGTATGGGAGATGTGCATGTGGACAGTTTCAAGCAGCAGCTCCTTCTGGACACTTGGAAACAGCAATGTAAAAACATTTTGTTCGAATCGGGATTTGGCCAAAGTTGAACGACCTTCCAACACCAACCCTAAAGAACTTAGCCAAACAAGGAATGTTGTTTCCCAAATTACTTGAAATCCAGTTAAACGCACCCTGCATCAGTCTTTCTCAAACACGCTTTTCACCTAATGCATTGAGAACATTCAAGAAAGCAGAAAAGAAGGGCCCTAACCCTTGGTCCAATCCTAAACCGAACCGTCTCCCTAACCCTAGCCCTCAACATAACGCTAACCGTAGGTCCAATCCTAACCAAATCGTTTCTCTATGCCTAGCCCTCAACATAACCCTAACCCTAGTTCCAATCCTAAACCTAATCGTCTATCTAACCCTAGCCCTAAACATAACCCTAACCCTAGGTCCAATCCTAAGCTGAACCGTCTCTCTAACCCTAGCCTTCTACATAACCCTAACCCTAGGTCCAATCCTAACCTAATCGTCTCTCTAACCCTAACCCTCAACATTACCCCACCCTAGGTCCATTCCTAACCCTAGTCGACTCTCTAACCGTAGCACTCAACATAACCCTAACCCTAGTTCCAATCCAAACCCTAATCCTCTATCTAACCCTAGCCCTCATCATAACCATAACCCTACGTCCAATCCTAATCCGAAAGGTCTCTCTAACCTTAGCTCTCAACATAACCCTAACCCTAGCTCCAATCCTACCCTATTCGTCCCTCTAACCCTAGCCCTCAACGTAACCCTCACGCTAGGACCAATCGTAACCCTAATCGAATCTCTAACCATAGTCCTCAACATAACCTTAACCCTAGGTCCAATACTAACACTAATATTCTACCTAACCCTAGACCTCAACATAACCCTAACCCTAGGTCCAATCGTAACCCTAATCGTCTATCTAACCATACCCCTAAACATAACCCTAACCCTAGGTGCAATCCTAACCTGAACGGTCTCTCTAACCCTAGTCCTCAACATAACCCTAACCCTAGGTAACAATCCTAACCAGAACCGTCTCTCTAACCCTAGCCCTCAACATAACCCTAACCCTAGGTACAATCCAAACACTAATCGTCTATCTAACCCTAGCCCTAAACATAACCTTAACCCTAGGTCTAATCCTAACCCTAATCGTCTCTCTAAACCTAGCCCTCAACATAACCCTAACACTAGGTCCAATCCTAACTCTAATCGTCTCTCTAACCCTAGCCCGCAACATAATCCTAACACTACGTCCAACCCTAACTCTAATCTTCTATCTAACCCTAGCCCTCAACATAACCCTAACCCTGGATCCAATCCTAACCCTAATCGTCTCTCTAACTATAACCCTCAACATAACCTCAACCCTAGGTCCAATCCTAACCCTATTCGTCTCTCTAAACCTAGCCCTCAACATAACCCTAACCCTCGGTCCAATCCTAACCCTAACCTTCTCTCTAACACTAGCCCTAAACATAACCATAACCCTAGGTCCATTCATAAACCCTAATTGTCTACCTAGCCCTTGCCCTCAACATAACCCTAACCCTAGCTCCAATCCTAACCCTAACCATCTGTCTAACCCTAGCCCTCAATATAACCCTAACCCTAGGTCCAATGCTAACCCGAACTGTCTCTCTAACCCTAGCCCTCAACCTAACCCTACCCCTAGGTCCCATCCTAACCCTAATCGTCTCTCTAACCCTAGCCCTCAACATAACCCTAACCCTAGCTCCAATCCTATCCCTAACCGTCTCTCTAACCTTAGCCCTCAACATAACCCTAACCCTAGATATAATCCTAACCCGAACTGTCTCTCTAACCCTAGACCTCAACCTAACACAAACCCTAGGTCTAATCCTAACCCTAATCGTCTCTCTAACCCTAGCCCTCAACATAACCCTAACCCTAGGTACAATCCAACACTAATCGTCTATCTAACGCTAGCCCTAAACATAACCTTAACCCTAGGTCCAATAATAACCCTAATAGTCTCTGCGACCCTAGCTCTCAACATAACCCTAACCCTAAGTCCAATCCTAACTATAATCGTCTATCTAACCCTACCCTCAACATAACCCTAACCCTAGGTCCAATCCTAACTCTAATCGTCTATCTAACCCTAGCCCTCAACATAACCCTATCCCTAAGTCCAATCCTAACTCTAATCGTCTATCTAACCCTAGCCTTCAACATAACCCTAACCCTAGCTGCAAATCTAA
The DNA here is from genome assembly GCF_964146895.1 of Miniopterus schreibersii. NCBI lineage: Eukaryota > Metazoa > Chordata > Mammalia > Chiroptera > Miniopteridae > Miniopterus > Miniopterus schreibersii. The sequence continues at coordinate 73,006,258 of NC_138111.1, read as the reverse complement.
CCCGAACCTTCTCTCTAACCCTAACCCTCAACATAACCATAACCCTCAACATAAACTTAACCCTAGGGCCAATCCTAACCCTAATCGTCTACCTAACCCTAGACCTCAACAAAACCCTAACCCTATGGTCCAGTCCTAACCCTAATAGTGTATCTAATCCTAGCCCTTAACATAACCCTAACCCTAGGTCCAATCCTAACACTAATCATCTTTCTAACCCTAGCCCTGAACATAACTCTAACACTAGCTCCAATCCTATCCCTAATCGACAACCGAACCCTAATCGTCTCTCTAATGCTAGCCCTCAATATAACCTTAACCCTAGAACCAATCCAAACCCAACGTGTGTTTTCACTGCTGGAATACGTTTTGGGATGCATTGTTTCAATCTCTTGCAAGCCTCATGTTGTTTCTTAGAGAATATGGAAAAACAAAGAGTATGTTTCCCAAATCACTTGTAATCCAGAAAAAGGCACACTGCATCACTCTTGCTGAAACACGCTCTTTCTCATAATGTTTTGAGAACATTCAAGAAACCCGAAAAGAAGTGCATTTTTTAGTGAAATTCAGACGGGTATGTTCAAAATGACATTACTATTGGTTGCAGAGTGCAAAAGCACGATTGCCTTCACGTTCTCCATGACACGCTTACATTTCCGACTGACCTGCAGTACGTCTTTCACAAAAAGATATGTTTGCGTGTCTGTGGTGAAAGGAGCTCTCAGTTGTGTATTCAGTGCTGGAGAGTGACACACTCTACGTAGGTTACACAGCGTTTTGAGAGCAGCAACATGCTTCAAACTGAAACTGCTACAAGGTGTGTGTAGCATGCAGAGAGAAGGCTTCTCATTTCAAAGAAAGAAGAGGAAACCAAAATCCAGGTAGTGAAAAGAGCACACCAGTATGGGAGATGTGCATGTGGACAGTTTCCAGCAGCAGCTCTTTGTGGACACTTGAGAACAGCGCTGTGAAAAAATTTCGTACGAAGCGGGATTTGGCCAAAGTTGAAAGACCTTCCAAAACCAGCCCTAAAGAACTTAGCCAATCAATGAATGTTGCAATAAGCTCCTGCAGGAAAGGTGCTTCTATGACACAACCCCCGAGCAGGTAGCTACATTCTGCACAGTACAAAATGCAAATGAATTCCAGGCTGAAAACTCTCCACAGAAGAATGAAATGCGTGTGTTTCTCTCTGAAAGAACACTCAGCCCCTAGGCTTTTGCTTGCTCCTTCAAAATGTTTGCAGAAACGTATGTTTTCACTACTGGAATACGTTTTGGGATGCATCGTTTCAATCTCTTGCAAGCCTCATGTTGTTTCTTAGACAATGTGGAAAAACAAGGAGTATGTTTCCCAAATCACTTGTAATCCAGAGAAACGCACACTGCATCACTCTTGCTCACACACGCTCTTTTCTCCTAATGTGTTGAGAACATACAAGAAACCAGAAAAGAAGTGCATTTTGCACTGAAATTCAGACGGGTATGTTGAATAGGACATTTCTATTGGTTGCAGAGTGCAAAAGCACGATTGACTAAATGTTCTCGATGACACGCTTACATTTCCAAGTGACCTGAAGTAGGACTTTCACAAAAAGATGTCTTTGCGTGTCTGTGGTGAAAGAAGCTCTAAGTTGTGTATTCAGTGCTGGAGAGTGACACACTCTACACAGGTTAGAAAGCGTCCTTACAGCACCAACATGTTTCAAACTGAAACTGCTACAAGATGTGTATAGCATGGTGCATGAAGGCTTGTCATTTCAAAGAAAGAAGAGGAAACCAAATTCCAGGTAGTGAAACGAGCACACCAGTATGGCAGATGTGCATGTGGACAGTTTCCAGCAGCAGCTCTTTGTGGACACTTGGAAACAGCACTGTGAAAATATTTCGTACGAAGTGGGACTTGGCCAAAGTTGAAAGACTTTCCAAAAGCAACCCTAAAGGACTTAGCCAAACAATGAATGTTGCAATAAGCTCCTGCAGGAAAGGTGCTTCTATGACACAACCCCCGAGCAGGTAGCTACATTCTGCACAGTACAAAATGCATATGAATTCCTGGCTGGAAACTCACTCCAGAAGGAAGAAATGCGTGTGTTTCTCTCTGAAAGAACACTCAGCCACTATTCTTTTGCTTGCTCCTTCAAAGTCTTTGTAGAAACGTGTGTTTTCACTGCTGGAATACGTTGTGGGATGCATTGTTTCAGTCTCTTGCAAGCCTCATGTTCTTTCTTATACGATGTGGAAAAACAAGGAGTATGTTTCCCAAATCACTTTCAATCCAGAAAAACACACAGTGCATCACTCTTGCCCAAACATGCTCTTTCTCCTAATGCGTTGAGAATATTCGAGAAAGCAGAAAGGAAGAGCATTTGGTAGTGAAATTCAGACTAGCATGTACAAAAAGCCAATTCTTTCGGTTGAAGGGTGAAAAAGCATGATGGTCTTCATGTACTCGATGAAACCCTTACCTTTCCAAGTGACCGCAATTAGGACTTTCCCAAAAAGATGTGTTTGCGTGTCTGAGGCGAAAGGAGCTCTAAGTTGTGTATTCAGTGCTGGAGAGTGACACACTCTACATAGGTTAAAAAACGTTTTAGAGCACCAACATGCTTAAAATTGAAACTGCTACAAGATGTGTGTAGCATGCAGAAAGAAGGCTTGTCATTTCAAAGAAAGAAGAGGAAACCAAAATCCAGGTACTGAAACGAGCACACCAGTATGGGAGATGTGCATGTGGACAGTTTCAAGCAGCAGCTCCTTCTGGACACTTGGAAACAGCAATGTAAAAACATTTTGTTCGAATCGGGATTTGGCCAAAGTTGAACGACCTTCCAACACCAACCCTAAAGAACTTAGCCAAACAAGGAATGTTGTTTCCCAAATTACTTGAAATCCAGGTAAACGCACCCTGCATCAGTCTTTCTCAAACACGCTTTTCACCTAATGCATTGAGAACATTCAAGAAAGCAGAAAAGAAGGGCCCTAACCCTTGGTCCAATCCTAAACCGAACCGTCTCCCTAACCCTAGCCCTCAACATAACGCTAACCGTAGGTCCAATCCTAACCAAATCGTTTCTCTATGCCTAGCCTTCAACATAACCCTAACCCTAGTTCCAATCCTAAACCTAATCGTCTATCTAACCCTAGCCCTAAACATAACCCTAACCCTAGGTCCAATCCTAAGCTGAACCGTCTCTCTAACCCTAGCCTTCTACATAACCCTAACCCTAGGTCCAATCCTAACCTAATCGTCTCTCTAACCCTAACCCTCAACATTACCCCACCCTAGGTCCATTCCTAACCCTAGTCGACTCTCTAACCGTAGCACTCAACATAACCCTAACCCTAGTTCCAATCCAAACCCTAATCCTCTATCTAACCCTAGCCCTCATCATAACCATAACCCTACGTCCAATCCTAATCCGAAAGGTCTCTCTAACCTTTGCTCTCAACATAACCCTAACCCTAGCTCCAATCCTACCCTATTCGTCCCTCTAACCCTAGCCCTCAACGTAACCCTCACGCTAGGACCAATCGTAACCCTAATCGAATCTCTAACCATAGTCCTCAACATAACCTTAACCCTAGGTCCAATACTAACACTAATATTCTACCTAACCCTAGACCTCAACATAACCCTAACCCTAGGTCCAATCGTAACCCTAATCGTCTATCTAACCATACCCCTAAACATAACCCTAACCCTAGGTGCAATCCTAACCTGAACGGTCTCTCTAACCCTAGTCCTCAACATAACCCTAACCCTAGGTAACAATCCTAACCAGAACCGTCTCTCTAACCCTAGCCCTCAACATAACCCTAACCCTAGGTACAATCCAAACACTAATCGTCTATCTAACCCTAGCCCTAAACATAACCTTAACCCTAGGTCTAATCCTAACCCTAATCGTCTCTCTAAACCTAGCCCTCAACATAACCCTAACACTAGGTCCAATCCTAACTCTAATCGTCTCTCTAACCCTAGCCCGCAACATAATCCTAACACTACGTCCAACCCTAACTCTAATCTTCTATCTAACCCTAGCCCTCAACATAACCCTAACCCTGGATCCAATCCTAACCCTAATCGTCTCTCTAACTATAACCCTCAACATAACCTCAACCCTAGGTCCAATCCTAACCCTATTCGTCTCTCTAAACCTAGCCCTCAACATAACCCTAACCCTCGGTCCAATCCTAACCCTAACCTTCTCTCTAACACTAGCCCTAAACATAACCATAACCCTAGGTCCATTCATAAACCCTAATTGTCTACCTAGCCCTTGCCCTCAACATAACCCTAACCCTAGCTCCAATCCTAACCCTAACCATCTGTCTAACCCTAGCCCTCAATATAACCCTAACCCTAGGTCCAATCCTAACCCGAACTGTCTCTCTAACCCTAGCCCTCAACCTAACCCTACCCCTAGGTCCCATCCTAACCCTAATCGTCTCTCTAACCCTAGCCCTCAACATAACCCTAACCCTAGCTCCAATCCTATCCCTAACCGTCTCTCTAACCTTAGCCCTCAACATAACCCTAACCCTAGATATAATCCTAACCCGAACTGTCTCTCTAACCCTAGCCCTCAACCTAACACAAACCCTAGGTCTAATCCTAACCCTAATCGTCTCTCTAACCCTAGCCCTCAACATAACCCTAACCCTAGGTACAATCCAACACTAATCGTCTATCTAACGCTAGCCCTAAACATAACCTTAACCCTAGGTCCAATAATAACCCTAATAGTCTCTGCGACCCTAGCTCTCAACATAACCCTAACCCTAAGTCCAATCCTAACTCTAATCGTCTATCTAACCCTAGCCCTCAACATAACCCTATCCCTAAGTCCAATCCTAACTCTAATCGTCTATCTAACCCTAGCCCTCAACATAACCCTAACCCTAGCTGCAAATCTAACCCGAACCTTCTCTCTAACCCTAACCCTCAACATAACCATAACCCTCAACATAAACTTAACCCTAGGGCCAATCCTAACCCTAATCGTCTACCTAACCCTAGACCTCAACAAAACCCTAACCCTATGGTCCAGTCCTAACCCTAATAGTGTATCTAATCCTAGCCCTTAACATAACCCTAACCCTAGGTCCAATCCTAACACTAATCATCTTTCTAACCCTAGCCCTGAACATAACTCTAACACTAGCTCCAATCCTATCCCTAATCGACAACCGAACCCTAATCGTCTCTCTAATGCTAGCCCTCAATATAACCTTAACCCTAGAACCAATCCAAACCCAACGTGTGTTTTCACTGCTGGAATACGTTTTGGGATGCATTGTTTCAATCTCTTGCAAGCCTCATGTTGTTTCTTAGAGAATATGGAAAAACAAAGAGTATGTTTCCCAAATCACTTGTAATCCAGAAAAAGGCACACTGCATCACTCTTGCTGAAACACGCTCTTTCTCATAATGTTTTGAGAACATTCAAGAAACCCGAAAAGAAGTGCATTTTTTAGTGAAATTCAGACGGGTATGTTCAAAATGACATTACTATTGGTTGCAGAGTGCAAAAGCACGATTGCCTTCACGTTCTCCATGACACGTTTACATTTCCGACTGACCTGCAGTACGTCTTTCACAAAAAGATATGTTTGCGTGTCTGTGGTGAAAGGAGCTCTCAGTTGTGTATTCAGTGCTGGAGAGTGACACACTCTACGTAGGTTACACAGCGTTTTGAGAGCAGCAACATGCTTCAAACTGAAACTGCTACAAGGTGTGTGTAGCATGCAGAAAGAAGGCTTCTCATTTCAAAGAAAGAAGAGGAAACCAAAATCCAGGTAGTGAAAAGAGCACACCAGTATGGGAGATGTGCATGTGGACAGTTTCCAGCAGCAGCTCTTTGTGGACACTTGAGAACAGCGCTGTGAAAAAATTTCGTACGAAGCGGGATTTGGCCAAAGTTGAAAGACCTTCCAAAACCAGCCCTAAAGAACTTAGCCAATCAATGAATGTTGCAATAAGCTCCTGCAGGAAAGGTGCTTCTATGACACAACCCCCGAGCAGGTAGCTTCATTCTGCACAGTACAAAATGCAAATGAATTCCAGGCTGAAAACTCTCCACAGAAGAATGAAATGCGTGTGTTTCTCTCTGAAAGAACACTCAGCCCCTAGGCTTTTGCTTGCTCCTTCAAAATGTTTGCAGAAACGTATGTTTTCACTACTGGAATACGTTTTGGGATGCATCGTTTCAATCTCTTGCAAGCCTCATGTTGTTTCTTAGACAATGTGGAAAAACAAGGAGTATGTTTCCCAAATCACTTGTAATCCAGAGAAACGCACACTGCATCACTCTTGCTCACACACGCTCTTTTCTCCTAATGTGTTGAGAACATACAAGAAACCAGAAAAGAAGTGCATTTTGCACTGAAATTCAGACGGGTATGTTGAATAGGACATTTCTATTGGTTGCAGAGTGCAAAAGCACGATTGACTAAATGTTCTCGATGACACGCTTACATTTCCAAGTGACCTGAAGTAGGACTTTCACAAAAAGATGTCTTTGCGTGTCTGTGGTGAAAGAAGCTCTAAGTTGTGTATTCAGTGCTGGAGAGTGACACACTCTACACAGGTTAAACAGCATTCTTAGAGCACCAGGATGCTTATAATATAAACTGCTACAAGATGTGTGTAGCATGCTGAATGAAGGCTTGTAATTTCAAAGAAAGAAGAGGAAATCAAATTCCAGGTAGTGAAAGGAGCATGCCAGTACGGGAGATGTGCCTCTGGACAGTTTCAAGTAGCAGCTCTTTGTGGACACTTGGAAACAGCGCTGTGAAAAAATTTCGTATGAAGCGGGATTTGGCCAAAGTTGAAAGACCTTCCAAAACCATCCCTAAAGAACTTAGCCAAACAATGAATGTTGCGATAAGCTCCGGCTGGAAAGGTGCTTCTATGACACAACCCCCAAGCAGGTAGCTACCTTCTGCACAGTACAAAATGCAAATGATTTCCAGGCTGAAAACTCTCCACAGAAGAATGAAATGCATGTGTTTCTCTCTGAACAAACACTCAGCCACTAGGCTTTTGCTTGCTCCTTCAAAGTCTTTGCAGAAACGTGTGTTTTCACTACTGGAATACGTTGTGGGATGCATTGTTTCAATCTCTTGCAAGCCTCATGTTGTTTCTTAGACACTGTGGAAAAACAAGGAGTATGTTTCCCAAATCACGTGTAATCCAGAGAAACGCACACTGCATCACCCTTGCTCAAACACGCTCTTTCTTCTAATGTATTGAGAACATTCAAGAAACCAGAAACGAAGTGCATTTTGCAGTGAAATTCAGACGGGTATGTTCAAAAGGACATTTCTATTGGTTGCAGAGTGCAAAAGCACGACTGACTTCATGTTCTCGATGACACCCTTACATTTCCAAGTGACCTGAAGTAGGACTTTCACAAAAAGATGTCTTTGCGTGTCTGTGGTGAAAGTCACTCTAAGTTGTGTATTCAGTGCTGGAGAGTGACACACTCTACACAGGTTAGAAAGCGTCCTTACAGCACCAACATGTTTCAAACTGAAACTGCTACAAGATGTGTATAGCATGGTGCATGAAGGCTTGTCATTTCAAAGAAAGAAGAGGAAACCAAATTCCAGGTAGTGAAACGAGCACACCAGTATGGCAGATGTGCATGTGGACAGTTTCCAGCAGCAGCTCTTTGTGGACACTTGGAAACAGCACTGTGAAAATATTTCGTACGAAGTGGGACTTGGCCAAAGTTGAAAGACTTTCCAAAAGCAACCCTAAAGGACTTAGCCAAACAATGAATGTTGCAATAAGCTCCTGCAGGAAAGGTGCTTCTATGACACAACCCCCGAGCAGGTAGCTACATTCTGCACAGTACAAAATGCATATGAATTCCTGGCTGGAAACTCACTCCAGAAGGAAGAAATGCGTGTGTTTCTCTCTGAAAGAACACTCAGCCACTATTCTTTTGCTTGCTCCTTCAAAGTCTTTGTAGAAACGTGTGTTTTCACTGCTGGAATACGTTGTGGGATGCACTGTTTCAGTCTCTTGCAAGCCTCATGTTCTTTCTTAGACGATGTGGAAAAACAAGGAGTATGTTTCCCAAATCACTTTCAATCCAGAAAAACACACAGTGCATCACTCTTGCCCAAACATGCTCTTTCTCCTAATGCGTTGAGAATATTCGAGAAAGCAGAAAGAAAGAGCATTTGGTAGTGAAATTCAGACTAGCATGTACAAAAAGCCAATTCTTTCGGTTGAAGGGTGAAAAAGCATGATGGTCTTCATGTACTCGATGAAACCCTTACCTTTCCAAGTGACCGCAATTAGGACTTTCCCAAAAAGATGTGTTTGCGTGTCTGAGGCGAAAGGAGCTCTAAGTTGTGTATTCAGTGCTGGAGAGTGACACACTCTACATAGGTTAAAAAACGTTTTAGAGCACCAACATGCTTAAAATTGAAACTGCTACAAGATGTGTGTAGCATGCAGAAAGAAGGCTTGTCATTTCAAAGAAAGAAGAGGAAACCAAAATCCAGGTACTGAAACGAGCACACCAGTATGGGAGATGTGCATGTGGACAGTTTCAAGCAGCAGCTCCTTCTGGACACTTGGAAACAGCAATGTAAAAACATTTTGTTCGAATCGGGATTTGGCCAAAGTTGAACGACCTTCCAACACCAACCCTAAAGAACTTAGCCAAACAAGGAATGTTGTTTCCCAAATTACTTGAAATCCAGGTAAACGCACCCTGCATCAGTCTTTCTCAAACACGCTTTTCACCTAATGCATTGAGAACATTCAAGAAAGCAGAAAAGAAGGGCCCTAACCCTTGGTCCAATCCTAAACCGAACCGTCTCCCTAACCCTAGCCCTCAACATAACGCTAACCGTAGGTCCAATCCTAACCAAATCGTTTCTCTATGCCTAGCCTTCAACATAACCCTAACCCTAGTTCCAATCCTAAACCTAATCGTCTATCTAACCCTAGCCCTAAACATAACCCTAACCCTAGGTCCAATCCTAAGCTGAACCGTCTCTCTAACCCTAGCCTTCTACATAACCCTAACCCTAGGTCCAATCCTAACCTAATCGTCTCTCTAACCCTAACCCTCAACATTACCCCACCCTAGGTCCATTCCTAACCCTAGTCGACTCTCTAACCGTAGCACTCAACATAACCCTAACCCTAGTTCCAATCCAAACCCTAATCCTCTATCTAACCCTAGCCCTCATCATAACCATAACCCTACGTCCAATCCTAATCCGAAAGGTCTCTCTAACCTTAGCTCTCAACATAACCCTAACCCTAGCTCCAATCCTACCCTATTCGTCCCTCTAACCCTAGCCCTCAACGTAACCCTCACGCTAGGACCAATCGTAACCCTAATCGAATCTCTAACCATAGTCCTCAACATAACCTTAACCCTAGGTCCAATACTAACACTAATATTCTACCTAACCCTAGACCTCAACATAACCCTAACCCTAGGTCCAATCGTAACCCTAATCGTCTATCTAACCATACCCCTAAACATAACCCTAACCCTAGGTGCAATCCTAACCTGAACGGTCTCTCTAACCCTAGTCCTCAACATAACCCTAACCCTAGGTAACAATCCTAACCAGAACCGTCTCTCTAACCCTAGCCCTCAACATAACCCTAACCCTAGGTACAATCCAAACACTAATCGTCTATCTAACCCTAGCCCTAAACATAACCTTAACCCTAGGTCTAATCCTAACCCTAATCGTCTCTCTAAACCTAGCCCTCAACATAACCCTAACACTAGGTCCAATCCTAACTCTAATCGTCTCTCTAACCCTAGCCCGCAACATAATCCTAACACTACGTCCAACCCTAACTCTAATCTTCTATCTAACCCTAGCCCTCAACATAACCCTAACCCTGGATCCAATCCTAACCCTAATCGTCTCTCTAACTATAACCCTCAACATAACCTCAACCCTAGGTCCAATCCTAACCCTATTCGTCTCTCTAAACCTAGCCCTCAACATAACCCTAACCCTCGGTCCAATCCTAACCCTAACCTTCTCTCTAACACTAGCCCTAAACATAACCATAACCCTAGGTCCATTCATAAACCCTAATTGTCTACCTAGCCCTTGCCCTCAACATAACCCTAACCCTAGCTCCAATCCTAACCCTAACCATCTGTCTAACCCTAGCCCTCAATATAACCCTAACCCTAGGTCCAATCCTAACCCGAACTGTCTCTCTAACCCTAGCCCTCAACCTAACCCTACCCCTAGGTCCCATCCTAACCCTAATCGTCTCTCTAACCCTAGCCCTCAACATAACCTTAACCCTAGCTCCAATCCTATCCCTAACCGTCTCTCTAACCTTAGCCCTCAACATAACCCTAACCCTAGATATAATCCTAACCCGAACTGTCTCTCTAACCCTAGCCCTCAACCTAACACAAACCCTAGGTCTAATCCTAACCCTAATCGTCTCTCTAACCCTAGCCCTCAACATAACCCTAACCCTAGGTACAATCCAACACTAATCGTCTATCTAACGCTAGCCCTAAACATAACCTTAACCCTAGGTCCAATAATAACCCTAATAGTCTCTGCGACCCTAGCTCTCAACATAACCCTAACCCTAAGTCCAATCCTAACTATAATCGTCTATCTAACCCTACCCTCAACATAACCCTAACCCTAGGTCCAATCCTAACTCTAATCGTCTATCTAACCCTAGCCCTCAACATAACCCTATCCCTAAGTCCAATCCTAACTCTAATCGTCTATCTAACCCTAGCCCTCAACATAACCCTAACCCTAGCTGCAAATCTAACCCGAACCTTCTCTCTAACCCTAACCCTCAACATAACCATAACCCTCAACATAAACTTAACCCTAGGGCCAATCCTAACCCTAATCGTCTACCTAACCCTAGACCTCAACAAAACCCTAACCCTATGGTCCAGTCCTAACCCTAATAGTGTATCTAATCCTAGCCCTTAACATAACCCTAACCCTAGGTCCAATCCTAACACTAATCATCTTTCTAACCCTAGCCCTGAACATAACTCTAACACTAGCTCCAATCCTATCCCTAATCGACAACCGAACCCTAATCGTCTCTCTAATGCTAGCCCTCAATATAACCTTAACCCTAGAACCAATCCAAACCCAACGTGTGTTTTCACTGCTGGAATACGTTTTGGGATGCATTGTTTCAATCTCTTGCAAGCCTCATGTTGTTTCTTAGAGAATATGGAAAAACAAAGAGTATGTTTCCCAAATCACTTGTAATCCAGAAAAAGGCACACTGCATCACTCTTGCTGAAACACGCTCTTTCTCATAATGTTTTGAGAACATTCAAGAAACCCGAAAAGAAGTGCATTTTTTAGTGAAATTCAGACGGGTATGTTCAAAATGACATTACTATTGGTTGCAGAGTGCAAAAGGACGATTGCCTTCACGTTCTCCATGACACGCTTACATTTCCGACTGACCTGCAGTACGTCTTTCACAAAAAGATATGTTTGCGTGTCTGTGGTGAAAGGAGCTCTCAGTTGTGTATTCAGTGTTGGAGAGTGACACACTCTACGTAGGTTACACAGCGTTTTGAGAGCAGCAACATGCTTCAAACTGAAAGTGCTACAAGGTGTGTGTAGCATGCAGAAAGAAGGCTTCTCATTTCAAAGAAAGAAGAGGAAACCAAAATCCAGGTAGTGAAAAGAGCACACCAGTATGGGAGATGTGCATGTGGACAGTTTCCAGCAGCAGCTCTTTGTGGACACTTGAGAACAGCGCTGTGAAAAAATTTCGTACGAAGCGGGATTTGGCCAAAGTTGAAAGACCTTCCAAAACCAGCCCTAAAGAACTTAGCCAATCGATGAATGTTGCAATAAGCTCCTGCAGGAAAGGTGCTTCTATGACACAACCCCCGAGCAGGTAGCTACATTCTGCACAGTACAAAATGCAAATGAATTCCAGGCTGAAAACTCTCCACAGAAGAATGAAATGCGTGTGTTTCTCTCTGAAAGAACACTCAGCCCCTAGGCTTTTGCTTGCTCCTTCAAAATGTTTGCAGAAACGTATGTTTTCACTACTGGAATACGTTTTGGGATGCATCGTTTCAATCTCTTGCAAGCCTCATGTTGTTTCTTAGACAATGTGGAAAAACAAGGAGTATGTTTCACAAATCACTTGTAATCCAGAGAAACGCACACTGCATCACTCTTGCTCACACACGCTCTTTTCTCCTAATGTGTTGAGAACATACAAGAAACCAGAAAAGAAGTGCATTTTGCACTGAAATTCAGACGGGTATGTTGAATAGGACATTTCTATTGGTTGCAGAGTGCAAAAGCACGATTGACTAAATGTTCTCGATGACACGCTTACATTTCCAAGTGACCTGAAGTAGGACTTTCACAAAAAGATGTCTTTGCGTGTCTGTGGTGAAAGAAGCTCTAAGTTGTGTATTCAGTGCTGGAGAGTGACACACTCTACACAGGTTAAACAGCATTCTTAGAGCACCAGGATGCTTATAATATAAACTGCTACAAGATGTGTGTAGCATGCTGAATGAAGGCTTGTAATTTCAAAGAAAGAAGAGGAAATCAAATTCCAGGTAGTGAAAGGAGCATGCCAGTATGGGAGATGTGCCTCTGGACAGTTTCAAGTAGCAGCTCTTTGTGGACATTTGGAAACAGCGCTGTGAAAAAATTTCGTACGAAGCGGGATTTGGCCAAAGTTGAAAGACCTTCCAAAACCATCCCTAAAGAACTTAGCCAAACAATGAATGTTGCGATAAGCTCCGGCAGGAAAGGTGCTTCTATGACACAACCCCCAAGCAGGTAGCTACCTTCTGCACAGTACAAAATGCAAATGATTTCCAGGCTGAAAACTCTCCACAGAAGAATGAAATGCATGTGTTTCTCTCTGAACAAACACTCAGCCACTAGGCTTTTGCTTGCTCCTTCAAAGTCTTTGCAGAAACGTGTGTTTTCACTACTGGAATACGTTGTGGGATGCATCGTTTCAATCTCTTGCAAGCCTCATGTTGTTTCTTAGACAATGTGGAAAAACAAGGAGTATGTTTCCCAAATCACGTGTAATCCAGAGAAACGCACACTGCATCACCCTTGCTCAAACACGCTCTTTCTCCTAATGTATTGAGAACATTCAAAAAACCAGAAACGAAGTGCATTTTGCAGTGAAATTCAGACGGGTATGTTCAAAAGGACATTTCTATTGGTTGCAGAGTGCAAAAGCACGACTGACTTCATGTTCTCGATGACACCCTTACATTTCCAAGTGACCTGAAGTAGGACTTTCACAAAAAGATGTCTTTGCGTGTCTGTGGTGAAAGAAGCTCTAAGTTGTGTATTCAGTGCTGGAGAGTGACACACTCTACACAGGTTAGACAGCGTCCTTACAGCACCAACATGTTTCAAACTGAAACTGCTACAAGATGTGTGTACCATGCTGAATGAAGGCTTGTTTTTTCAAAGAAAAAAGAGGAAACCAAAATCCAGGTAGTGAAACGAGCACACCAGTATGGGAGATGTGCATGTGGACAGTTTCAAGCAGCAGCTCTTTGTGGACACTTGGAAGCAACGGTGTGAAAAAATTTCGTAGGAAGCGGGAATTGGCCAAAGTTGAAAGACCTTCCAAAACCAACCCTAAAGGACTTAGCCAAACAATGAACGTTGCAATAAACTCCTGCAGGAAAGGTGCTTCTATGACACAACCCCCGAGCAGGTAGCTACATTCTGCACAGTACAAAATGCATATGAATTCCTGGCTGGAAACTCACTCCAGAAGGAAGTAATGCGTGTGTTTCTCTCTGAAAGAACACTCAGCCACTATTCTTTTCTTGCTCCTTCAAAGTCTTTGTAGAAACGTGTGTTTTCACTGCTGGAATACGTTTTAGGATGCATTGTTTCAATCTCTTGCAAACCTCATGTTCTTTCTTAGACGATGTGGAAAAACAAGGAGTATGTTTCCCAAATCACTTTCAATCCAGAAAAACACACAGTGCATCACTCTTGCCCAAACATGCTCTTTCTCCTAATGCGTTGAGAATATTCAAGAAAGCAGAAAGCAAGAGCATTTGATAGTGAAATTCAGACTAGCATGTACAAAAAGCCATTTCTTTCGGTTGAAGGGTGAAAAAGCATGATGGTCTTCATGTTCTCGATGAAACCCTTACCTTTCCAAGTGACCACAATTAGGACTTTCCCAAAAAGATGTGTTTGCGTGTCTGAGGCGAAAGGAGCTCTAAGTTGTGTATTCAGTGCTGGAGAGTGACACACTCTACATAGGTTAAAAAACGTTTTAGAGCACCAACATGCTTAAAATTGAAACTGCTACAAGATGTGTGTAGCATGCAGAAAGAAGGCTTGTCATTTCAAAGAAAGAAGAGGAAACCAAAATCCAGGTACTGAAACGAGCACACCAGTATGGGAGATGTGCATGTGGACAGTTTCAAGCAGCAGATCCTTCTGGACATTTGGAAACAACAATGTAAAAATATTTTGTTCGAATCGGGATTTGGCCAAAGTTGAACGACCTTCCAACACCAACCCTAAAGAACTTAGCCAAACAATGAATGTCGCAATAACCTCCTGTAGGAAAGGTGCTTCTATGACACAACCCAAGAGCAGGTAGCTACATTCTGCACAGTACAAAATGCATATGAATTCCAGGCTGAAAACTCACTCCAGAAGGAAGAAATGCGCGTGTTTCTCTATGAAAGAACACTCAGCCACTATTCTTTTGCTTGCTCCTTCAAAGTCTTTGTAGAAACGTGTGTTTTCACAGCTGGAATACGTTTTAGGATGCATTGTTTCAATCTCTTGCAAGCCTCATGTTCTTTCTTACTCAATGTGGAAAAACGCGGATTATGTTTCCCAAATCACTTGAAATCCAGGAAAACGCACCCTGCATCAGTCTTGCTCAAACACGCTTTTCACCTAATGCATTGAGAACATTCAAGAAAGCAGAAAAGAAGGGCCCTAACCCTTGGTCCAATCCTAAAGCGAACCGTCTCCCTAACCCTAGCCCTCAACATAACCCTAACCGTAGGTCCAATCCTAACCTAATCGTCTCTCTATGCCTAGCCCTCAACATAACCCTAACCCTAGTTCCAATCCTAAACCTAATCGTCTATCTAACCCTAGCCCTAAACATAACCCTAACCCTAGGTCCAATCCTAAGCTGAACCGTCTCTCTAACCCTAGCCTTCTACATAACCCTAACCCTAGGTCCAATCCTAACCTAATCGTCTCTCTAACCCTAACCCTCAACATTACCCCACCCTAGGTCCATTCCTAACCCTAGTCGACTCTCTAACCGTAGCACTCAACATAACCCTAACCCTAGTTCCAATCCAAACCCTAATCCTCTATCTAACCCTAGCCCTCATCATAACCATAACCCTACGTCCAATCCTAATCCGAAAGGTCTCTCTAACCTTAGCTCTCAACATAACCCTAACCCTAGCTCCAATCCTACCCTATTCGTCCCTCTAACCCTAGCCCTCAACGTAACCCTCACGCTAGGACCAATCGTAACCCTAATCGAATCTCTAACCATAGTCCTCAACATAACCTTAACCCTAGGTCCAATACTAACACTAATATTCTACCTAACCCTAGACCTCAACATAACCCTAACCCTAGGTCCAATCGTAACCCTAATCGTCTATCTAACCATACCCCTAAACATAACCCTAACCCTAGGTGCAATCCTAACCTGAACGGTCTCTCTAACCCTAGTCCTCAACTTAACCCTAACCCTAGGTAACAATCCTAACCAGAACCGTCTCTCTAACCCTAGCCCTCAACATAACCCTAACCCTAGGTACAATCCAAACACTAATCGTCTATCTAACCCTAGCCCTAAACATAACCTTAACCCTAGGTCTAATCCTAACCCTAATCGTCTCTCTAAACCTAGCCCTCAATATAACCCTAACCCTAGGTCCAATGCTAACCCGAACTGTCTCTCTAACCCTAGCCCTCAACCTAACCCTACCCCTAGGTCCCATCCTAACCCTAATCGTCTCTCTAACCCTAGCCCTCAACATAACCCTAACCCTAGCTCCAATCCTATCCCTAACCGTCTCTCTAACCTTAGCCCTCAACATAACCCTAACCCTAGATATAATCCTAACCCGAACTGTCTCTCTAACCCTAGACCTCAACCTAACACAAACCCTAGGTCTAATCCTAACCCTAATCGTCTCTCTAACCCTAGCCCTCAACATAACCCTAACCCTAGGTACAATCCAACACTAATCGTCTATCTAACGCTAGCCCTAAACATAACCTTAACCCTAGGTCCAATAATAACCCTAATAGTCTCTGCGACCCTAGCTCTCAACATAACCCTAACCCTAAGTCCAATCCTAACTATAATCGTCTATCTAACCCTACCCTCAACATAACCCTAACCCTAGGTCCAATCCTAACTCTAATCGTCTATCTAACCCTAGCCCTCAACATAACCCTATCCCTAAGTCCAATCCTAACTCTAATCGTCTATCTAACCCTAGCCTTCAACATAACCCTAACCCTAGCTGCAAATCTAACCCGAACCTTCTCTCTAACCCTAACCCTCAACATAACCATAACCCTCAACATAAACTTAACCCTAGGGCCAATCCTAACCCTAATCGTCTACCTAACCCTAGACCTCAACAAAACCCTAACCCTATGGTCCAGTCCTAACCCTAATAGTGTATCTAATCCTAGCCCTTAACATAACCCTAACCCTAGGTCCAATCCTAACACTAATCATCTTTCTAACCCTAGCCCTGAACATAACTCTAACACTAGCTCCAATCCTATCCCTAATCGACAACCGAACCCTAATCGTCTCTCTAATGCTAGCCCTCAATATAACCTTAACCCTAGAACCAATCCAAACCCAACGTGTGTTTTCACTGCTGGAATACGTTTTGGGATGCATTGTTTCAATCTCTTGCAAGCCTCATGTTGTTTCTTAGAGAATATGGAAAAACAAAGAGTATGTTTCCCAAATCACTTGTAATCCAGAAAAAGGCACACTGCATCACTCTTGCTGAAACACGCTCTTTCTCATAATGTTTTGAGAACATTCAAGAAACCCGAAAAGAAGTGCATTTTTTAGTGAAATTCAGACGGGTATGTTCAAAATGACATTACTATTGGTTGCAGAGTGCAAAAGCACGATTGCCTTCACGTTCTCCATGACACGCTTACATTTCCGACTGACCTGCAGTACGTCTTTCACAAAAAGATATGTTTGCGTGTCTGTGGTGAAAGGAGCTCTCAGTTGTGTATTCAGTGCTGGAGAGTGACACACTCTACGTAGGTTACACAGCGTTTTGAGAGCAGCAACATGCTTCAAACTGAAACTGCTACAAGGTGTGTGTAGCATGCAGAGAGAAGGCTTCTCATTTCAAAGAAAGAAGAGGAAACCAAAATCCAGGTAGTGAAAAGAGCACACCAGTATGGGAGATGTGCATGTGGACAGTTTCCAGCAGCAGCTCTTTGTGGACACTTGAGAACAGCGCTGTGAAAAAATTTCGTACGAAGCGGGATTTGGCCAAAGTTGAAAGACCTTCCAAAACCAGCCCTAAAGAACTTAGCCAATCAATGAATGTTGCAATAAGCTCCTGCAGGAAAGGTGCTTCTATGACACAACCCCCGAGCAGGTAGCTACATTCTGCACAGTACAAAATGCAAATGAATTCCAGGCTGAAAACTCTCCACAGAAGAATGAAATGCGTGTGTTTCTCTCTGAAAGAACACTCAGCCCCTAGGCTTTTGCTTGCTCCTTCAAAATGTTTGCAGAAACGTATGTTTTCACTACTGGAATACGTTTTGGGATGCATCGTTTCAATCTCTTGCAAGCCTCATGTTGTTTCTTAGACAATGTGGAAAAACAAGGAGTATGTTTCCCAAATCACTTGTAATCCAGAGAAACGCACACTGCATCACTCTTGCTCACACACGCTCTTTTCTCCTAATGTGTTGAGAACATACAAGAAACCAGAAAAGAAGTGCATTTTGCACTGAAATTCAGACGGGTATGTTGAATAGGACATTTCTATTGGTTGCAGAGTGCAAAAGCACGATTGACTAAATGTTCTCGATGACACGCTTACATTTCCAAGTGACCTGAAGTAGGACTTTCACAAAAAGATGTCTTTGCGTGTCTGTGGTGAAAGAAGCTCTAAGTTGTGTATTCAGTGCTGGAGAGTGACACACTCTACACAGGTTAGAAAGCGTCCTTACAGCACCAACATGTTTCAAACTGAAACTGCTACAAGATGTGTATAGCATGGTGCATGAAGGCTTGTCATTTCAAAGAAAGAAGAGGAAACCAAATTCCAGGTAGTGAAACGAGCACACCAGTATGGCAGATGTGCATGTGGACAGTTTCCAGCAGCAGCTCTTTGTGGACACTTGGAAACAGCACTGTGAAAATATTTCGTACGAAGTGGGACTTGGCCAAAGTTGAAAGACTTTCCAAAAGCAACCCTAAAGGACTTAGCCAAACAATGAATGTTGCAATAAGCTCCTGCAGGAAAGGTGCTTCTATGACACAACCCCCGAGCAGGTAGCTACATTCTGCACAGTACAAAATGCATATGAATTCCTGGCTGGAAACTCACTCCAGAAGGAAGAAATGCGTGTGTTTCTCTCTGAAAGAACACTCAGCCACTATTCTTTTGCTTGCTCCTTCAAAGTCTTTGTAGAAACGTGTGTTTTCACTGCTGGAATACGTTGTGGGATGCATTGTTTCAGTCTCTTGCAAGCCTCATGTTCTTTCTTATACGATGTGGAAAAACAAGGAGTATGTTTCCCAAATCACTTTCAATCCAGAAAAACACACAGTGCATCACTCTTGCCCAAACATGCTCTTTCTCCTAATGCGTTGAGAATATTCGAGAAAGCAGAAAGGAAGAGCATTTGGTAGTGAAATTCAGACTAGCATGTACAAAAAGCCAATTCTTTCGGTTGAAGGGTGAAAAAGCATGATGGTCTTCATGTACTCGATGAAACCCTTACCTTTCCAAGTGACCGCAATTAGGACTTTCCCAAAAAGATGTGTTTGCGTGTCTGAGGCGAAAGGAGCTCTAAGTTGTGTATTCAGTGCTGGAGAGTGACACACTCTACATAGGTTAAAAAACGTTTTAGAGCACCAACATGCTTAAAATTGAAACTGCTACAAGATGTGTGTAGCATGCAGAAAGAAGGCTTGTCATTTCAAAGAAAGAAGAGGAAACCAAAATCCAGGTACTGAAACGAGCACACCAGTATGGGAGATGTGCATGTGGACAGTTTCAAGCAGCAGCTCCTTCTGGACACTTGGAAACAGCAATGTAAAAACATTTTGTTCGAATCGGGATTTGGCCAAAGTTGAACGACCTTCCAACACCAACCCTAAAGAACTTAGCCAAACAAGGAATGTTGTTTCCCAAATTACTTGAAATCCAGGTAAACGCACCCTGCATCAGTCTTTCTCAAACACGCTTTTCACCTAATGCATTGAGAACATTCAAGAAAGCAGAAAAGAAGGGCCCTAACCCTTGGTCCAATCCTAAACCGAACCGTCTCCCTAACCCTAGCCCTCAACATAACGCTAACCGTAGGTCCAATCCTAACCAAATCGTTTCTCTATGCCTAGCCTTCAACATAACCCTAACCCTAGTTCCAATCCTAAACCTAATCGTCTATCTAACCCTAGCCCTAAACATAACCCTAACCCTAGGTCCAATCCTAAGCTGAACCGTCTCTCTAACCCTAGCCTTCTACATAACCCTAACCCTAGGTCCAATCCTAACCTAATCGTCTCTCTAACCCTAACCCTCAACATTACCCCACCCTAGGTCCATTCCTAACCCTAGTCGACTCTCTAACCGTAGCACTCAACATAACCCTAACCCTAGTTCCAATCCAAACCCTAATCCTCTATCTAACCCTAGCCCTCATCATAACCATAACCCTACGTCCAATCCTAATCCGAAAGGTCTCTCTAACCTTTGCTCTCAACATAACCCTAACCCTAGCTCCAATCCTACCCTATTCGTCCCTCTAACCCTAGCCCTCAACGTAACCCTCACGCTAGGACCAATCGTAACCCTAATCGAATCTCTAACCATAGTCCTCAACATAACCTTAACCCTAGGTCCAATACTAACACTAATATTCTACCTAACCCTAGACCTCAACATAACCCTAACCCTAGGTCCAATCGTAACCCTAATCGTCTATCTAACCATACCCCTAAACATAACCCTAACCCTAGGTGCAATCCTAACCTGAACGGTCTCTCTAACCCTAGTCCTCAACATAACCCTAACCCTAGGTAACAATCCTAACCAGAACCGTCTCTCTAACCCTAGCCCTCAACATAACCCTAACCCTAGGTACAATCCAAACACTAATCGTCTATCTAACCCTAGCCCTAAACATAACCTTAACCCTAGGTCTAATCCTAACCCTAATCGTCTCTCTAAACCTAGCCCTCAACATAACCCTAACACTAGGTCCAATCCTAACTCTAATCGTCTCTCTAACCCTAGCCCGCAACATAATCCTAACACTACGTCCAACCCTAACTCTAATCTTCTATCTAACCCTAGCCCTCAACATAACCCTAACCCTGGATCCAATCCTAACCCTAATCGTCTCTCTAACTATAACCCTCAACATAACCTCAACCCTAGGTCCAATCCTAACCCTATTCGTCTCTCTAAACCTAGCCCTCAACATAACCCTAACCCTCGGTCCAATCCTAACCCTAACCTTCTCTCTAACACTAGCCCTAAACATAACCATAACCCTAGGTCCATTCATAAACCCTAATTGTCTACCTAGCCCTTGCCCTCAACATAACCCTAACCCTAGCTCCAATCCTAACCCTAACCATCTGTCTAACCCTAGCCCTCAATATAACCCTAACCCTAGGTCCAATCCTAACCCGAACTGTCTCTCTAACCCTAGCCCTCAACCTAACCCTACCCCTAGGTCCCATCCTAACCCTAATCGTCTCTCTAACCCTAGCCCTCAACATAACCCTAACCCTAGCTCCAATCCTATCCCTAACCGTCTCTCTAACCTTAGCCCTCAACATAACCCTAACCCTAGATATAATCCTAACCCGAACTGTCTCTCTAACCCTAGCCCTCAACCTAACACAAACCCTAGGTCTAATCCTAACCCTAATCGTCTCTCTAACCCTAGCCCTCAACATAACCCTAACCCTAGGTACAATCCAACACTAATCGTCTATCTAACGCTAGCCCTAAACATAACCTTAACCCTAGGTCCAATAATAACCCTAATAGTCTCTGCGACCCTAGCTCTCAACATAACCCTAACCCTAAGTCCAATCCTAACTCTAATCGTCTATCTAACCCTAGCCCTCAACATAACCCTATCCCTAAGTCCAATCCTAACTCTAATCGTCTATCTAACCCTAGCCCTCAACATAACCCTAACCCTAGCTGCAAATCTAACCCGAACCTTCTCTCTAACCCTAACCCTCAACATAACCATAACCCTCAACATAAACTTAACCCTAGGGCCAATCCTAACCCTAATCGTCTACCTAACCCTAGACCTCAACAAAACCCTAACCCTATGGTCCAGTCCTAACCCTAATAGTGTATCTAATCCTAGCCCTTAACATAACCCTAACCCTAGGTCCAATCCTAACACTAATCATCTTTCTAACCCTAGCCCTGAACATAACTCTAACACTAGCTCCAATCCTATCCCTAATCGACAACCGAACCCTAATCGTCTCTCTAATGCTAGCCCTCAATATAACCTTAACCCTAGAACCAATCCAAACCCAACGTGTGTTTTCACTGCTGGAATACGTTTTGGGATGCATTGTTTCAATCTCTTGCAAGCCTCATGTTGTTTCTTAGAGAATATGGAAAAACAAAGAGTATGTTTCCCAAATCACTTGTAATCCAGAAAAAGGCACACTGCATCACTCTTGCTGAAACACGCTCTTTCTCATAATGTTTTGAGAACATTCAAGAAACCCGAAAAGAAGTGCATTTTTTAGTGAAATTCAGACGGGTATGTTCAAAATGACATTACTATTGGTTGCAGAGTGCAAAAGCACGATTGCCTTCACGTTCTCCATGACACGTTTACATTTCCGACTGACCTGCAGTACGTCTTTCACAAAAAGATATGTTTGCGTGTCTGTGGTGAAAGGAGCTCTCAGTTGTGTATTCAGTGCTGGAGAGTGACACACTCTACGTAGGTTACACAGCGTTTTGAGAGCAGCAACATGCTTCAAACTGAAACTGCTACAAGGTGTGTGTAGCATGCAGAAAGAAGGCTTCTCATTTCAAAGAAAGAAGAGGAAACCAAAATCCAGGTAGTGAAAAGAGCACACCAGTATGGGAGATGTGCATGTGGACAGTTTCCAGCAGCAGCTCTTTGTGGACACTTGAGAACAGCGCTGTGAAAAAATTTCGTACGAAGCGGGATTTGGCCAAAGTTGAAAGACCTTCCAAAACCAGCCCTAAAGAACTTAGCCAATCAATGAATGTTGCAATAAGCTCCTGCAGGAAAGGTGCTTCTATGACACAACCCCCGAGCAGGTAGCTTCATTCTGCACAGTACAAAATGCAAATGAATTCCAGGCTGAAAACTCTCCACAGAAGAATGAAATGCGTGTGTTTCTCTCTGAAAGAACACTCAGCCCCTAGGCTTTTGCTTGCTCCTTCAAAATGTTTGCAGAAACGTATGTTTTCACTACTGGAATACGTTTTGGGATGCATCGTTTCATTCTCTTGCAAGCCTCATGTTGTTTCTTAGACAATGTGGAAAAACAAGGAGTATGTTTCCCAAATCACTTGTAATCCAGAGAAACGCACACTGCATCACTCTTGCTCACACACGCTCTTTTCTCCTAATGTGTTGAGAACATACAAGAAACCAGAAAAGAAGTGCATTTTGCACTGAAATTCAGACGGGTATGTTGAATAGGACATTTCTATTGGTTGCAGAGTGCAAAAGCACGATTGACTAAATGTTCTCGATGACACGCTTACATTTCCAAGTGACCTGAAGTAGGACTTTCACAAAAAGATGTCTTTGCGTGTCTGTGGTGAAAGAAGCTCTAAGTTGTGTATTCAGTGCTGGAGAGTGACACACTCTACACAGGTTAAACAGCATTCTTAGAGCACCAGGATGCTTATAATATAAACTGCTACAAGATGTGTGTAGCATGCTGAATGAAGGCTTGTAATTTCAAAGAAAGAAGAGGAAATCAAATTCCAGGTAGTGAAAGGAGCATGCCAGTACGGGAGATGTGCCTCTGGACAGTTTCAAGTAGCAGCTCTTTGTGGACACTTGGAAACAGCGCTGTGAAAAAATTTCGTATGAAGCGGGATTTGGCCAAAGTTGAAAGACCTTCCAAAACCATCCCTAAAGAACTTAGCCAAACAATGAATGTTGCGATAAGCTCCGGCTGGAAAGGTGCTTCTATGACACAACCCCCAAGCAGGTAGCTACCTTCTGCACAGTACAAAATGCAAATGATTTCCAGGCTGAAAACTCTCCACAGAAGAATGAAATGCATGTGTTTCTCTCTGAACAAACACTCAGCCACTAGGCTTTTGCTTGCTCCTTCAAAGTCTTTGCAGAAACGTGTGTTTTCACTACTGGAATACGTTGTGGGATGCATTGTTTCAATCTCTTGCAAGCCTCATGTTGTTTCTTAGACACTGTGGAAAAACAAGGAGTATGTTTCCCAAATCACGTGTAATCCAGAGAAACGCACACTGCATCACCCTTGCTCAAACACGCTCTTTCTTCTAATGTATTGAGAACATTCAAGAAACCAGAAACGAAGTGCATTTTGCAGTGAAATTCAGACGGGTATGTTCAAAAGGACATTTCTATTGGTTGCAGAGTGCAAAAGCACGACTGACTTCATGTTCTCGATGACACCCTTACATTTCCAAGTGACCTGAAGTAGGACTTTCACAAAAAGATGTCTTTGCGTGTCTGTGGTGAAAGTCACTCTAAGTTGTGTATTCAGTGCTGGAGAGTGACACACTCTACACAGGTTAGAAAGCGTCCTTACAGCACCAACATGTTTCAAACTGAAACTGCTACAAGATGTGTATAGCATGGTGCATGAAGGCTTGTCATTTCAAAGAAAGAAGAGGAAACCAAATTCCAGGTAGTGAAACGAGCACACCAGTATGGCAGATGTGCATGTGGACAGTTTCCAGCAGCAGCTCTTTGTGGACACTTGGAAACAGCACTGTGAAAATATTTCGTACGAAGTGGGACTTGGCCAAAGTTGAAAGACTTTCCAAAAGCAACCCTAAAGGACTTAGCCAAACAATGAATGTTGCAATAAGCTCCTGCAGGAAAGGTGCTTCTATGACACAACCCCCGAGCAGGTAGCTACATTCTGCACAGTACAAAATGCATATGAATTCCTGGCTGGAAACTCACTCCAGAAGGAAGAAATGCGTGTGTTTCTCTCTGAAAGAACACTCAGCCACTATTCTTTTGCTTGCTCCTTCAAAGTCTTTGTAGAAACGTGTGTTTTCACTGCTGGAATACGTTGTGGGATGCACTGTTTCAGTCTCTTGCAAGCCTCATGTTCTTTCTTAGACGATGTGGAAAAACAAGGAGTATGTTTCCCAAATCACTTTCAATCCAGAAAAACACACAGTGCATCACTCTTGCCCAAACATGCTCTTTCTCCTAATGCGTTGAGAATATTCGAGAAAGCAGAAAGAAAGAGCATTTGGTAGTGAAATTCAGACTAGCATGTACAAAAAGCCAATTCTTTCGGTTGAAGGGTGAAAAAGCATGATGGTCTTCATGTACTCGATGAAACCCTTACCTTTCCAAGTGACCGCAATTAGGACTTTCCCAAAAAGATGTGTTTGCGTGTCTGAGGCGAAAGGAGCTCTAAGTTGTGTATTCAGTGCTGGAGAGTGACACACTCTACATAGGTTAAAAAACGTTTTAGAGCACCAACATGCTTAAAATTGAAACTGCTACAAGATGTGTGTAGCATGCAGAAAGAAGGCTTGTCATTTCAAAGAAAGAAGAGGAAACCAAAATCCAGGTACTGAAACGAGCACACCAGTATGGGAGATGTGCATGTGGACAGTTTCAAGCAGCAGCTCCTTCTGGACACTTGGAAACAGCAATGTAAAAACATTTTGTTCGAATCGGGATTTGGCCAAAGTTGAACGACCTTCCAACACCAACCCTAAAGAACTTAGCCAAACAAGGAATGTTGTTTCCCAAATTACTTGAAATCCAGGTAAACGCACCCTGCATCAGTCTTTCTCAAACACGCTTTTCACCTAATGCATTGAGAACATTCAAGAAAGCAGAAAAGAAGGGCCCTAACCCTTGGTCCAATCCTAAACCGAACCGTCTCCCTAACCCTAGCCCTCAACATAACGCTAACCGTAGGTCCAATCCTAACCAAATCGTTTCTCTATGCCTAGCCTTCAACATAACCCTAACCCTAGTTCCAATCCTAAACCTAATCGTCTATCTAACCCTAGCCCTAAACATAACCCTAACCCTAGGTCCAATCCTAAGCTGAACCGTCTCTCTAACCCTAGCCTTCTACATAACCCTAACCCTAGGTCCAATCCTAACCTAATCGTCTCTCTAACCCTAACCCTCAACATTACCCCACCCTAGGTCCATTCCTAACCCTAGTCGACTCTCTAACCGTAGCACTCAACATAACCCTAACCCTAGTTCCAATCCAAACCCTAATCCTCTATCTAACCCTAGCCCTCATCATAACCATAACCCTACGTCCAATCCTAATCCGAAAGGTCTCTCTAACCTTAGCTCTCAACATAACCCTAACCCTAGCTCCAATCCTACCCTATTCGTCCCTCTAACCCTAGCCCTCAACGTAACCCTCACGCTAGGACCAATCGTAACCCTAATCGAATCTCTAACCATAGTCCTCAACATAACCTTAACCCTAGGTCCAATACTAACACTAATATTCTACCTAACCCTAGACCTCAACATAACCCTAACCCTAGGTCCAATCGTAACCCTAATCGTCTATCTAACCATACCCCTAAACATAACCCTAACCCTAGGTGCAATCCTAACCTGAACGGTCTCTCTAACCCTAGTCCTCAACATAACCCTAACCCTAGGTAACAATCCTAACCAGAACCGTCTCTCTAACCCTAGCCCTCAACATAACCCTAACCCTAGGTACAATCCAAACACTAATCGTCTATCTAACCCTAGCCCTAAACATAACCTTAACCCTAGGTCTAATCCTAACCCTAATCGTCTCTCTAAACCTAGCCCTCAACATAACCCTAACACTAGGTCCAATCCTAACTCTAATCGTCTCTCTAACCCTAGCCCGCAACATAATCCTAACACTACGTCCAACCCTAACTCTAATCTTCTATCTAACCCTAGCCCTCAACATAACCCTAACCCTGGATCCAATCCTAACCCTAATCGTCTCTCTAACTATAACCCTCAACATAACCTCAACCCTAGGTCCAATCCTAACCCTATTCGTCTCTCTAAACCTAGCCCTCAACATAACCCTAACCCTCGGTCCAATCCTAACCCTAACCTTCTCTCTAACACTAGCCCTAAACATAACCATAACCCTAGGTCCATTCATAAACCCTAATTGTCTACCTAGCCCTTGCCCTCAACATAACCCTAACCCTAGCTCCAATCCTAACCCTAACCATCTGTCTAACCCTAGCCCTCAATATAACCCTAACCCTAGGTCCAATCCTAACCCGAACTGTCT
This sequence comes from Miniopterus schreibersii, assembly GCF_964146895.1. Taxonomy (NCBI): domain Eukaryota; kingdom Metazoa; phylum Chordata; class Mammalia; order Chiroptera; family Miniopteridae; genus Miniopterus; species Miniopterus schreibersii. The sequence goes on along the minus strand of NC_138111.1, from coordinate 72,979,477 downwards.
CTCTAACCCTAGCCCTCAACCTAACCCTACCCCTAGGTCCCATCCTAACCCTAATCGTCTCTCTAACCCTAGCCCTCAACATAACCTTAACCCTAGCTCCAATCCTATCCCTAACCGTCTCTCTAACCTTAGCCCTCAACATAACCCTAACCCTAGATATAATCCTAACCCGAACTGTCTCTCTAACCCTAGCCCTCAACCTAACACAAACCCTAGGTCTAATCCTAACCCTAATCGTCTCTCTAACCCTAGCCCTCAACATAACCCTAACCCTAGGTACAATCCAACACTAATCGTCTATCTAACGCTAGCCCTAAACATAACCTTAACCCTAGGTCCAATAATAACCCTAATAGTCTCTGCGACCCTAGCTCTCAACATAACCCTAACCCTAAGTCCAATCCTAACTATAATCGTCTATCTAACCCTACCCTCAACATAACCCTAACCCTAGGTCCAATCCTAACTCTAATCGTCTATCTAACCCTAGCCCTCAACATAACCCTATCCCTAAGTCCAATCCTAACTCTAATCGTCTATCTAACCCTAGCCCTCAACATAACCCTAACCCTAGCTGCAAATCTAACCCGAACCTTCTCTCTAACCCTAACCCTCAACATAACCATAACCCTCAACATAAACTTAACCCTAGGGCCAATCCTAACCCTAATCGTCTACCTAACCCTAGACCTCAACAAAACCCTAACCCTATGGTCCAGTCCTAACCCTAATAGTGTATCTAATCCTAGCCCTTAACATAACCCTAACCCTAGGTCCAATCCTAACACTAATCATCTTTCTAACCCTAGCCCTGAACATAACTCTAACACTAGCTCCAATCCTATCCCTAATCGACAACCGAACCCTAATCGTCTCTCTAATGCTAGCCCTCAATATAACCTTAACCCTAGAACCAATCCAAACCCAACGTGTGTTTTCACTGCTGGAATACGTTTTGGGATGCATTGTTTCAATCTCTTGCAAGCCTCATGTTGTTTCTTAGAGAATATGGAAAAACAAAGAGTATGTTTCCCAAATCACTTGTAATCCAGAAAAAGGCACACTGCATCACTCTTGCTGAAACACGCTCTTTCTCATAATGTTTTGAGAACATTCAAGAAACCCGAAAAGAAGTGCATTTTTTAGTGAAATTCAGACGGGTATGTTCAAAATGACATTACTATTGGTTGCAGAGTGCAAAAGGACGATTGCCTTCACGTTCTCCATGACACGCTTACATTTCCGACTGACCTGCAGTACGTCTTTCACAAAAAGATATGTTTGCGTGTCTGTGGTGAAAGGAGCTCTCAGTTGTGTATTCAGTGTTGGAGAGTGACACACTCTACGTAGGTTACACAGCGTTTTGAGAGCAGCAACATGCTTCAAACTGAAAGTGCTACAAGGTGTGTGTAGCATGCAGAAAGAAGGCTTCTCATTTCAAAGAAAGAAGAGGAAACCAAAATCCAGGTAGTGAAAAGAGCACACCAGTATGGGAGATGTGCATGTGGACAGTTTCCAGCAGCAGCTCTTTGTGGACACTTGAGAACAGCGCTGTGAAAAAATTTCGTACGAAGCGGGATTTGGCCAAAGTTGAAAGACCTTCCAAAACCAGCCCTAAAGAACTTAGCCAATCGATGAATGTTGCAATAAGCTCCTGCAGGAAAGGTGCTTCTATGACACAACCCCCGAGCAGGTAGCTACATTCTGCACAGTACAAAATGCAAATGAATTCCAGGCTGAAAACTCTCCACAGAAGAATGAAATGCGTGTGTTTCTCTCTGAAAGAACACTCAGCCCCTAGGCTTTTGCTTGCTCCTTCAAAATGTTTGCAGAAACGTATGTTTTCACTACTGGAATACGTTTTGGGATGCATCGTTTCAATCTCTTGCAAGCCTCATGTTGTTTCTTAGACAATGTGGAAAAACAAGGAGTATGTTTCACAAATCACTTGTAATCCAGAGAAACGCACACTGCATCACTCTTGCTCACACACGCTCTTTTCTCCTAATGTGTTGAGAACATACAAGAAACCAGAAAAGAAGTGCATTTTGCACTGAAATTCAGACGGGTATGTTGAATAGGACATTTCTATTGGTTGCAGAGTGCAAAAGCACGATTGACTAAATGTTCTCGATGACACGCTTACATTTCCAAGTGACCTGAAGTAGGACTTTCACAAAAAGATGTCTTTGCGTGTCTGTGGTGAAAGAAGCTCTAAGTTGTGTATTCAGTGCTGGAGAGTGACACACTCTACACAGGTTAAACAGCATTCTTAGAGCACCAGGATGCTTATAATATAAACTGCTACAAGATGTGTGTAGCATGCTGAATGAAGGCTTGTAATTTCAAAGAAAGAAGAGGAAATCAAATTCCAGGTAGTGAAAGGAGCATGCCAGTATGGGAGATGTGCCTCTGGACAGTTTCAAGTAGCAGCTCTTTGTGGACATTTGGAAACAGCGCTGTGAAAAAATTTCGTACGAAGCGGGATTTGGCCAAAGTTGAAAGACCTTCCAAAACCATCCCTAAAGAACTTAGCCAAACAATGAATGTTGCGATAAGCTCCGGCAGGAAAGGTGCTTCTATGACACAACCCCCAAGCAGGTAGCTACCTTCTGCACAGTACAAAATGCAAATGATTTCCAGGCTGAAAACTCTCCACAGAAGAATGAAATGCATGTGTTTCTCTCTGAACAAACACTCAGCCACTAGGCTTTTGCTTGCTCCTTCAAAGTCTTTGCAGAAACGTGTGTTTTCACTACTGGAATACGTTGTGGGATGCATCGTTTCAATCTCTTGCAAGCCTCATGTTGTTTCTTAGACAATGTGGAAAAACAAGGAGTATGTTTCCCAAATCACGTGTAATCCAGAGAAACGCACACTGCATCACCCTTGCTCAAACACGCTCTTTCTCCTAATGTATTGAGAACATTCAAAAAACCAGAAACGAAGTGCATTTTGCAGTGAAATTCAGACGGGTATGTTCAAAAGGACATTTCTATTGGTTGCAGAGTGCAAAAGCACGACTGACTTCATGTTCTCGATGACACCCTTACATTTCCAAGTGACCTGAAGTAGGACTTTCACAAAAAGATGTCTTTGCGTGTCTGTGGTGAAAGAAGCTCTAAGTTGTGTATTCAGTGCTGGAGAGTGACACACTCTACACAGGTTAGACAGCGTCCTTACAGCACCAACATGTTTCAAACTGAAACTGCTACAAGATGTGTGTACCATGCTGAATGAAGGCTTGTTTTTTCAAAGAAAAAAGAGGAAACCAAAATCCAGGTAGTGAAACGAGCACACCAGTATGGGAGATGTGCATGTGGACAGTTTCAAGCAGCAGCTCTTTGTGGACACTTGGAAGCAACGGTGTGAAAAAATTTCGTAGGAAGCGGGAATTGGCCAAAGTTGAAAGACCTTCCAAAACCAACCCTAAAGGACTTAGCCAAACAATGAACGTTGCAATAAACTCCTGCAGGAAAGGTGCTTCTATGACACAACCCCCGAGCAGGTAGCTACATTCTGCACAGTACAAAATGCATATGAATTCCTGGCTGGAAACTCACTCCAGAAGGAAGTAATGCGTGTGTTTCTCTCTGAAAGAACACTCAGCCACTATTCTTTTCTTGCTCCTTCAAAGTCTTTGTAGAAACGTGTGTTTTCACTGCTGGAATACGTTTTAGGATGCATTGTTTCAATCTCTTGCAAACCTCATGTTCTTTCTTAGACGATGTGGAAAAACAAGGAGTATGTTTCCCAAATCACTTTCAATCCAGAAAAACACACAGTGCATCACTCTTGCCCAAACATGCTCTTTCTCCTAATGCGTTGAGAATATTCAAGAAAGCAGAAAGCAAGAGCATTTGATAGTGAAATTCAGACTAGCATGTACAAAAAGCCATTTCTTTCGGTTGAAGGGTGAAAAAGCATGATGGTCTTCATGTTCTCGATGAAACCCTTACCTTTCCAAGTGACCACAATTAGGACTTTCCCAAAAAGATGTGTTTGCGTGTCTGAGGCGAAAGGAGCTCTAAGTTGTGTATTCAGTGCTGGAGAGTGACACACTCTACATAGGTTAAAAAACGTTTTAGAGCACCAACATGCTTAAAATTGAAACTGCTACAAGATGTGTGTAGCATGCAGAAAGAAGGCTTGTCATTTCAAAGAAAGAAGAGGAAACCAAAATCCAGGTACTGAAACGAGCACACCAGTATGGGAGATGTGCATGTGGACAGTTTCAAGCAGCAGATCCTTCTGGACATTTGGAAACAACAATGTAAAAATATTTTGTTCGAATCGGGATTTGGCCAAAGTTGAACGACCTTCCAACACCAACCCTAAAGAACTTAGCCAAACAATGAATGTCGCAATAACCTCCTGTAGGAAAGGTGCTTCTATGACACAACCCAAGAGCAGGTAGCTACATTCTGCACAGTACAAAATGCATATGAATTCCAGGCTGAAAACTCACTCCAGAAGGAAGAAATGCGCGTGTTTCTCTATGAAAGAACACTCAGCCACTATTCTTTTGCTTGCTCCTTCAAAGTCTTTGTAGAAACGTGTGTTTTCACAGCTGGAATACGTTTTAGGATGCATTGTTTCAATCTCTTGCAAGCCTCATGTTCTTTCTTACTCAATGTGGAAAAACGCGGATTATGTTTCCCAAATCACTTGAAATCCAGGAAAACGCACCCTGCATCAGTCTTGCTCAAACACGCTTTTCACCTAATGCATTGAGAACATTCAAGAAAGCAGAAAAGAAGGGCCCTAACCCTTGGTCCAATCCTAAAGCGAACCGTCTCCCTAACCCTAGCCCTCAACATAACCCTAACCGTAGGTCCAATCCTAACCTAATCGTCTCTCTATGCCTAGCCCTCAACATAACCCTAACCCTAGTTCCAATCCTAAACCTAATCGTCTATCTAACCCTAGCCCTAAACATAACCCTAACCCTAGGTCCAATCCTAAGCTGAACCGTCTCTCTAACCCTAGCCTTCTACATAACCCTAACCCTAGGTCCAATCCTAACCTAATCGTCTCTCTAACCCTAACCCTCAACATTACCCCACCCTAGGTCCATTCCTAACCCTAGTCGACTCTCTAACCGTAGCACTCAACATAACCCTAACCCTAGTTCCAATCCAAACCCTAATCCTCTATCTAACCCTAGCCCTCATCATAACCATAACCCTACGTCCAATCCTAATCCGAAAGGTCTCTCTAACCTTAGCTCTCAACATAACCCTAACCCTAGCTCCAATCCTACCCTATTCGTCCCTCTAACCCTAGCCCTCAACGTAACCCTCACGCTAGGACCAATCGTAACCCTAATCGAATCTCTAACCATAGTCCTCAACATAACCTTAACCCTAGGTCCAATACTAACACTAATATTCTACCTAACCCTAGACCTCAACATAACCCTAACCCTAGGTCCAATCGTAACCCTAATCGTCTATCTAACCATACCCCTAAACATAACCCTAACCCTAGGTGCAATCCTAACCTGAACGGTCTCTCTAACCCTAGTCCTCAACTTAACCCTAACCCTAGGTAACAATCCTAACCAGAACCGTCTCTCTAACCCTAGCCCTCAACATAACCCTAACCCTAGGTACAATCCAAACACTAATCGTCTATCTAACCCTAGCCCTAAACATAACCTTAACCCTAGGTCTAATCCTAACCCTAATCGTCTCTCTAAACCTAGCCCTCAACATAACCCTAACACTAGGTCCAATCCTAACTCTAATCGTCTCTCTAACCCTAGCCCGCAACATAATCCTAACACTACGTCCAACCCTAACTCTAATCTTCTATCTAACCCTAGCCCTCAACATAACCCTAACCCTGGATCCAATCCTAACCCTAATCGTCTCTCTAACTATAACCCTCAACATAACCTCAACCCTAGGTCCAATCCTAACCCTATTCGTCTCTCTAAACCTAGCCCTCAACATAACCCTAACCCTCGGTCCAATCCTAACCCTAACCTTCTCTCTAACACTAGCCCTAAACATAACCATAACCCTAGGTCCATTCATAAACCCTAATTGTCTACCTAGCCCTTGCCCTCAACATAACCCTAACCCTAGCTCCAATCCTAACCCTAACCATCTGTCTAACCCTAGCCCTCAATATAACCCTAACCCTAGGTCCAATCCTAACCCGAACTGTCTCTCTAACCCTAGCCCTCAACCTAACCCTACCCCTAGGTCCCATCCTAACCCTAATCGTCTCTCTAACCCTAGCCCTCAACATAACCTTAACCCTAGCTCCAATCCTATCCCTAACCGTCTCTCTAACCTTAGCCCTCAACATAACCCTAACCCTAGATATAATCCTAACCCGAACTGTCTCTCTAACCCTAGCCCTCAACCTAACACAAACCCTAGGTCTAATCCTAACCCTAATCGTCTCTCTAACCCTAGCCCTCAACATAACCCTAACCCTAGGTACAATCCAACACTAATCGTCTATCTAACGCTAGCCCTAAACATAACCTTAACCCTAGGTCCAATAATAACCCTAATAGTCTCTGCGACCCTAGCTCTCAACATAACCCTAACCCTAAGTCCAATCCTAACTATAATCGTCTATCTAACCCTACCCTCAACATAACCCTAACCCTAGGTCCAATCCTAACTCTAATCGTCTATCTAACCCTAGCCCTCAACATAACCCTATCCCTAAGTCCAATCCTAACTCTAATCGTCTATCTAACCCTAGCCCTCAACATAACCCTAACCCTAGCTGCAAATCTAACCCGAACCTTCTCTCTAACCCTAACCCTCAACATAACCATAACCCTCAACATAAACTTAACCCTAGGGCCAATCCTAACCCTAATCGTCTACCTAACCCTAGACCTCAACAAAACCCTAACCCTATGGTCCAGTCCTAACCCTAATAGTGTATCTAATCCTAGCCCTTAACATAACCCTAACCCTAGGTCCAATCCTAACACTAATCATCTTTCTAACCCTAGCCCTGAACATAACTCTAACACTAGCTCCAATCCTATCCCTAATCGACAACCGAACCCTAATCGTCTCTCTAATGCTAGCCCTCAATATAACCTTAACCCTAGAACCAATCCAAACCCAACGTGTGTTTTCACTGCTGGAATACGTTTTGGGATGCATTGTTTCAATCTCTTGCAAGCCTCATGTTGTTTCTTAGAGAATATGGAAAAACAAAGAGTATGTTTCCCAAATCACTTGTAATCCAGAAAAAGGCACACTGCATCACTCTTGCTGAAACACGCTCTTTCTCATAATGTTTTGAGAACATTCAAGAAACCCGAAAAGAAGTGCATTTTTTAGTGAAATTCAGACGGGTATGTTCAAAATGACATTACTATTGGTTGCAGAGTGCAAAAGGACGATTGCCTTCACGTTCTCCATGACACGCTTACATTTCCGACTGACCTGCAGTACGTCTTTCACAAAAAGATATGTTTGCGTGTCTGTGGTGAAAGGAGCTCTCAGTTGTGTATTCAGTGTTGGAGAGTGACACACTCTACGTAGGTTACACAGCGTTTTGAGAGCAGCAACATGCTTCAAACTGAAAGTGCTACAAGGTGTGTGTAGCATGCAGAAAGAAGGCTTCTCATTTCAAAGAAAGAAGAGGAAACCAAAATCCAGGTAGTGAAAAGAGCACACCAGTATGGGAGATGTGCATGTGGACAGTTTCCAGCAGCAGCTCTTTGTGGACACTTGAGAACAGCGCTGTGAAAAAATTTCGTACGAAGCGGGATTTGGCCAAAGTTGAAAGACCTTCCAAAACCAGCCCTAAAGAACTTAGCCAATCGATGAATGTTGCAATAAGCTCCTGCAGGAAAGGTGCTTCTATGACACAACCCCCGAGCAGGTAGCTACATTCTGCACAGTACAAAATGCAAATGAATTCCAGGCTGAAAACTCTCCACAGAAGAATGAAATGCGTGTGTTTCTCTCTGAAAGAACACTCAGCCCCTAGGCTTTTGCTTGCTCCTTCAAAATGTTTGCAGAAACGTATGTTTTCACTACTGGAATACGTTTTGGGATGCATCGTTTCAATCTCTTGCAAGCCTCATGTTGTTTCTTAGACAATGTGGAAAAACAAGGAGTATGTTTCACAAATCACTTGTAATCCAGAGAAACGCACACTGCATCACTCTTGCTCACACACGCTCTTTTCTCCTAATGTGTTGAGAACATACAAGAAACCAGAAAAGAAGTGCATTTTGCACTGAAATTCAGACGGGTATGTTGAATAGGACATTTCTATTGGTTGCAGAGTGCAAAAGCACGATTGACTAAATGTTCTCGATGACACGCTTACATTTCCAAGTGACCTGAAGTAGGACTTTCACAAAAAGATGTCTTTGCGTGTCTGTGGTGAAAGAAGCTCTAAGTTGTGTATTCAGTGCTGGAGAGTGACACACTCTACACAGGTTAAACAGCATTCTTAGAGCACCAGGATGCTTATAATATAAACTGCTACAAGATGTGTGTAGCATGCTGAATGAAGGCTTGTAATTTCAAAGAAAGAAGAGGAAATCAAATTCCAGGTAGTGAAAGGAGCATGCCAGTATGGGAGATGTGCCTCTGGACAGTTTCAAGTAGCAGCTCTTTGTGGACATTTGGAAACAGCGCTGTGAAAAAATTTCGTACGAAGCGGGATTTGGCCAAAGTTGAAAGACCTTCCAAAACCATCCCTAAAGAACTTAGCCAAACAATGAATGTTGCGATAAGCTCCGGCAGGAAAGGTGCTTCTATGACACAACCCCCAAGCAGGTAGCTACCTTCTGCACAGTACAAAATGCAAATGATTTCCAGGCTGAAAACTCTCCACAGAAGAATGAAATGCATGTGTTTCTCTCTGAACAAACACTCAGCCACTAGGCTTTTGCTTGCTCCTTCAAAGTCTTTGCAGAAACGTGTGTTTTCACTACTGGAATACGTTGTGGGATGCATCGTTTCAATCTCTTGCAAGCCTCATGTTGTTTCTTAGACAATGTGGAAAAACAAGGAGTATGTTTCCCAAATCACGTGTAATCCAGAGAAACGCACACTGCATCACCCTTGCTCAAACACGCTCTTTCTCCTAATGTATTGAGAACATTCAAAAAACCAGAAACGAAGTGCATTTTGCAGTGAAATTCAGACGGGTATGTTCAAAAGGACATTTCTATTGGTTGCAGAGTGCAAAAGCACGACTGACTTCATGTTCTCGATGACACCCTTACATTTCCAAGTGACCTGAAGTAGGACTTTCACAAAAAGATGTCTTTGCGTGTCTGTGGTGAAAGAAGCTCTAAGTTGTGTATTCAGTGCTGGAGAGTGACACACTCTACACAGGTTAGACAGCGTCCTTACAGCACCAACATGTTTCAAACTGAAACTGCTACAAGATGTGTGTACCATGCTGAATGAAGGCTTGTTTTTTCAAAGAAAAAAGAGGAAACCAAAATCCAGGTAGTGAAACGAGCACACCAGTATGGGAGATGTGCATGTGGACAGTTTCAAGCAGCAGCTCTTTGTGGACACTTGGAAGCAACGGTGTGAAAAAATTTCGTAGGAAGCGGGAATTGGCCAAAGTTGAAAGACCTTCCAAAACCAACCCTAAAGGACTTAGCCAAACAATGAACGTTGCAATAAACTCCTGCAGGAAAGGTGCTTCTATGACACAACCCCCGAGCAGGTAGCTACATTCTGCACAGTACAAAATGCATATGAATTCCTGGCTGGAAACTCACTCCAGAAGGAAGTAATGCGTGTGTTTCTCTCTGAAAGAACACTCAGCCACTATTCTTTTCTTGCTCCTTCAAAGTCTTTGTAGAAACGTGTGTTTTCACTGCTGGAATACGTTTTAGGATGCATTGTTTCAATCTCTTGCAAACCTCATGTTCTTTCTTAGACGATGTGGAAAAACAAGGAGTATGTTTCCCAAATCACTTTCAATCCAGAAAAACACACAGTGCATCACTCTTGCCCAAACATGCTCTTTCTCCTAATGCGTTGAGAATATTCAAGAAAGCAGAAAGCAAGAGCATTTGATAGTGAAATTCAGACTAGCATGTACAAAAAGCCATTTCTTTCGGTTGAAGGGTGAAAAAGCATGATGGTCTTCATGTTCTCGATGAAACCCTTACCTTTCCAAGTGACCACAATTAGGACTTTCCCAAAAAGATGTGTTTGCGTGTCTGAGGCGAAAGGAGCTCTAAGTTGTGTATTCAGTGCTGGAGAGTGACACACTCTACATAGGTTAAAAAACGTTTTAGAGCACCAACATGCTTAAAATTGAAACTGCTACAAGATGTGTGTAGCATGCAGAAAGAAGGCTTGTCATTTCAAAGAAAGAAGAGGAAACCAAAATCCAGGTACTGAAACGAGCACACCAGTATGGGAGATGTGCATGTGGACAGTTTCAAGCAGCAGATCCTTCTGGACATTTGGAAACAACAATGTAAAAATATTTTGTTCGAATCGGGATTTGGCCAAAGTTGAACGACCTTCCAACACCAACCCTAAAGAACTTAGCCAAACAATGAATGTCGCAATAACCTCCTGTAGGAAAGGTGCTTCTATGACACAACCCAAGAGCAGGTAGCTACATTCTGCACAGTACAAAATGCATATGAATTCCAGGCTGAAAACTCACTCCAGAAGGAAGAAATGCGCGTGTTTCTCTATGAAAGAACACTCAGCCACTATTCTTTTGCTTGCTCCTTCAAAGTCTTTGTAGAAACGTGTGTTTTCACAGCTGGAATACGTTTTAGGATGCATTGTTTCAATCTCTTGCAAGCCTCATGTTCTTTCTTACTCAATGTGGAAAAACGCGGATTATGTTTCCCAAATCACTTGAAATCCAGGAAAACGCACCCTGCATCAGTCTTGCTCAAACACGCTTTTCACCTAATGCATTGAGAACATTCAAGAAAGCAGAAAAGAAGGGCCCTAACCCTTGGTCCAATCCTAAAGCGAACCGTCTCCCTAACCCTAGCCCTCAACATAACCCTAACCGTAGGTCCAATCCTAACCTAATCGTCTCTCTATGCCTAGCCCTCAACATAACCCTAACCCTAGTTCCAATCCTAAACCTAATCGTCTATCTAACCCTAGCCCTAAACATAACCCTAACCCTAGGTCCAATCCTAAGCTGAACCGTCTCTCTAACCCTACCCTTCTACATAACCCTAACCCTAGGTCCAATCCTAACCTAATCGTCTCTCTAACCCTAACCCTCAACATTACCCTACCCTAGGTCCATTCCTAACCCTAATCGACTCTCTAACCGTAGCCCTCAACATAACCCTAACCCTAGTTCCAATCCAAACCCTAATCGTCTATCTAACCCTAGCCCTCATCATAACCATAACCCTACGTCCAATCCTAATCCGAAAGGTCTCTCTAACCCTAGCTCTCAACATAACCCTAACCCTATCTCCAATCCTAACCTATTCCTCCCTCTAACCGTAGCCCTCAATGTAACCCTCACGCTAGGTCCAATCGTAACCCTAATCGAATCTCTAACTGAAGTCCTCAACATAACACTAACCCTAGGTCCAATACTAACCCTAATGTTCTACCTAACCCTAGCCCTCAACATAACCCTAACCCTAGGTAACAATCCTAACCAGAACCGTCTCTCTAACCCTAGCCCTCAACATAACCCTAACCCTAGGTACAATCCAAACACTAATCGTCTATCTAACCCTAGCCCTAACATAACCTTAACCCTAGGTCCAATCCTAACCCTAATCGTCTCTCTAAACCTAGCCCTCAACATAACCCTAACCCTAGGACCAATCCTAACTCTAATCGTTTCTCTAACCCTAGCCCGCAACATAATCCTAACACTACGTCCAATCCTAACTCTAATCGTCTATCTAACCCTAGCCCTCAACATAACCCTAACCCTAGCTCGAATCCTAACCCTAATCGTCTCTCTAACTCTTACCCTCAACATCACCTCAACCCTAGGTCCAATCCTAACCCTATTCGTCTCTCTAAACCTAGCCCTCAACATAACCCTAACCCTCGGTCCAATCCTAACCCTAACCTTCTCTCTAACGCTAGCCCTAAACATAACCATAACCCTAGGTCCATTCATAAACCCTAATTGTCTACCTAGCCCTTGCCCTCAACATAACCCTAACCCTAGCTCCAATCCTAACCCTAACCATCTCTCTAACCCTAGCCCTCAATATAACCCTAACCCTAGGTCCAATCCTAACCCGAACTGTCTCTCTAACCCTAGCCCTCAACATAACCCTAACCCTAGCTCCAATCCTAACCCGAACCGTCTCTCTAACCTTAGCCCTCAACATAACCCTAACCCTAGATCCAATCCTAACCCGAACTGTCTCGATAACCCTAGCCCTCAACCTAACACAAACCCTAGGTCTAATCCTAACCCTAATCGTCTCTCTAACCCTAGCCCTCAACATAACCCTAACAATAGGTACAATCCAAACACTAATCGTCTATCTAACGCTAGCCCTAAACATAACCTTAACCCTAGGTCCAATAATAACCCTAATCGTCTCCGACCCTAGCTCTCAACATAACCCTAACCCTGAGTCCAATCGACTCTAATCGTCTATCTAACCCGACCCTCAACATAACCCTATCCCTAAGTCCAATCCTAACTCTAATCGTCTATCTAACCCTGGCCCTCAACATAACCCTAACCCTAGCTGCAAAACTAACCCGAACCTTCTCTCTAACCCTAGCCCTCAACATAACCATAACCCTCAACATAAACTTAACCCTAGGGCCAATCCTAACCCTAATCGTCTACATAACCCTAGCCCTCAACAAAACCCTAACCCTATGGTCCAGTCCTAACCCTAATAGTGTATCTAATCCTAGCCCTAAACATAACCCTAACCTTAGGTCCAATCCTAACCCTAATCATCTTTCTAACCCTAGCCCTGAACATAACTCTAACACTAGCTCCAATCCTATCCCTAATCGACAACCGAACCCTAATCGTCTCTCTAATCCTAGCCCTCAATATAACCTTAACTCTAGGACCAATCCAAACCCAACGTGTGTTTTCACTGCTGGAATACGTTTTGGGATGCATTGTTTCAATCTCTTGCAAGCCTCATGTTGTTTCTTAGAGAATATGGAAAAACAAAGAGTATGTTTTCCAAATCACTTGTAATCCAGAAAAAGGCACACTGCATCACTCTTGCTGAAACACGCTCTTTCTCATAATGTTTTGAGAACATTCAAGAAACCCGAAAAGAAGTGCATTTTTTAGTGAAATTCAGACGGGTATGTTCAAAATGACATTACTATTGGTTGCAGAGTGCAAAAGCACGATTGCCTTCACGTTCTCCATGACACGCTTACATTTCCGACTGACCTGCAGTAGGACTTTCACAAAAAGATATGTTTGCGTGTCTGTGGTAAAAGGAGCTCTCAGTTGTGTATTCAGTGCTGGACAGTGACACTTTCTACGTAGGTTCACAGCGTTTTGAGAGCAGCAACATGCTTCAAACTGAAACTGCTACAAGGTGTGTGTAGCATGCAGAAAGAAGGCTTCTCATTTCAAAGAAAGAAGAGGAAACCAAAATCCAGGTAGTGAAAAGAGCACACCAGTATGGGAGATGTGCATGTGGACAGTTTCCAGCAGCAGCTCTTTGTGGACACTTGAGAACAGCGCTGTGAAAAAATTTCGTACAAAGCAGGATTTGGCCAAAGTTGAAAGACCTTCCAAAACGAGCCCTAAAGAACTTAGCCAATCGATGAATGTTGCAATAAGCTCCTGCAGGAAAGGTGCTTCTATGACACAACCCCCGAGCAGGTAGATACATACTGCACAGTACAAAATGCAAATGAATTCCAGGCTGAAAACTCTCCACAGAAGAATGAAATGCGTGTGTTTCTCTCTGAAAGAACACTCAGCCCCTAGGCTTTTGCTTGCTCCTTCAAAATGTTTGCAGAAACGTATGTTTTTACTACTGGAATACGTTTTGGGATGCATCGTTTCAATCTCTTGCAAGCCTCATGTTGTTTCTTAGACAATGTGGAAAAACAAGGAGTATGTTTCCCAAATCACTTGTAATCCAGAGAAACGCACACTGCATCACTCTTGCTCACACACGCTCTTTTCTCCTAATGTGTTGAGAACATACAAGAAACCAGAAAAGAAGTGCATTTTGCACTGAAATTCAGACGGGTATGTTGAATAGGACATTTCTATTGGTTGCAGAGTGCAAAAGCACGATTGACTAAATGTTCTCGATGACACGCTGACATTTCCAAGTGACCTGAAGTAGGACTTCACAAAAAGATGTCTTTGCGTGTCTGTGGTGAAAGAAGCTCTAAGTTGTGTATTCAGTGCTGGAGAGTGACACACTCTACACAGGTTAAACAGCATTCTTAGAGCACCAGGATGCTTATAATATAAACTGCTACAAGATGTGTGTAGCATGCTGAATGAAGGCTTGTAATTTCAAAGAAAGAAGAGGAAATCAAATTCCAGGTAGTGAAAGGAGCATGCCAGTATGGGAGATGTGCCTCTGGACAGTTTCAAGTAGCAGCTCTTTGTGGACACAGGAAACAGCGCTGTGAAAAAATTTCGTACGAAGCGGGATTTGGCCAAAGTTGAAAGACCTTCCAAAACCATCCCTAAAGACCTTAGCCAAACAATGAATGTTGCGATAAGCTCCGGCAGGAAAGGTGCTTCTATGACACAACCCCCAAGCAGGTAGCCACCTTCTGCACAGTACAAAATGCAAATGATTTCCAGGCTGAAAACTCTCCGCAGAAGAATGAAATGCATGTGTTTCTCTCTGAACAAACACTCAGCCACTAGGCTTTTGCTTGCTCCTTCAAAGTCTTTGCAGAAACGTGTGTTTTCACTACTGGAATACGTTGTGGGATGCATCGTTTCAATCTCTTGCAAGCCTCATGTTGTTTCTTAGACACTGTGGAAAAACAAGGAGTATGTTTCCCAAATCACGTGTAATCCAGAGAAACGCACACTGCATCACCCTTGCTCAAACACGCTCTTTCTCCTAATGTACTGAGAACATTCAAGAAACCAGAAACGAAGTGCATTTTGCAGTGAAATTCAGACGGGTATGTTCAAAAGGACATTTCTATTGGTTGCAGAGTGCAAAAGCACGACTGACTTCATGTTCTCGATGACACCCTTACATTTCCAAGTGACCTGAAGTAGGACTTTCACAAAAAGATGTCTTTGCGTGTCTGTGGTGAAAGAAGCTCTAAGTTGTGTATTCAGTGCTGGAGAGTGACACACTCTACACAGGTTAGACAGCGTCCTTACAGCACCAACATGTTTCAAACTGAAACTGCTACAAGATGTGTGTACCATGCTGAATGAAGGCTTGTTTTTTCAAAGAAAAAAGAGGAAACCAAAATCCAGGTAGTGAAACGAGCACACCAGTATGGGAGATGTGCATGTGGACAGTTTCAAGCAGCAGCTCTTTGTGGACACAGGGAAGCAACGGTGTGAAAAAATTTCGTAGGAAGCGGGAAATGGCCAAAGTTGAAAGACCTTCCAAAACCAACCCTAAAGGACTTAGCCAAACAATGAACGTTGCAATAAACTCCTGCAGGAAAGGTGCTTCTATGACACAACCCCCGTGCAGGTAGCTACATTCTGCACAGTACAAAATGCATATGAATTCCTGGCTGGAAACTCACTCCAGAAGGAAGTAATGCGTGTGTTTCTCTCTGAAAGAACACTCAGCCACTATTCTTTTCTTGCTCCTTCAAAGTCTTTGTAGAAACGTGTGTTTTCACTGCTGGAATACGTTTTAGGATGCATTGTTTCAATCTCTTGCAAGCCTCATGTTCTTTCTTAGACGATGTGGAAAAACAAGGAGTTTGTTTCCCAAATCACTTTCAATCCAGAAAAACACACAGTGCATCACTCTTGCCCAAACATGCTCTTTCTCCTAATGCGTTGAGAATATTCAAGAAAGCAGAAAGGAAGAGCATTTGATAGTGAAATTCAGACTAGCTTGTACAAAAAGCCATTTCTTTCGGTTGAAGGGTGAAAAAGCATGATGGTCTTCATGTTCTCGATGAAACCCTTACCTTTCCAAGTGACCACAATTAGGACCTTCCCAAAAAGATGTGTTTGCGTGTCTGAGGCGAAAGGAGCTCTAAGTTGTGTATTCAGTGCTGGAGAGTGACACACTCTACATAGGTTAAAAAACGTTTTAGAGCACCAACATGCTTAAAATTGAAACTGCTACAAGATGTGTGTAGCATGCAGGAAGAAGGCTTGTCATTTCAAAGAAAGAAGAGGAAACCAAAATCCAGGTACTGAAACGAGCACACCAGTATGGGAGATGTGCCTGTGGACAGTTTCAAGCAGCAGCTCCTTCTGGACACTTGGAAACAGCAATGTAAAAATATTTTGTTCGAATCGGGATTTGGCCAAAGTTGAACGACCTTCCAACACCAACCCTAAAGAACTTAGCCAAACAATGAATGTCGCAATAACCTCCTGTAGGAAAGGTGCTTCTATGACACAACCCCCGAGCAGGTAGCTACATTCTGCACAGTACAAAATGCATATGAATTCCAGACTGAAAACTCACTCCAGAAGGAAGAAATGCGCGTGTTTCTCTCTGAAAGAACACTCAGCCACTATTCTTTTGCTTGCTCCTTCAAAGTCTTTGTAGAAACGTGTGTTTTCACTGCTGGAATACGTTTTAGGATGCATTGTTTCGATCTCTTGCAAGCCTCATGTTCTTTCTTACTCAATGTGGAAAAACGCAGATTATGTTTCCCAAATCACTTGAAATCCAGGAAAACGCACCCTGCATCAGTCTTGCTCAAACACGCTTTTCACCTAATGCATTGAGAACATTCAAGAAAGCAGAAAAGAAGGGCCCTAACCCTTGGTCCAATCCTAAACCGAACCATCTCCCTAACCCTAGCCCTCAACATAACCCTAACCGTAGGTCCAATCCTAACCTAATCGTCACTCTATGCCTAGCCCTCAACATAACCCTAACCCTAGTTCCAATCCTAAACCTAATCGTCTATCTAACCCTAGCCCTAAACATAACCCTAACCCTAGGTCCAATCCTAAGCTGAACCGTCTCTCTAACCCTACCCTTCTACATAACCCTAACCCTAGGTCCAATCCTAACCTAATCGTCTCTCTAACCCTAACCCTCAACATTACCCTACCCTAGGTCCATTCCTAACCCTAATCGACTCTCTAACCGTAGCCCTCAACTAACCCTAACCCTAGTTCCAATCCAAACCCTAATGGTCTATCTAACCCTAGCCCTCATCATAACCATAACCCTACGTCCAATCCTAATCCGAAAGGTCTCTCTAACCCTAGCTCTCAACATAACCCTAACCCTATCTCCAATCCTAACCTATTCGTCCATCTAACCCTAACCCTCAATGTAACCCTCACGCTAGGTACAATCGTAACCCTAATCGAATCTCTAACCGAAGTCCTCAACATAACCCTAACCCTAGGTCCCATACTAACCCTAATGTTCAACCTAACCCTAGCCCTCAACATAACCCTAACCCTCGGTCCAAACGTTACCCTAATCGTCTATCTAACCATACCCCTAAACATAACCCTAACCCTAGGTGCAATCCTAACCTGAACGGTCTCTCTAACCCTAGCCCTCAACATAACCTTAACCCTAGGTAACAATCCTAACCAGAACCGTCTCTCTAACCCTAGCCCTCAACATAACCCTAACCCTAGGTACAATCCAAACACTAATCGTCTGTCTAAGCCTAGCCCTAAACATAACCTTAACCCTAGGTCCAATCCTAACCCTAATCGTCTCTCTAAACCTAGCCCTCAACGTAACCCTAACCCTAGGTCCAATCCTAACTCTAATCGTCTCTCTAACCCTAGCCCGCAACATAATCCTAACACTACGTCCAAACCTAACTCTAATCGTCTATCTAACCCTAGCCCTCAACATAACCCTAACCCTAGCTCCAATCCTAACCCTAATCGTCTCTCTAACTCTTACCCTCAACATAACCTCAACCCTAGGTCCAATCCTAACCCTATTCGTCTCTCTAAACCTAGCCCTCAACATAACCCTAACCCTCGGTCCAATCCTAACACTAACCTTCTCTCTAACCGTAGCCCTAAACATAACCATAAGCCTAGGTCCATTCATAAACCCTAATTGTCTACCTAGCCCTTGCCCTCAACATAACCCTAACCCTAGCTCCAATCCTAACCCTAACCATCTCTCTAACCCTAGCCCTCAACCTAACCCTAACCCTAGGTCCCATCCTAACCCTAATCGTCTCTCTAACCCTAGCCCTCAACATAACCCTAACCCTAGCTCCAATCCTAACCCGAACTGTCTCTCTAACCCTAGCCCTCAACCTAACACAAACCCTAGATCTAATCCTAACCCTAATCGTCTCTCTAACCCTAGCCCTCAACATAACCCTAACCCTAGGTACAATCCAAACACTAATCGTCTATCTAACGCTAGCCCTAAACATAACCTTAACCCTAGGTCCAATAATAACCCTAATCGTCTCTCCGACCCTAGCTCTCAACATAACCCTAACCCTAAGTCCAATCGACTCTAATCGTCTATCTAACCCTACCCTCAACATAACCCTAACCCTAGGTCCAATCCTAACTCTAATCGTCTATCTAACCCTAGCCCTCAACATAACCCTATCCCTAAGTCCAATCCTAACTCTAATCGTCTATCTAATCCTAGCCCTCAACATAACCCTAACCCTAGCTGCAAATCTAACCCGAACCTTCTCTCTAACCCTAGCCCTCAACATAACCATAACCCTCAACATAAACTTAACCCTAGGGCCAATCCTAACCCTAATCGTCTACCTAACCCTAGCCCTCAACAAAACCCTAACCCTATGGTCCAGTCCTAACCCTAATAGTGTATCTAATCCTAGCCCTAAACATAACCCTAACCTTAGGTCCAATCCTAACCCTAATCGTCTTTCTAACCCTAGCCCTGAACATAACTCTAACACTAGCTCCAATCCTATCCCTAATCGACAACCGAACCCTAATCGTCTCTCTAATCCTAGCGCTCAATATAACCTTAACCCTAGGACCAATCCAAACCCAACGTGTGTTTTCACTGCTGGAATACGTTTTGGGATGCATTGTTTCAATCTCTTGCAAGCCTCATGTTGTTTCTTAGAGAATATGGAAAAACAAAGAGTATGTTTCCCAAATCACTTGTAATCCAGAAAAAGGCACACTGCTTCACTCTTGCTGAAACACGCTCTTTCTCATAATGTTTTGAGAACATTCAAGAAACCCGAAAAGAAGTGCATTTTTTAGTGAAATTCAGACGGGTATGTTCAAAATGACATTACTATTGGTTGCAGAGTGCAAAAGCACGATTGCCTTCACGTTCTCCATGACACGCTTACATTTCCGACTGACCTGCAGTAGGACTTTCACAAAAAGATATGTTTGCGTGTCTGTGGTGAAAGGAGCTCTCAGTTGTGTATTTAGTGCTGGACAGTGACACTTTCTACGTAGGTTACACAGCGTTTTGAGAGCAGCAACATGCTTCAAACTGAAACTGCTACAAGGTGTGTGTAGCATGCAGAAAGAAGGCTTCTCATTTCAAAGATAGAAGAGGAAACCAAAATCCAGGTAGTGAAAAGAGCACACCAGTATGGGAGATGTGCATGTGGACAGTTTCCAGCAGCAGCTCTTTGTGGACACTTGAGAACAGCGCTGTGAAAAAATTTCGTACGAAGCGGGATTTGGCCAAAGTTGAAAGACCTTCCAAAACGAGCCCTAAAGAACTTAGCCAATCGATGAATGTTGCAATAAGCTCCTGCAGGAAAGGTGCTTCTATGACACAACCCCCAAGCAGGTAGCCACCTTCTGCACAGTACAAAATGCAAATGATTTCCAGGCTGAAAACTCTCCGCAGAAGAATGAAATGCATGTGTTTCTCTCTGAACAAACACTCAGCCACTAGGCTTTTGCTTGCTCCTTCAAAGTCTTTGCAGAAACGTGTGTTTTCACTACTGGAATACGTTGTGGGATGCATCGTTTCAATCTCTTGCAAGCCTCATGTTGTTTCTTAGACACTGTGGAAAAACAAGGAGTATGTTTCCCAAATCACGTGTAATCCAGAGAAACGCACACTGCATCACCCTTGCTCAAACACGCTCTTTCTCCTAATGTATTGAGAACATTCCAGAAACCAGAAAAGAAGTGCATTTTGCAGTGAAATTCAGACGGGTATGTTCAAAAGGACATTTCTATTGGTTGCAGAGTGCAAAAGCACGACTGACTTCATGTTCTCGATGACACCCTTACATTTCCAAGTGACCTGAAGTAGGACTTTCACAAAAAGATGTCTTTGCGTGTCTGTGGTGAAAGTAGCTCTAAGTTGTGTATTCAGTGCTGGAGAGTGACACACTCTACAGAGGTTAGACAGCGTCCTTAGAGCACCAACATGTTTCAAACTGAAACTGCTACAAGATGTGTGTAGCATGCTGCATGAAGGCTTGTCATTTCAAAGAAAGAAGAGGAAACCAAATTCCAGGTAGTGAAACGAGCACACCAGTATGGGAGATGTGCATGTGGACAGTTTCCAGCAGCAGCTCTTTGTGGACACTTGGAAACAGCACTGTGAAAATATTTCGTACGAAGTGGGATTTGGCCAAAGTTGAAAGACTTTCCAAAAGCAACCCTAAAGGACTTAGCCAAACAATGAATGTTGCAATAAGCTCCTGCAGGAAAGGTGCTTCTATGACACAACCCCCGAGCAGGTAGCTACATTCTGCACAGTACAAAATGCATATGAATTCCTGGCTGGAAACTCACTCCAGAAGGAAGAAATGCGTGTGTTTCTCTCTGAAAGAACACTCAGCCACTATTCTTTTGCTTGCTCCTTCAAAGTCTTTGTAGAAACGTGTGTTTTCACTGCTGGAATACGTTGTGGGATGCATTGTTTCAGTCTCTTGCAAGCCTCATGTTCTTTCTTAGACGATGTGGAAAAACAAGGAGTTTGTTTCCCAAATCACTTTCAATCCAGAAAAACACACAGTGCATCACTCTTGCCCAAACATGCTCTTTCTCCTAATGCGTTGAGAATATTCAAGAAAGCAGAAAGGAAGAGCATTTGATAGTGAAATTCAGACTAGCTTGTACAAAAAGCCATTTCTTTCGGTTGAAGGGTGAAAAAGCATGATGGTCTTCATGTTCTCGATGAAACCCTTACCTTTCCAAGTGACCACAATTAGGACCTTCCCAAAAAGATGTGTTTGCGTGTCTGAGGCGAAAGGAGCTCTAAGTTGTGTATTCAGTGCTGGAGAGTGACACACTCTACATAGGTTAAAAAACGTTTTAGAGCACCAACATGCTTAAAATTGAAACTGCTACAAGATGTGTGTAGCATGCAGAAAGAAGGCTTGTCATTTCAAAGAAAGAAGAGGAAACCAAAATCCAGGTACTGAAACGAGCACACCAGTATGGGAGATGTGCCTGTGGACAGTTTCAAGCAGCAGCTCCTTCTGGACACTTGGAAACAGCAATGTAAAAATATTTTGTTCGAATCGGGATTTGGCCAAAGTTGAACGACCTTCAAACACCAACCCTAAAGAACTTAGCCAAACAATGAATGTCGCAATAACCTCCTGTAGGAAAGGTGCTTCTATGACACAACCCCCGAGCAGGTAGCTACATTCTGCACAGTACAAAATGCATATGAATTCCAGACTGAAAACTCACTCCAGAAGGAAGAAATGTGCGTGTTTCTCTCTGAAAGAACACTCAGCCACTATTCTTTTGCTTGCTCCTTCAAAGTCTTTGTAGAAACGTGTGTTTTCACTGCTGGAATACGTTTTAGGATGCATTGTTTCGATCTCTTGCAAGCCTCATGTTCTTTCTTACTCAATGTGGAAAAACGCAGATTATGTTTCCCAAATCACTTGAAATCCAGGAAAACGCACCCTGCATCAGTCTTGCTCAAACACGCTTTTCACCTAATGCATTGAGAACATTCAAGAAAGCAGAAAAGAAGGGCCCTAACCCTTGGTCCAATCCTAAACCGAACCGTCTCCCTAACCCTAGCCCTCAACATAACCCTAACCGTAGGTCCAATCCTAACCTAATCGTCACTCTATGCCTAGCCCTCAACATAACCCTAACCCTAGTTCCAATCCTAAACCTAATCGTCTATCTAACCCTAGCCCTAAACATAACCCTAACCCTAGGTCCAATCCTAAGCTGAACCGTCTCTCTAACCCTACCCTTCTACATAACCCTAACCCTAGGTCCAATCCTAACCTAATCGTCTCTCTAACCCTAACCCTCAACATTACCCTACCCTAGGTCCATTCCTAACCCTAATCGACTCTCTAACCGTAGCCCTCAACATAACCCTAACCCTAGTTCCAATCCAAACCCTACTGGTCTATCTAACCCTAGCCCTCATCATAACCATAACCCTACGTCCAATCCTAATCCGAAAGGTCTCTCTAACCCTAGCTCTCAACATAACCCTAACCCTATCTCCAATCCTAACCTATTCGTCCATCTAACCCTAACCCTCAATGTAACCCTCACGCTAGGTCCAATCGTAACCCTAATCGAATCTCTAACCGAAGTCCTCAACATAACCCTAACCCTAGGTCCAATACTAACCCTAATGTTCAACCTAACCCTAGCCCTCAACATAACCCTAACCCTCGGTCCAAACGTTACCCTAATCGTCTATCTAACCATACCCCTAAACATAACCCTAACCCTAGGTGCAATCCTAACCTGAACGGTCTCTCTAACCCTAGCCCTCAACATAACCTTAACCCTAGGTAACAATCCTAACCAGAACCGTCTCTCTAACCCTAGCCCTCAACATAACCCTAACCCTAGGTACAATCCAAACACTAATCGTCTGTCTAAGCCTAGCCCTAAACATAACCTTAACCCTAGGTCCAATCCTAACCCTAATCGTCTCTCTAAACCTAGCCCTCAACATAACCCTAACCCTAGGTCCAATCCTAACTCTAATCGTCTCTCTAACCCTAGCCCGCAACATAATCCTAACACTACGTCCAAACCTAACTCTAATCGTCTATCTAACCCTAGCCCTCAACATAACCCTAACCCTAGCTCCAATCCTAACCCTAATCGTCTCTCTAACTCTTACCCTCAACATAACCTCAACCCTAGGTCCAATCCTAACCCTATTCGTCTCTCTAAACCTAGCCCTCAACATAACCCTAACCCTCGGTCCAATCCTAACACTAACCTTCTCTCTAACCGTAGCCCTAAACATAACCATAAGCCTAGGTCCATTCATAAACCCTAATTGTCTACCTAGCCCTTGCCCTCAACATAACCCTAACCCTAGCTCCAATCCTAACCCTAACCATCTCTCTAACCCTAGCCCTCAACCTAACCCTAACCCTAGGTCCCATCCTAACCCTAATCGTCTCTCTAACCCTAGCCCTCAACATAACCCTAACCCTAGCTCCAATCCTAACCCGAACTGTCTCTCTAACCCTAGCCCTCAACCTAACACAAACCCTAGGTCTAATCCTAACCCTAATCGTCTCTCTAACCCTAGCCCTCAACATAACCCTAACCCTAGGTACAATCCAAACACTAATCGTCTATCTAACGCTAGCCCTAAACATAACCTTAACCCTAGGTCCAATAATAACCCTAATCGTCTCTCCGACCCTAGCTCTCAACATAACCCTAACCCTAAGTCCAATCGACTCTAATCGTCTATCTAACCCTACCCTCAACATAACCCTAACCCTAGGTCCAATCCTAACTCTAATCGTCTATCTAACCCTAGCCCTCAACATAACCCTATCCCTAAGTCCAATCCTAACTCTAATCGTCTATCTAATCCTAGCCCTCAACATAACCCTAACCCTAGCTGCAAATCTAACCCGAACCTTCTCTCTAACCCTAGCCCTCAACATAACCATAACCCTCAACATAAACTTAACCCTAGGGCCAATCCTAACCCTAATCGTCTACCTAACCCTAGCCCTCAACAAAACCCTAACCCTATGGTCCAGTCCTAACCCTAATAGTGTATCTAATCCTAGCCCTAAACATAACCCTAACCTTAGGTCCAATCCTAACCCTAATCGTCTTTCTAACCCTAGCCCTGAACATAACTCTAACACTAGCTCCAATCCTATCCCTAATCGACAACCGAACCCTAATCGTCTCTCTAATCCTAGCGCTCAATATAACCTTAACCCTAGGACCAATCCAAACCCAACGTGTGTTTTCACTGCTGGAATACGTTTTGGGATGCATTGTTTCAATCTCTTGCAAGCCTCATGTTGTTTCTTAGAGAATATGGAAAAACAAAGAGTATGTTTCCCAAATCACTTGTAATCCAGAAAAAGGCACACTGCTTCACTCTTGCTGAAACACGCTCTTTCTCATAATGTTTTGAGAACATTCAAGAAACCCGAAAAGAAGTGCATTTTTTAGTGAAATTCAGACGGGTATGTTCAAAATGACATTACTATTGGTTGCAGAGTGCAAAAGCACGATTGCCTTCACGTTCTCCATGACACGCTTACATTTCCGACTGACCTGCAGTAGGACTTTCACAAAAAGATATGTTTGCGTGTCTGTGGTGAAAGGAGCTCTCAGTTGTGTATTCAGTGCTGGACAGTGACACTTTCTACGTAGGTTACACAGCGTTTTGAGAGCAGCAACATGCTTCAAACTGAAACTGCTACAAGGTGTGTGTAGCATGCAGAAAGAAGGCTTCTCATTTCAAAGATAGAAGAGGAAACCAAAATCCAGGTAGTGAAAAGAGCACACCAGTATGGGAGATGTGCATGTGGACAGTTTCCAGCAGCAGCTCTTTGTGGACACTTGAGAACAGCGCTGTGAAAAAATTTCGTACGAAGCGGGATTTGGCCAAAGTTGAAAGACCTTCCAAAACGAGCCCTAAAGAACTTAGCCAATCGATGAATGTTGCAATAAGCTCCGGCAGGAAAGGTGCTTCTATGACACAACCCCCAAGCAGGTAGCCACCTTCTGCACAGTACAAAATGCAAATGATTTCCAGGCTGAAAACTCTCCGCAGAAGAATGAAATGCATGTGTTTCTCTCTGAACAAACACTCAGCCACTAGGCTTTTGCTTGCTCCTTCAAAGTCTTTGCAGAAACGTGTGTTTTCACTACTGGAATACGTTGTGGAATGCATCGTTTCAATCTCTTGCAAGCCTCATGTTGTTTCTTAGACACTGTGGAAAAACAAGGAGTATGTTTCCCAAATCACGTGTAATCCAGAGAAACGCACACTGCATCACCCTTGCTCAAACACGCTCTTTCTCCTAATGTATTGAGAACATTCCAGAAACCAGAAAAGAAGTGCATTTTGCAGTGAAATTCAGACGGGTATGTTCAAAAGGACATTTCTATTGGTTGCAGAGTGCAAAAGCACGACTGACTTCATGTTCTCGATGACACCCTTACATTTCCAAGTGACCTGAAGTAGGACTTTCACAAAAAGATGTCTTTGCGTGTCTGTGGTGAAAGTAGCTCTAAGTTGTGTATTCAGTGCTGGAGTTTGACACACTCTACAAAGGTTAGACAGCGTCCTTAGAGCACCAACATGTTTCAAACTGAAACTGCTACAAGATGTGTGTAGCATGCTGCATGAAGGCTTGTCATTTCAAAGAAAGAAGAGGAAACCAAATTCCAGGTAGTGAAACGAGCACACCAGTATGGCAGATGTGCATGTGGACAGTTTCCAGCAGCAGCTCTTTGTGGACACTTGGAAACAGCACTGTGAAAATATTTCGCACGAAGTGGGATTTGGCCAAAGTTGAAAGACTTTCCAAAAGCAACCCTAAAGGACTTAGCCAAACAATGAATGTTGCAATAAGCTCCTGCAGGAAAGGTGCTTCTATGACACAACCCCCGAGCAGGTAGCTACATTCTGCACAGTACAAAATGCATATGAATTCCTGGCTGGAAACTCACTCCAGAAGGAAGAAATGCGTGTGTTTCTCTCTGAAAGAACACTCAGCCACTATTCTTTTGCTTGCTCCTTCAAAGTCTTTGTAGAAACGTGTGTTTTCACTGCTGGAATACGTTGTGGGATGCATTGTTTCAGTCTCTTGCAAGCCTCATGTTCTTTCTTAGACGATGTGGAAAAACAAGGAGTTTGTTTCCCAAATCACTTTCAATCCAGAAAAACACACAGTGCATCACTCTTGCCCAAACATGCTCTTTCTCCTAATGCGTTGAGAATATTCAAGAAAGCAGAAAGGAAGAGCATTTGATAGTGAAATTCAGACTAGCTTGTACAAAAAGCCATTTCTTTCGGTTGAAGGGTGAAAAAGCATGATGGTCTTCATGTTCTCGATGAAACCCTTACCTTTCCAAGTGACCACAATTAGGACCTTCCCAAAAAGATGTGTTTGCGTGTCTGAGGCGAAAGGAGCTCTAAGTTGTGTATTCAGTGCTGGAGAGTGACACACTCTACATAGGTTAAAAAACGTTTTAGAGCACCAACATGCTTAAAATTGAAACTGCTACAAGATGTGTGTAGCATGCAGGAAGAAGGCTTGTCATTTCAAAGAAAGAAGAGGAAACCAAAATCCAGGTACTGAAACGAGCACACCAGTATGGGAGATGTGCCTGTGGACAGTTTCAAGCAGCAGCTCCTTCTGGACACTTGGAAACAGCAATGTAAAAATATTTTGTTCGAATCGGGATTTGGCCAAAGTTGAACGACCTTCCAACACCAACCCTAAAGAACTTAGCCAAACAATGAATGTCGCAATAACCTCCTGTAGGAAAGGTGCTTCTATGACACAACCCCCGAGCAGGTAGCTACATTCTGCACAGTACAAAATGCATATGAATTCCAGACTGAAAACTCACTCCAGAAGGAAGAAATGCGCGTGTTTCTCTCTGAAAGAACACTCAGCCACTATTCTTTTGCTTGCTCCTTCAAAGTCTTTGTAGAAACGTGTGTTTTCACTGCTGGAATACGTTTTAGGATGCATTGTTTCGATCTCTTGCAAGCCTCATGTTCTTTCTTACTCAATGTGGAAAAACGCAGATTATGTTTCCCAAATCACTTGAAATCCAGGAAAACGCACCCTGCATCAGTCTTGCTCAAACACGCTTTTCACCTAATGCATTGAGAACATTCAAGAAAGCAGAAAAGAAGGGCCCTAACCCTTGGTCCAATCCTAAACCGAACCGTCTCCCTAACCCTAGCCCTCAACATAACCCTAACCGTAGGTCCAATCCTAACCTAATCGTCACTCTATGCCTAGCCCTCAACATAACCCTAACCCTAGTTCCAATCCTAAACCTAATCGTCTATCTAACCCTAGCCCTAAACATAACCCTAACCCTAGGTCCAATCCTAAGCTGAACCGTCTCTCTAACCCTACCCTTCTACATAACCCTAACCCTAGGTCCAATCCTAACCTAATCGTCTCTCTAACCCTAACCCTCAACATTACCCTACCCTAGGTCCATTCCTAACCCTAATCGACTCTCTAACCGTAGCCCTCAACATAACCCTAACCCTAGTTCCAATCCAAACCCTACTGGTCTATCTAACCCTAGCCCTCATCATAACCATAACCCTACGTCCAATCCTAATCCGAAAGGTCTCTCTAACCCTAGCTCTCAACATAACCCTAACCCTATCTCCAATCCTAACCTATTCGTCCATCTAACCCTAACCCTCAATGTAACCCTCACGCTAGGTCCAATCGTAACCCTAATCGAATCTCTAACCGAAGTCCTCAACATAACCCTAACCCTAGGTCCAATACTAACCCTAATGTTCAACCTAACCCTAGCCCTCAACATAACCCTAACCCTCAGTCCAAACGTTACCCTAATCGTCTATCTAACCATACCCCTAAACATAACCCTAACCCTAGGTGCAATCCTAACCTGAACGGTCTCTCTAACCCTAGCCCTCAACATAACCTTAACCCTAGGTAACAATCCTAACCAGAACCGTCTCTCTAACCCTAGCCCTCAACATAACCCTAACCCTAGGTACAATCCAAACACTAATCGTCTGTCTAAGCCTAGCCCTAAACATAACCTTAACCCTAGGTCCAATCCTAACCCTAATCGTCTCTCTAAACCTAGCCCTCAACATAACCCTAACCCTAGGTCCAATCCTAACTCTAATCGTCTCTCTAACCCTAGCCCGCAACATAATCCTAACACTACGTCCAAACCTAACTCTAATCGTCTATCTAACCCTAGCCCTCAACATAACCCTAACCCTAGCTCCAATCCTAACCCTAATCGTCTCTCTAACTCTTACCCTCAACATAACCTCAACCCTAGGTCCAATCCTAACCCTATTCGTCTCTCTAAACCTAGCCCTCAACATAACCCTAACCCTCGGTCCAATCCTAACACTAACCTTCTCTCTAACCGTAGCCCTAAACATAACCATAAGCCTAGGTCCATTCATAAACCCTAATTGTCTACCTAGCCCTTGCCCTCAACATAACCCTAACCTAGCTCCAATCCTAACCCTAACCATCTCTCTAACCCTAGCCCTCAACCTAACCCTAACCCTAGGTCCCATCCTAACCCTAATCGTCTCTCTAACCCTAGCCCTCAACATAACCCTAACCCTAGCTCCAATCCTAACCCGAACTGTCTCTCTAACCCTAGCCCTCAACCTAACACAAACCCTAGGTCTAATCCTAACCCTAATCGTCTCTCTAACCCTAGCCCTCAACATAACCCTAACCCTAGGTACAATCCAAACACTAATCGTCTATCTAACGCTAGCCCTAAACATAACCTTAACCCTAGGTCCAATAATAACCCTAATCGTCTCTCCGACCCTAGCTCTCAACATAACCCTAACCCTAAGTCCAATCGACTCTAATCGTCTATCTAACCCTACCCTCAACATAACCCTAACCCTAGGTCCAATCCTAACTCTAATCGTCTATCTAACCCTAGCCCTCAACATAACCCTATCCCTAAGTCCAATCCTAACTCTAATCGTCTATCTAATCCTAGCCCTCAACATAACCCTAACCCTAGCTGCAAATCTAACCCGAACCTTCTCTCTAACCCTAGCCCTCAACATAACCATAACCCTCAACATAAACTTAACCCTAGGGCCAATCCTAACCCTAATCGTCTACATAACCCTAGCCCTCAACAAAACCCTAACCCTATGGTCCAGTCCTAACCCTAATAGTGTATCTAATCCTAGCCCTAAACATAACCCTAACCTTAGGTCCAATCCTAACCCTAATCGTCTTTCTAACCCTAGCCCTGAACATAACTCTAACACTAGCTCCAATCCTATCCCTAATCGACAACCGAACCCTAATCGTCTCTCTAATCCTAGCGCTCAATATAACCTTAACCCTAGGACCAATCCAAACCCAACGTGTGTTTTCACTGCTGGAATACGTTTTGGGATGCATTGTTTCAATCTCTTGCAAGCCTCATGTTGTTTCTTAGAGAATATGGAAAAACAAAGAGTATGTTTCCCAAATCACTTGTAATCCAGAAAAAGGCACACTGCTTCACTCTTGCTGAAACACGCTCTTTCTCATAATGTTTTGAGAACATTCAAGAAACCCGAAAAGAAGTGCATTTTTTAGTGAAATTCAGACGGGTATGTTCAAAATGACATTACTATTGGTTGCAGAGTGCAAAAGCACGGTTGCCTTCACGTTCTCCATGACACGCTTACATTTCCGACTGACCTGCAGTAGGACTTTCACAAAAAGATATGTTTGCGTGTCTGTGGTGAAAGGAGCTCTCAGTTGTGTATTCAGTGCTGGACAGTGACACTTTCTACGTAGGTTACACAGCGTTTTGAGAGCAGCAACATGCTTCAAACTGAAACTGCTACAAGG
Source organism: Miniopterus schreibersii (assembly GCF_964146895.1). NCBI lineage: Eukaryota > Metazoa > Chordata > Mammalia > Chiroptera > Miniopteridae > Miniopterus > Miniopterus schreibersii. The sequence continues at coordinate 72,949,619 of NC_138111.1, read as the reverse complement.
TGTGTGTAGCATGCAGAAAGAAGGCTTCTCATTTCAAAGATAGAAGAGGAAACCAAAATCCAGGTAGTGAAAAGAGCACACCAGTATGGGAGATGTGCATGTGGACAGTTTCCAGCAGCAGCTCTTTGTGGACACTTGAGAACAGCGCTGTGAAAAAATTTCGTACGAAGCGGGATTTGGCCAAAGTTGAAAGACCTTCCAAAACGAGCCCTAAAGAACTTAGCCAATCGATGAATGTTGCAATAAGCTCCGGCAGGAAAGGTGCTTCTATGACACAACCCCCAAGCAGGTAGCCACCTTCTGCACAGTACAAAATGCAAATGATTTCCAGGCTGAAAACTCTCCGCAGAAGAATGAAATGCATGTGTTTCTCTCTGAACAAACACTCAGCCACTAGGCTTTTGCTTGCTCCTTCAAAGTCTTTGCAGAAACGTGTGTTTTCACTACTGGAATACGTTGTGGGATGCATCGTTTCAATCTCTTGCAAGCCTCATGTTGTTTCTTAGACACTGTGGAAAAACAAGGAGTATGTTTCCCAAATCACGTGTAATCCAGAGAAACGCACACTGCATCACCCTTGCTCAAACACCATCTTTCTCCTAATGTATTGAGAACATTCCAGAAACCAGAAAAGAAGTGCATTTTGCAGTGAAATTCAGACGGGTATGTTCAAAAGGACATTTCTATTGGTTGCAGAGTGCAAAAGCACGACTGACTTCATGTTCTCGATGACACCCTTACATTTCCAAGTGACCTGAAGTAGGACTTTCACAAAAAGATGTCTTTGCGTGTCTGTGGTGAAAGTAGCTCTAAGTTGTGTATTCAGTGCTGGAGAGTGACACACTCTACAAAGGTTAGACAGCGTCCTTAGAGCACCAACATGTTTCAAACTGAAACTGCTACAAGATGTGTGTAGCATGCTGCATGAAGGCTTGTCATTTCAAAGAAAGAAGAGGAAACCAAATTCCAGGTAGTGAAACGAGCACACCAGTATGGCAGATGTGCATGTGGACAGTTTCCAGCAGCAGCTCTTTGTGGACACTTGGAAACAGCACTGTGAAAATATTTCGTACGAAGTGGGATTTGGCCAAAGTTGAAAGACTTTCCAAAAGCAACCCTAAAGGACTTAGCCAAACAATGAATGTTGCAATAAGCTCCTGCAGGAAAGGTGCTTCTATGACACAACGCCCGAGCAGGTAGCTACATTCTGCACAGTACAAAATGCATATGAATTCCTGGCTGGAAACTCACTCCAGAAGGAAGAAATGCGTGTGTTTCTCTCTGAAAGAACACTCAGCCACTATTCTTTTGCTTGCTCCTTCAAAGTCTTTGTAGAAACGTGTGTTTTCACTGCTGGAATACGTTGTGGGATGCATTGTTTCAGTCTCTTGCAAGCCTCATGTTCTTTCTTAGACGATGTGGAAAAACAAGGAGTTTGTTTCCCAAATCACTTTCAATCCAGAAAAACACACAGTGCATCACTCTTGCCCAAACATGCTCTTTCTCCTAATGCGTTGAGAATATTCAAGAAAGCAGAAAGGAAGAGCATTTGATAGTGAAATTCAGACTAGCTTGTACAAAAAGCCATTTCTTTCGGTTGAAGGGTGAAAAAGCATGATGGTCTTCATGTTCTCGATGAAACCCTTACCTTTCCAAGTGACCACAATTAGGACCTTCCCAAAAAGATGTGTTTGCGTGTCTGAGGCGAAAGGAGCTCTAAGTTGTGTATTCAGTGCTGGAGAGTGACACACTCTACATAGGTTAAAAAACGTTTTAGAGCACCAACATGCTTAAAATTGAAACTGCTACAAGATGTGTGTAGCATGCAGGAAGAAGGCTTGTCATTTCAAAGAAAGAAGAGGAAACCAAAATCCAGGTACTGAAACGAGCACACCAGTATGGGAGATGTGCCTGTGGACAGTTTCAAGCAGCAGCTCCTTCTGGACACTTGGAAACAGCAATGTAAAAATATTTTGTTCGAATCGGGATTTGGCCAAAGTTGAACGACCTTCCAACACCAACCCTAAAGAACTTAGCCAAACAATGAATGTCGCAATAACCTCCTGTAGGAAAGGTGCTTCTATGACACAACCCCCGAGCAGGTAGCTACATTCTGCACAGTACAAAATGCATATGAATTCCAGACTGAAAACTCACTCCAGAAGGAAGAAATGCGCGTCTTTCTCTCTGAAAGAACACTCAGCCACTATTCTTTTGCTTGCTCCTTCAAAGTCTTTGTAGAAACGTGTGTTTTCACTGCTGGAATACGTTTTAGGATGCATTGTTTCGATCTCTTGCAAGCCTCATGTTCTTTCTTACTCAATGTGGAAAAACGCAGATTATGTTTCCCAAATCACTTGAAATCCAGGAAAACGCACCCTGCATCAGTCTTGCTCAAACACGCTTTTCACCTAATGCATTGAGAACATTCAAGAAAGCAGAAAAGAAGGGCCCTAACCCTTGGTCCAATCCTAAACCGAACCGTCTCCCTAACCCTAGCCCTCAACATAACCCTAACCCTAGGTACAATCCAAACACTAATCGTCTGTCTAAGCCTAGCCCTAAACATAACCTTAACCCTAGGTCCAATCCTAACCCTAATCGTCTCTCTAAACCTAGCCCTCAACGTAACCCTAACCCTAGGTCCAATCCTAACTCTAATCGTCTCTCTAACCCTAGCCCGCAACATAATCCTAACACTACGTCCAATCCTAACTCTAATCGTCTATCTAACCCTAGCCCTCAACATAACCCTAACCCTAGCTCCAATCCTAACCCTAATCGTCTCTCTAACTCTTACCCTCAACATAACCTCAACCCTAGGTCCAATCCTAACCCTATTCGTCTCTCTAAACCTAGCCCTCAACATAACCCTAACCCTCGGTCCAATCCTAACACTAACCTTCTCTCTAACCGTAGCCCTAAACATAACCATAAGCCTAGGTCCATTCATAAACCCTAATTGTCTACCTAGCCCTTGCCCTCAACATAACCCTAACCCTAGCTCCAATCCTAACCCTAACCATCTCTCTAACCCTAGCCCTCAACCTAACCCTAACCCTAGGTCCCATCCTAACCCTAATCGTCTCTCTAACCCTAGCCCTCAACATAACCATAACCCTAGCTCCAATCCTAACCCGAACTGTCTCTCTAACCCTAGCCCTCAACCTAACACAAACCCTAGATCTAATCCTAACCCTAATCGTCTCTCTAACCCTAGCCCTCAACATAACCCTAACCCTAGGTACAATCCAAACACTAATCGTCTATCTAACGCTAGCCCTAAACATAACCTTAACCCTAGGTCCAATAATAACCCTAATCGTCTCTCCGACCCTAGCTCTCAACATAACCCTAACCCTAAGTCCAATCGACTCTAATCGTCTATCTAACCCTACCCTCAACATAACCCTAACCCTAGGTCCAATCCTAACTCTAATCGTCTATCTAACCCTAGCCCTCAACATAACCCTATCCCTAAGTCCAATCCTAACTCTAATCGTCTATCTAATCCTAGCCCTCAACATAACCCTAACCCTAGCTGCAAATCTAACCCGAACCTTCTCTCTAACCCTAGCCCTCAACATAACCATAACCCTCAACATAAACTTAACCCTAGGGCCAATCCTAACCCTAATCGTCTACATAACCCTAGCCCTCAACAAAACCCTAACCCTATGGTCCAGTCCTAACCCTAATAGTGTATCTAATCCTAGCCCTAAACATAACCCTAACCTTAGGTCCAATCCTAACCCTAATCGTCTTTCTAACCCTAGCCCTGAACATAACTCTAACACTAGCTCCAATCCTATCCCTAATCGACAACCGAACCCTAATCGTCTCTCTAATCCTAGCGCTCAATATAACCTTAACCCTAGGACCAATCCAAACCCAACGTGTGTTTTCACTGCTGGAATACGTTTTGGGATGCATTGTTTCAATCTCTTGCAAGCCTCATGTTGTTTCTTAGAGAATATGGAAAAACAAAGAGTATGTTTCCCAAATCACTTGTAATCCAGAAAAAGGCACACTGCTTCACTCTTGCTGAAACACGCTCTTTCTCATAATGTTTTGAGAACATTCAAGAAACCCGAAAAGAAGTGCATTTTTTAGTGAAATTCAGACGGGTATGTTCAAAATGACATTACTATTGGTTGCAGAGTGCAAAAGCACGATTGCCTTCACGTTCTCCATGACACGCTTACATTTCCGACTGACCTGCAGTAGGACTTTCACAAAAAGATATGTTTGCGTGTCTGTGGTGAAAGGAGCTCTCAGTTGTGTATTCAGTGCTGGATAGTGACACTTTCTACGTAGGTTACACAGCGTTTTGAGAGCAGCAACATGCTTCAAACTGAAACTGCTAAAAGGTGTGTGTAGCATGCAGAAAGAAGGCTTCTCATTTCAAAGATAGAAGAGGAAACCAAAATCCAGGTAGTGAAAAGAGCACACCAGTATGGGAGATGTGCATGTGGACAGTTTCCAGCAGCAGCTCTTTGTGGACACTTGAGAAGAGCGCTGTGAAAAAATTTCGTACGAAGCGGGATTTGGCCAAAGTTGAAAGACCTTCCAAAACGAGCCCTAAAGAACTTAGCCAATCGATGAATGTTGCAATAAGCTCCTGCAGGAAAGGTGCTTCTATGACACAACCCCCAAGCAGGTAGCCACCTTCTGCACAGTACAAAATGCAAATGATTTCCAGGCTGAAAACTCTCCGCAGAAGAATGAAATGCATGTGTTTCTCTCTGAACAAACACTCAGCCACTAGGCTTTTGCTTGCTCCTTCAAAGTCTTTGCAGAAACGTGTGTTTTCACTACTGGAATACGTTGTGGGATGCATCGTTTCAATCTCTTGCAAGCCTCATGTTGTTTCTTAGACACTGTGGAAAAACAAGGAGTATGTTTCCCAAATCACGTGTAATCCAGAGAAACGCACACTGCATCACCCTTGCTCAAACACGCTCTTTCTCCTAATGTATTGAGAACATTCCAGAAACCAGAAAAGAAGTGCATTTTGCAGTGAAATTCAGACGGGTATGTTCAAAAGGACATTTCTATTGGTTGCAGAGTGCAAAAGCACGACTGACTTCATGTTCTCGATGACACCCTTACATTTCCAAGTGACCTGAAGTAGGACTTTCACAAAAAGATGTCTTTGCGTGTCTGTGGTGAAAGTAGCTCTAAGTTGTGTATTCAGTGCTGGAGAGTGACACACTCTACAAAGGTTAGACAGCGTCCTTAGAGCACCAACATGTTTCAAACTGAAACTGCTACAAGATGTGTGTAGCATGCTGCATGAAGGCTTGTCATTTCAAAGAAAGAAGAGGAAACCAAATTCCAGGTAGTGAAACGAGCACACCAGTATGGCAGATGTGCATGTGGACAGTTTCCAGCAGCAGCTCTTTGTGGACACTTGGAAACAGCACTGTGAAAATATTTCGTACGAAGTGGGATTTGGCCAAAGTTGAAAGACTTTCCAAAAGCAACCCTAAAGGACTTAGCCAAACAATGAATGTTGCAATAAGCTCCTGCAGGAAAGGTGCTTCTATGACACAACCCCCGAGCAGGTAGCTACATTCTGCACAGTACAAAATGCATATGAATTCCTGGCTGGAAACTCACTCCAGAAGGAAGAAATGCGTGTGTTTCTCTCTGAAAGAACACTCAGCCACTATTCTTTTGCTTGCTCCTTCAAAGTCTTTGTAGAAACGTGTGTTTTCACTGCTGGAATACGTTGTGGGATGCATTGTTTCAGTCTCTTGCAAGCCTCATGTTCTTTCATAGACGATGTGGAAAAACAAGGAGTTTGTTTCCCAAATCACTTTCAATCCAGAAAAACACACAGTGCATCACTCTTGCCCAAACATGCTCTTTCTCCTAATGCGTTGAGAATATTCAAGAAAGCAGAAAGGAAGAGCATTTGATAGTGAAATTCAGACTAGCTTGTACAAAAAGCCATTTCTTTCGGTTGAAGGGTGAAAAAGCATGATGGTCTTCATGTTCTCGATGAAACCCTTACCTTTCCAAGTGACCACAATTAGGACCTTCCCAAAAAGATGTGTTTGCGTGTCTGAGGCGAAAGGAGCTCTAAGTTGTGTATTCAGTGCTGGAGAGTGACACACTCTACATAGGTTAAAAAACGTTTTAGAGCACCAACATGCTTAAAATTGAAACTGCTACAAGATGTGTGTAGCATGCAGAAAGAAGGCTTGTCATTTCAAAGAAAGAAGAGGAAACCAAAATCCAGGTACTGAAACGAGCACACCAGTATGGGAGATGTGCCTGTGGACAGTTTCAAGCAGCAGCTCCTTCTGGACACTTGGAAACAGCAATGTAAAAATATTTTGTTCGAATCGGGATTTGGCCAAAGTTGAACGACCTTCCAACACCAACCCTAAAGAACTTAGCCAAACAATGAATGTCGCAATAACCTCCTGTAGGAAAGGTGCTTCTATGACACAACCCCCGAGCAGGTAGCTACATTCTGCACAGTACAAAATGCATATGAATTCCAGACTGAAAACTCACTCCAGAAGGAAGAAATGTGCGTGTTTCTCTCTGAAAGAACACTCAGCCACTATTCTTTTGCTTGCTCCTTCAAAGTCTTTGTAGAAACGTGTGTTTTCACTGCTGGAATACGTTTTAGGATGCATTGTTTCGATCTCTTGCAAGCCTCATGTTCTTTCTTACTCAATGTGGAAAAACGCAGATTATGTTTCCCAAATCACTTGAAATCCAGGAAAACGCACCCTGCATCAGTCTTGCTCAAACACGCTTTTCACCTAATGCATTGAGAACATTCAAGAAAGCAGAAAAGAAGGGCCCTAACCCTTGGTCCAATCCTAAACCGAACCGTCTCCCTAACCCTAGCCCTCAACATAACCCTAACCGTAGGTCCAATCCTAACCTAATCGTCACTCTATGCCTAGCCCTCAACATAACCCTAACCCTAGTTCCAATCCTAAACCTAATCGTCTATCTAACCCTAGCCCTAAACATAACCCTAACCCTAGGTCCAATCCTAAGCTGAACCGTCTCTCTAACCCTACCCTTCTACATAACCCTAACCCTAGGTCCAATCCTAACCTAATCGTCTCTCTAACCCTAACCCTCAACATTACCCTACCCTAGGTCCATTCCTAACCCTAATCGACTCTCTAACCGTAGCCCTCAACATAACCCTAACCCTAGTTCCAATCCAAACCCTACTGGTCTATCTAACCCTAGCCCTCATCATAACCATAACCCTACGTCCAATCCTAATCCGAAAGGTCTCTCTAACCCTAGCTCTCAACATAACCCTAACCCTATCTCCAATCCTAACCTATTCGTCCATCTAACCCTAACCCTCAATGTAACCCTCACGCTAGGTCCAATCGTAACCCTAATCGAATCTCTAACCGAAGTCCTCAACATAACCCTAACCCTAGGTCCAATACTAACCCTAATGTTCAACCTAACCCTAGCCCTCAACATAACCCTAACCCTCGGTCCAAACGTTACCCTAATCGTCTATCTAACCATACCCCTAAACATAACCCTAACCCTAGGTGCAATCCTAACCTGAACGGTCTCTCTAACCCTAGCCCTCAACATAACCTTAACCCTAGGTAACAATCCTAACCAGAACCGTCTCTCTAACCCTAGCCCTCAACATAACCCTAACCCTAGGTACAATCCAAACACTAATCGTCTGTCTAAGCCTAGCCCTAAACATAACCTTAACCCTAGGTCCAATCCTAACCCTAATCGTCTCTCTAAACCTAGCCCTCAACATAACCCTAACCCTAGGTCCAATCCTAACTCTAATCGTCTCTCTAACCCTAGCCCGCAACATAATCCTAACACTACGTCCAAACCTAACTCTAATCGTCTATCTAACCCTAGCCCTCAACATAACCCTAACCCTAGCTCCAATCCTAACCCTAATCGTCTCTCTAACTCTTACCCTCAACATAACCTCAACCCTAGGTCCAATCCTAACCCTATTCGTCTCTCTAAACCTAGCCCTCAACATAACCCTAACCCTCGGTCCAATCCTAACACTAACCTTCTCTCTAACCGTAGCCCTAAACATAACCATAAGCCTAGGTCCATTCATAAACCCTAATTGTCTACCTAGCCCTTGCCCTCAACATAACCCTAACCCTAGCTCCAATCCTAACCCTAACCATCTCTCTAACCCTAGCCCTCAACCTAACCCTAACCCTAGGTCCCATCCTAACCCTAATCGTCTCTCTAACCCTAGCCCTCAACATAACCCTAACCCTAGCTCCAATCCTAACCCGAACTGTCTCTCTAACCCTAGCCCTCAACCTAACACAAACCCTAGGTCTAATCCTAACCCTAATCGTCTCTCTAACCCTAGCCCTCAACATAACCCTAACCCTAGGTACAATCCAAACACTAATCGTCTATCTAACGCTAGCCCTAAACATAACCTTAACCCTAGGTCCAATAATAACCCTAATCGTCTCTCCGACCCTAGCTCTCAACATAACCCTAACCCTAAGTCCAATCGACTCTAATCGTCTATCTAACCCTACCCTCAACATAACCCTAACCCTAGGTCCAATCCTAACTCTAATCGTCTATCTAACCCTAGCCCTCAACATAACCCTATCCCTAAGTCCAATCCTAACTCTAATCGTCTATCTAATCCTAGCCCTCAACATAACCCTAACCCTAGCTGCAAATCTAACCCGAACCTTCTCTCTAACCCTAGCCCTCAACATAACCATAACCCTCAACATAAACTTAACCCTAGGGCCAATCCTAACCCTAATCGTCTACCTAACCCTAGCCCTCAACAAAACCCTAACCCTATGGTCCAGTCCTAACCCTAATAGTGTATCTAATCCTAGCCCTAAACATAACCCTAACCTTAGGTCCAATCCTAACCCTAATCGTCTTTCTAACCCTAGCCCTGAACATAACTCTAACACTAGCTCCAATCCTATCCCTAATCGACAACCGAACCCTAATCGTCTCTCTAATCCTAGCGCTCAATATAACCTTAACCCTAGGACCAATCCAAACCCAACGTGTGTTTTCACTGCTGGAATACGTTTTGGGATGCATTGTTTCAATCTCTTGCAAGCCTCATGTTGTTTCTTAGAGAATATGGAAAAACAAAGAGTATGTTTCCCAAATCACTTGTAATCCAGAAAAAGGCACACTGCTTCACTCTTGCTGAAACACGCTCTTTCTCATAATGTTTTGAGAACATTCAAGAAACCCGAAAAGAAGTGCATTTTTTAGTGAAATTCAGACGGGTATGTTCAAAATGACATTACTATTGGTTGCAGAGTGCAAAAGCACGATTGCCTTCACGTTCTCCATGACACGCTTACATTTCCGACTGACCTGCAGTAGGACTTTCACAAAAAGATATGTTTGCGTGTCTGTGGTGAAAGGAGCTCTCAGTTGTGTATTCAGTGCTGGACAGTGACACTTTCTACGTAGGTTACACAGCGTTTTGAGAGCAGCAACATGCTTCAAACTGAAACTGCTACAAGGTGTGTGTAGCATGCAGAAAGAAGGCTTCTCATTTCAAAGATAGAAGAGGAAACCAAAATCCAGGTAGTGAAAAGAGCACACCAGTATGGGAGATGTGCATGTGGACAGTTTCCAGCAGCAGCTCTTTGTGGACACTTGAGAACAGCGCTGTGAAAAAATTTCGTACGAAGCGGGATTTGGCCAAAGTTGAAAGACCTTCCAAAACGAGCCCTAAAGAACTTAGCCAATCGATGAATGTTGCAATAAGCTCCTGCAGGAAAGGTGCTTCTATGACACAACCCCCAAGCAGGTAGCCACCTTCTGCACAGTACAAAATGCAAATGATTTCCAGGCTGAAAACTCTCCGCAGAAGAATGAAATGCATGTGTTTCTCTCTGAACAAACACTCAGCCACTAGGCTTTTGCTTGCTCCTTCAAAGTCTTTGCAGAAACGTGTGTTTTCACTACTGGAATACGTTGTGGAATGCATCGTTTCAATCTCTTGCAAGCCTCATGTTGTTTCTTAGACACTGTGGAAAAACAAGGAGTATGTTTCCCAAATCACGTGTAATCCAGAGAAACGCACACTGCATCACCCTTGCTCAAACACGCTCTTTCTCCTAATGTATTGAGAACATTCCAGAAACCAGAAAAGAAGTGCATTTTGCAGTGAAATTCAGACGGGTATGTTCAAAAGGACATTTCTATTGGTTGCAGAGTGCAAAAGCACGACTGACTTCATGTTCTCGATGACACCCTTACATTTCCAAGTGACCTGAAGTAGGACTTTCACAAAAAGATGTCTTTGCGTGTCTGTGGTGAAAGTAGCTCTAAGTTGTGTATTCAGTGCTGGAGTTTGACACACTCTACAAAGGTTAGACAGCGTCCTTAGAGCACCAACATGTTTCAAACTGAAACTGCTACAAGATGTGTGTAGCATGCTGCATGAAGGCTTGTCATTTCAAAGAAAGAAGAGGAAACCAAATTCCAGGTAGTGAAACGAGCACACCAGTATGGCAGATGTGCATGTGGACAGTTTCCAGCAGCAGCTCTTTGTGGACACTTGGAAACAGCACTGTGAAAATATTTCGCACGAAGTGGGATTTGGCCAAAGTTGAAAGACTTTCCAAAAGCAACCCTAAAGGACTTAGCCAAACAATGAATGTTGCAATAAGCTCCTGCAGGAAAGGTGCTTCTATGACACAACCCCCGAGCAGGTAGCTACATTCTGCACAGTACAAAATGCATATGAATTCCTGGCTGGAAACTCACTCCAGAAGGAAGAAATGCGTGTGTTTCTCTCTGAAAGAACACTCAGCCACTATTCTTTTGCTTGCTCCTTCAAAGTCTTTGTAGAAACGTGTGTTTTCACTGCTGGAATACGTTGTGGGATGCATTGTTTCAGTCTCTTGCAAGCCTCATGTTCTTTCTTAGACGATGTGGAAAAACAAGGAGTTTGTTTCCCAAATCACTTTCAATCCAGAAAAACACACAGTGCATCACTCTTGCCCAAACATGCTCTTTCTCCTAATGCGTTGAGAATATTCAAGAAAGCAGAAAGGAAGAGCATTTGATAGTGAAATTCAGACTAGCTTGTACAAAAAGCCATTTCTTTCGGTTGAAGGGTGAAAAAGCATGATGGTCTTCATGTTCTCGATGAAACCCTTACCTTTCCAAGTGACCACAATTAGGACCTTCCCAAAAAGATGTGTTTGCGTGTCTGAGGCGAAAGGAGCTCTAAGTTGTGTATTCAGTGCTGGAGAGTGACACACTCTACATAGGTTAAAAAACGTTTTAGAGCACCAACATGCTTAAAATTGAAACTGCTACAAGATGTGTGTAGCATGCAGGAAGAAGGCTTGTCATTTCAAAGAAAGAAGAGGAAACCAAAATCCAGGTACTGAAACGAGCACACCAGTATGGGAGATGTGCCTGTGGACAGTTTCAAGCAGCAGCTCCTTCTGGACACTTGGAAACAGCAATGTAAAAATATTTTGTTCGAATCGGGATTTGGCCAAAGTTGAACGACCTTCCAACACCAACCCTAAAGAACTTAGCCAAACAATGAATGTCGCAATAACCTCCTGTAGGAAAGGTGCTTCTATGACACAACCCCCGAGCAGGTAGCTACATTCTGCACAGTACAAAATGCATATGAATTCCAGACTGAAAACTCACTCCAGAAGGAAGAAATGCGCGTGTTTCTCTCTGAAAGAACACTCAGCCACTATTCTTTTGCTTGCTCCTTCAAAGTCTTTGTAGAAACGTGTGTTTTCACTGCTGGAATACGTTTTAGGATGCATTGTTTCGATCTCTTGCAAGCCTCATGTTCTTTCTTACTCAATGTGGAAAAACGCAGATTATGTTTCCCAAATCACTTGAAATCCAGGAAAACGCACCCTGCATCAGTCTTGCTCAAACACGCTTTTCACCTAATGCATTGAGAACATTCAAGAAAGCAGAAAAGAAGGGCCCTAACCCTTGGTCCAATCCTAAACCGAACCGTCTCCCTAACCCTAGCCCTCAACATAACCCTAACCGTAGGTCCAATCCTAACCTAATCGTCACTCTATGCCTAGCCCTCAACATAACCCTAACCCTAGTTCCAATCCTAAACCTAATCGTCTATCTAACCCTAGCCCTAAACATAACCCTAACCCTAGGTCCAATCCTAAGCTGAACCGTCTCTCTAACCCTACCCTTCTACATAACCCTAACCCTAGGTCCAATCCTAACCTAATCGTCTCTCTAACCCTAACCCTCAACATTACCCTACCCTAGGTCCATTCCTAACCCTAATCGACTCTCTAACCGTAGCCCTCAACATAACCCTAACCCTAGTTCCAATCCAAACCCTACTGGTCTATCTAACCCTAGCCCTCATCATAACCATAACCCTACGTCCAATCCTAATCCGAAAGGTCTCTCTAACCCTAGCTCTCAACATAACCCTAACCCTATCTCCAATCCTAACCTATTCGTCCATCTAACCCTAACCCTCAATGTAACCCTCACGCTAGGTCCAATCGTAACCCTAATCGAATCTCTAACCGAAGTCCTCAACATAACCCTAACCCTAGGTCCAATACTAACCCTAATGTTCAACCTAACCCTAGCCCTCAACATAACCCTAACCCTCAGTCCAAACGTTACCCTAATCGTCTATCTAACCATACCCCTAAACATAACCCTAACCCTAGGTGCAATCCTAACCTGAACGGTCTCTCTAACCCTAGCCCTCAACATAACCTTAACCCTAGGTAACAATCCTAACCAGAACCGTCTCTCTAACCCTAGCCCTCAACATAACCCTAACCCTAGGTACAATCCAAACACTAATCGTCTGTCTAAGCCTAGCCCTAAACATAACCTTAACCCTAGGTCCAATCCTAACCCTAATCGTCTCTCTAAACCTAGCCCTCAACATAACCCTAACCCTAGGTCCAATCCTAACTCTAATCGTCTCTCTAACCCTAGCCCGCAACATAATCCTAACACTACGTCCAAACCTAACTCTAATCGTCTATCTAACCCTAGCCCTCAACATAACCCTAACCCTAGCTCCAATCCTAACCCTAATCGTCTCTCTAACTCTTACCCTCAACATAACCTCAACCCTAGGTCCAATCCTAACCCTATTCGTCTCTCTAAACCTAGCCCTCAACATAACCCTAACCCTCGGTCCAATCCTAACACTAACCTTCTCTCTAACCGTAGCCCTAAACATAACCATAAGCCTAGGTCCATTCATAAACCCTAATTGTCTACCTAGCCCTTGCCCTCAACATAACCCTAACCTAGCTCCAATCCTAACCCTAACCATCTCTCTAACCCTAGCCCTCAACCTAACCCTAACCCTAGGTCCCATCCTAACCCTAATCGTCTCTCTAACCCTAGCCCTCAACATAACCCTAACCCTAGCTCCAATCCTAACCCGAACTGTCTCTCTAACCCTAGCCCTCAACCTAACACAAACCCTAGGTCTAATCCTAACCCTAATCGTCTCTCTAACCCTAGCCCTCAACATAACCCTAACCCTAGGTACAATCCAAACACTAATCGTCTATCTAACGCTAGCCCTAAACATAACCTTAACCCTAGGTCCAATAATAACCCTAATCGTCTCTCCGACCCTAGCTCTCAACATAACCCTAACCCTAAGTCCAATCGACTCTAATCGTCTATCTAACCCTACCCTCAACATAACCCTAACCCTAGGTCCAATCCTAACTCTAATCGTCTATCTAACCCTAGCCCTCAACATAACCCTATCCCTAAGTCCAATCCTAACTCTAATCGTCTATCTAATCCTAGCCCTCAACATAACCCTAACCCTAGCTGCAAATCTAACCCGAACCTTCTCTCTAACCCTAGCCCTCAACATAACCATAACCCTCAACATAAACTTAACCCTAGGGCCAATCCTAACCCTAATCGTCTACATAACCCTAGCCCTCAACAAAACCCTAACCCTATGGTCCAGTCCTAACCCTAATAGTGTATCTAATCCTAGCCCTAAACATAACCCTAACCTTAGGTCCAATCCTAACCCTAATCGTCTTTCTAACCCTAGCCCTGAACATAACTCTAACACTAGCTCCAATCCTATCCCTAATCGACAACCGAACCCTAATCGTCTCTCTAATCCTAGCGCTCAATATAACCTTAACCCTAGGACCAATCCAAACCCAACGTGTGTTTTCACTGCTGGAATACGTTTTGGGATGCATTGTTTCAATCTCTTGCAAGCCTCATGTTGTTTCTTAGAGAATATGGAAAAACAAAGAGTATGTTTCCCAAATCACTTGTAATCCAGAAAAAGGCACACTGCTTCACTCTTGCTGAAACACGCTCTTTCTCATAATGTTTTGAGAACATTCAAGAAACCCGAAAAGAAGTGCATTTTTTAGTGAAATTCAGACGGGTATGTTCAAAATGACATTACTATTGGTTGCAGAGTGCAAAAGCACGATTGCCTTCACGTTCTCCATGACACGCTTACATTTCCGACTGACCTGCAGTAGGACTTTCACAAAAAGATATGTTTGCGTGTCTGTGGTGAAAGGAGCTCTCAGTTGTGTATTCAGTGCTGGACAGTGACACTTTCTACGTAGGTTCACAGCGTTTTGAGAGCAGCAACATGCTTCAAACTGAAACTGCTACAAGGTGTGTGTAGCATGCAGAAAGAAGGCTTCTCATTTCAAAGAAAGAAGAGGAAACCAAAATCCAGGTAGTGAAAAGAGCACACCAGTATGGGAGATGTGCATGTGGACAGTTTCCAGCAGCAGCTCTTTGTGGACACTTGAGAACAGCGCTGTGAAAAAATTTCGTACGAATCGGGATTTGGCCAAAGTTGAAAGACCTTCCAAAATGAGCCCTAAAGAACTTAGCCAATCGATGAATGTTGCAATAAGCTCCTGCAGGAAAGGTGCTTCTATGACACAACCCCCGAGCAGGTAGATACATACTGCACAGTACAAAATGCAAATGAATTCCAGGCTGAAAACTCTCCACAGAAGAATGAAATGCGTGTGTTTCTCTCTGAAAGAACACTCAGCCCCTAGGCTTTTGCTTGCTCCTTCAAAATGTTGGCAGAAACGAATGTTTTCACTACTGGAATACGTTTTGGGATGCATCGTTTCAATCTCTTGCAAGCCTCATGTTGTTTCTTAGACACTGTGGAAAAACAAGGAGTATGTTTCCCAAATCACTTGTAATCCAGAGAAACGCACACTGCATCACTCTTGCTCACACACGCTCTTTTCTCCTAATGTGTTGAGAACATACAAGAAACCAGAAAAGAAGTGCATTTTGCACTGAAATTCAGACGGGTATGTTGAATAGGACATTTCTATTGGTTGCAGAGTGCAAAAGCACGATTGACTAAATGTTCTCGATGACACGCTTACATTTCCAAGTGACCTGAAGTAGGACTTTCACAAAAAGATGTCTTTGCGTGTCTGTGGTGAAAGAAGCTCTAAGTTGTGTATTCAGTGCTGGAGAGTGACACACTCTACACAGGTTAAACAGCATTCTTAGAGCACCAGGATGCTTATAATATAAACTGCTACAAGATGTGTGTAGCATGCTGAATGAAGGCTTGTAATTTCAAAGAAAGAAGAGGAAATCAAATTCCAGGTAGTGAAAGGAGCATGCCAGTATGGGAGATGTGCCTCTGGACAGTTTCAAGTAGCAGCTCTTTGTGGACACTTGGAAACAGCGCTGTGAAAAAATTTCGTACGAAGCGGGATTTGGCCAAAGTTGAAAGACTTTCCAAAACCATCCCTAAAGACCTTAGCCAAACAATGAATGTTGCGATAACCTCCGGCAGGAAAGGTGCTTCTATGACACAACCCCCAAGCAGGTAGCTACCTTCTGCACAGTACAAAATGCAAATGATTTCCAGGCTGAAAACTCTCCGCAGAAGAATGAAATGCATGTGTTTCTCTCTGAACAAACACTCAGCCACTAGGCTTTTGCTTGCTCCTTCAAAGTCTTTGAAGAAACGTATGTTTTCACTGCTGGAATACGTTTTGGGATGCATCGTTTCAATCTCTTGCAAGCCTCATGCTGTTTCTTAGACACTGTGGAAAAACAAGGAGTATGTTTCCCAAATCACTTGTAATCCAGAGAAACGCACACTGCATCACTCTTGCTCAAACACGCTCTTTCTTCTAATGTATTGAGAACATTCCAGAAACCAGAAAAGAAGTGCATTTTGCAGTGAAATTCAGAGGGTATGTTCAAAAGAACATTTCTATTGGTTGCAGAGTGCAAAAGCAAGACTGACCTCATGTTCTCGATGACACCCTCATATTTCCAAGTGACCTGAAGTAGGACTTTCACAAAAAGATGTCTTTGCGTGTCTGTGGTGAAAGTAGCTCTAAGTTGTGTATTCAGTGCTGGAGCGTGACACACCCTACACAGGTTGGACAGCGTTCTTATAGCACCAACATGCTTAAAATTGAAACTGCTACAAGATGTGTGTACCATGCTGAATGAAGGCTTGTTTTTTCAAAGAAAAAAGAGGAAACCAAAATCCAGGTAGTGAAACGACCACACCAGTATGGGAGATGTGCATGTGGACAGTTTCCAGCAGCAGCTCTTTGTGGACACTTGAAAACAGCACTGTGAAAATATTTCGTACGAAGTGGGATTTGGCCAAAGTTGAAAGACTTTCCAAAAGCAACCCTAAAGGACTTAGCCAAACAATGAATGTTGCAATAAGCTCCTGCAGGAAAGGTGCTTCTATGACACAACCCCCGAGCAGGTAGCTACATTCTGCACAGTACAAAATGCATATGAATTCCTGGCTGGAAACTCACTCCAGAAGGAAGAAATGCGTGTGTTTCTCTCTGAAAGAACACTCAGCCACTATTCTTTTGCTTGCTCCTTCAAAGTCTTTTGTAGAAACGTGTGTTTTCACTGCTGGAATACGTTGTGGGATGCATTGTTTCAGTATCTTGCAAGCCTCATGTTCTTTCTTAGACGATGTGGAAAAACAAGGAGTATGTTTCCCAAATCACTTTCAATCCAGAAAAACACACAGTGCATCACTCTTGCCCAAACATGCTCTTTCTCCTAATGCATTGAGAATATTCGAGAAAGTAGAAAGGAAGAGCATTTGGTAGTGAAATTCAGACTAGCATGTACAAAAAGGCAATTCTTTCGGTTGAAGGATGAAAAAGCATGATGGTCTTCATGTTCTCGATGAAACCCTTACCTTTCCAAGTGACCGCAATTAGGACTTTCCCAAAAAGATGTGTTTGCGTGTCTGAGGCAAAAGGAGCTATAAGTTGTGTATTCAGTGCTGGAGAGTGACACACTCTACATAGGTTAAAAAACGTTTTAGAGCACCAACATGCTTAAAATTGAAACTGCTACACGATGTGTGTAGCATGCTGAATGAAGGCTTGTCATTTCAAAGAAAGAAGAGGAAACCAAATTCCAGGTAGTGAAACGAACATGCCGGTATGGGAGATGTGCATGTGGACAGTATTAAGCAGCAGCTCCTTCTGGACACTTGGAAACAGCGCTGTGAAAAAATTTAGTAGGAAGCGGGATTTGGCAAAAGTTGAAAGACTTTCCAAAACCAAACCTAAAGGACTTAGCCCAACAACGAATGTTGCAATAAGCTCCTGCAGGAAAGGTGCTTCAATGACACAACTCCCGAGCAGTAGCTACATTCTGCACAGTACAAAATGCATATGAATTCCTGGCTGGAAACTCACTCCAGAAGGAAGAAATGCGTGTCTTTCTCTCTATAATAACACTCAGCCACTATTCTTTTGCTTGCTCCTTCAAAGTCTTTGTAGAAACTTGTGTTTTCACTGCTGGAAAACTTTGTGGGATGCATTGTTTCAATCTCTGGCAAGCCTCATGTTGTTTCTTAGACACTGTGGAAAAACAAGGGGTATCTTTCCCAAATCACTTGTAATCCAGAGAAACGCACACTGCATCACTCTTGCTCAAACACGCTCTATCTTCTAATGTATTGAGAACATTCCAGAAACCAGAAAAGAAGTGCATTTTGCAGTGAAATTCAGACGGGTATGTTCAAAAGGACATTTTTATTGGTTGCAGAGTGCAAAAGCACGACTGACTTCATGTTCTCGATGACACCCTTACATTTCCAAGTGACCTGAAGTAGGACTTTCACAAAAAGATGTCTTTGCGTGTCTGTGGTGAAAGTAGCTCTAAGTTGTGTATTCAGTGCTGGAGAGTGACACACCCTACACAGGTTGGACAGCGTTCTTAAAGCACCAACATGCTTAAAATTGAAACTGCTACAAGATGTGTGTACCATGCTGAATGAAGGCTTGTTTTTTCAAAGAAAAAAGAGGAAACCAAAATCCAGGTAGTGAAACGAGCATGCCAGTATGGAAGATGTGCATGTGGACAGTTTCAAGCAGCAGCTCCTTCGGGACACTTGGAAACAGCGCTGTGAAAAAATTTCGTAGGAAGCGGGATTTGGCCAAAGTTGAAAGACCTTCCAAAACCAACCCTAAGGACTTAGCCAAACAATGAACGTTGCAATAAGCTCCTGCAGGAAAGGTGCTTCTATGACACAAACCCCGAGCAGGTAGCTACATTCTGCACAGTAGAAAATGCATATGAATTCCTGGCTGGAAACTCACTCCAGAAGGAGGAAAGGCGTGTGTTTCTCTCTGAAAGAACACTCAGCCACTATTCTTTTGCTTGCTCCTTCAAAGTCTTTCTAGAAACGTGTGTTTTCACTGCTGGAATACGTTTTAGGATTCATTGTTTCAATCTCTTGCAAGCCTCATGTTCTTTCTTAGACGATGTTGAAAAACAAGGAGTATGTTTCCGAAATCACTTTCAATCCAGAAAAACACACAGTGCATCACTCTTGCCCAAACATGCTCTTTCTACTAATGCGTTGAGAATATTCGAGAAAGCAGAAAGGAAGAGCATTTGGTAGTGAAATTCAGACTGGCATGTACAAAAAGCCATTTCTTTCGGTTGCAGGGTGTAAAAGCATGATGGTTTTCATGTTCTCGATGAAAGCCTTATCTTTCCAAGTGACCACAATTAGGACCTTCCCAAAAAGATGTGTTTGCGTGTCTGAGGCGAAAGGAGCTCTAAGTTGTGTATTCAGTGCTGGAGAGTGACACACTCTACATAGGTTAAAAAACGCTTTAGAGCACCAACATGCTTAAAATTGAAACTGCTACAAGATGTGTGTAGCATGCAGAAAGAAGGCTTGTCATTTCAAAGAAAGAAGAGGAAACCAAAATCCAGGTACTGAAACGAGCACACCAGTATGGGAGATGTGCAAGTGGACAGTTTCAAGCAGCAGCTCCTTCTGGACACATAGAAACAGCAATGTAAAAACATATCGTTCGAAGCGGGATTTGGCCAAAGTTGAACGACCTTCCAACACCAACCCTAAAGAACTTAGCCAAACAATGAATGTCGCAATAACCTCCTGTAGGAAAGGTGCTTCTATGACACAACCCCCGAGCAGGTAGCTACATTCTGCACAGTACAAAATGCATATGAATTCCAGGCTGAAAACTCACTCCAGAAGGAAGAAATGCGCGTGTTTGTCTCTGAAAGAACACTCAGCCACTATTCTTTTGCTTGCTCCTTCAAAGTCTTTGTAGAAACGAATGTTTTCACTGCTGGAATACGTTTTGGGATGCATTGTTTCAATCTCTTGCAAGCCTCATGTTCTTTCTTACTCAATGTGGAAAAACGCGGATTATGTTTCCCAAATCACTTGAAATCCAGGAAAACGCACCCTGCATCAGTCTTGCTCAAACACGCTTTCACCTAATGCATTGAGAACATTCAAGAAAGCAGAAAAGAAGGGCCCTAACCCTTGGTCCAATCCTAAACCGAACCGTCACTCTAAACCTAGCCCTCAACCTAACCCTAACCCTACGTCCAATCCTAACCCGAACTGTCTCCCTAACCCTAGCCCTCCACATAAACCTAACCAAAGGGGCAATCCTAACCTTATACGTCTATCTAACCCTAGCCGTCAACATAACCATAACCCTAGGTCTAATCCTAACGCGAACCGTCTCACTAACCCTAGCACTCAACATAACCCTAACCGTAGGTCCAATACTAACCCTAATGGTCTACCTAACCCTAGCCCTCAACATAACCCTAACCCTAGCTCAAACCCTAACCCTAATCGTCTACCTAACCCTAGCCCTCAACATAACCCAAACCCTACGTCTAATCCTAACCCTAATCGTCTATCTAAC
Organism: Miniopterus schreibersii; assembly: GCF_964146895.1. NCBI lineage: Eukaryota > Metazoa > Chordata > Mammalia > Chiroptera > Miniopteridae > Miniopterus > Miniopterus schreibersii. The sequence goes on along the minus strand of NC_138111.1, from coordinate 72,929,382 downwards.
CCTAGCCCTCACCATAACCCTAACCCTAGGACCAATCCTAACCCTAATCGTCTATCTAACCCTAGCCCTCAACATAACCCTAACCCTAGCTCCAATCGTAACCCTAATCGTCCACCTAACCCTAGCACTCAACATAACCCTAACCCTAGCTCCAATATTATCCCTAATACTCACTCTAATCCTAGCCCTCAACACAACCCTAATCCTAGGTCCAATCCTAACCCTAATCATCTACCTAAGCCTAGCCTTCAACATAACCCTAACCATAGGTCCAATCCTAACCCTAATCGTCTCTCTAACACTAGCCCTCAACATAACCCTAACCGTAGCTCCAAGCCTAACCCGAACCGTCTCTCTAACCCTAGCACTCAACATAACCCTAACCCTAGGTCCAATCCTAACCCGAACAGTCTCTCTAACCCTAGCCCTCAACATAACCCTAACCCTAGGTCCAGTCCTAACCCGAACCATCACTATAACCCTAGCACTCAACATAACCCTAACCCTAGGACCAATACTAACGCGAATCGTCTCTCTAACCCTAACCCTCAACATAACCCTAACCCTAGGTACAACTCTAACACTAATGGTCTATCTAACCCTAGCCCTAAACATAACCCTAACCCCAGGTCCAATCCTAACCCGAAACGTCTCTCTAAACCTAGCCCTCAACATAACCCTAACCCTAGGTTCAATCCTAAATCGATCCGTCTCTCTAAACCTAGCCCTCAATATAACCCTAACCCTAGATCCAATTCTAATCCGAACCCTCTCTCTAAACCTAGCCCTCAACATAACCCTAACCCTAGGTTCAATCCTAACCTGAATCGTCTCTCTAACCCTAGCCCTTAACATAACCCTAACCCTAGGTCCAATACTAACCCTAATTTTCTACCTAACCCTAGCCCTCAACATAACCCTAACCCTAGGTCCAAACCTAACCTTAATCGACTCTCTAACCGTAGCCCTCATCATAACGCTAACCCTAGGTCCAATCCTAACCCTAATCGTCTACCTAACCCTAGACCTAAACAAAACCCTAACCCTAGGTCCAGGAATAACCCTAATTGTTTCTCGAACCCTAGGCCTCAACATAAACCTAACCCGAGGTCCAATCCTATCCCTAATCGTCTACCTAACCCTAGCACTCAACATAACCCTAACCCTAGCTCCAATCCTAAACCTAATCGTCTCTCTAACCCTAGCCCTCAACATTATCCTAACCCTAGCTCCAATCCTAACCCTAATAGTCTCTCTAAACCTAGCCCTCAATACAACCCTAACCCTAGGTCCAATACTAACCCGAACCATCTCTATAATCCTAGCCCTCAACATAACCCTAACCCTAGGTCCATTCCTAACCCTAATAGACTCTCTAACCCTAGCCCTCAACATAACGATAACCCTAAGTCTTATCCTAACCCTAATGGTCTACCTAACCCTAGCCCTCTATATAACCCTAACCCTAGGTCCAATCCTAACCCGAACCGTCTCTCTAAGCCTAGCCCTCAACATAACCCTAACCCTAGGTTCAATCCTAAACCGAATCGACTCTCTAACCCTAGCCCTTAACATAACCCTAACCCTAGATCCAATAGTAACCCTAATTGTCTACATAACCCTGGCCTTCAACATAACTGTAATGCTAGGTCCAATCCCAACCGTAATCGACTCTCTAACCGTAGCCCTCAACATAACCCTAACCCTAGGTCCAATCCTAAACCTAATCATCTATCTAATCCTAGCCCTAAACCTAACACTAACCCTAGCTCCAATCCTAACCCTAATCGTCTATCTAACCCTAGCCCTCACCATAACCCTAACCCTAGGACCAATCCTAACCCTAATCGTCCACCTAACCCTAGCCCTCAACATAACCCTAACCCTAGGTCCAATCCTAACCCGAACCGTCTCTCAAACCCTAGCCCTCAACATAACCCTAACCCTAGGTCCATTCCTAACCCGAACCATTTCTCTAACCCTAGCACTCAACATAACCCTAACCCTAGGACCAATACTAACCCGAATCGTCTATCTAATCCTAGGCTTAAACATAACCATAACCCTAGGTACAATCCTACACTAATGGTCTATCTAACCCAAGCCCTAAACATAACACTAACCCTAGGTCCAATCCTAACCAGAAACGTCTCTCTAACCCTAGCCCTCAACATAACCCTAACCCTTGCTCCAATCCTAACCTGAACCGTCTCTCTAAACCTAGCCCTCAACATAAACTTAACCCTACGTCCAATCCTAACCGTAATCGTCTACCAAACGCTAGCCCTCAACATAACTCTAACCCTAGGTCCAGTCCTAACCCTAATCGTGTATCTAACCCTAGCCCTAAACATAACACTAACACTAGGTCCAATAATAATCCTAATCGTCTCTCTAACCCTAGCCCTCAACATAACCCTAACCCTAGGTCCAATCCTATCCCTAATCGTCTACCTAACCCTACCCCTCAACATAACCCAAACCGTAGGTTCAATTCTAACCCTAATCGTCTCTCTAAACCTTGCCCTCAACATAACCCTAACCCTAGGTACAATCCTAACTCTAATCGTCTATCTAACCCTAGCCCATAACATAAACCTAACCCTAGGTGCAATGCTAACCCTATACGTCTATCTAACCCTAGCCCTCAACATAACCATAACCCTAGGTCTAATCCTAACCCCAACCGTCTCTCTAACCCTAGCACTCAACATAACCGTAACCCTAGGTCCAATCCTAACCCGAACCGTCTCTATAATCCTAGCCCTCAACATCACCCTAACCCTAGGTCCAATACTAACCCTAATGGTCTACCTAACGCTAGTCCTCAACATATCCCTAACCCTAGGTCTAATCCTAACCCCAATCGTCTACCTAACCCTAGCACTCAACAAAACCCTAACCCTAGCTCCAATCCTAACCCAATCGTCTCTCTAACCCTAGCCCTCAACCTAACCCTAACCCTAGGTCCAATTCTAACCTGAACCGTCTCTCTAACCCTAGCCCTCAACAAAACCCTAACCCTAGGTCAAATTCTAACCCTAATCGTCTCTCTAACCCTAACCCTCAACATAACCCTAACCCTAGGTCCAAACCTAACCTTAATTGACTCTCTAACCATAGCCCTCATCATAACCCTAACCCTAGGTCCAATCCTAACCCTAATAGTCTACTTAACCCTAGCCCTCAACATAACCCTAAGCCTAGCTCCAATCCTAACCCTCATAGTCTCTCTAATCCTAGCCCTCAACACAACCCTAACCCAAGATCCATTCCAAACCCTAATCGTCTACCTAACACTAGCCCTCAATATAACCCTAACCCTAGGTTCAATCCTAACCCTAATCGTCTCTCTAACCCTAGCCCTCAACATATCCCTAACCCTAGGTCCAGTCCTAACCCGAACCGTCTCTCTAAACCTAGCCCTCAACCTAACCCTAACCCTAGGTCCAATCCTAACCCGAACCGTGTCTCTAAACTTAGCCCTCAACATAACCCTAACCCTAGGTCCAATCCTAACCCGAACCGTTTCTCTAACCCTATCCCTCAACCTAACCATAACCCTAGGTCCAGTCCTATCCCGAACCATCTCTCTAACCCTAGCACTCAACATAACCATAACACTAGGACCAATACTAACCCGAATCGTCTCTCTAACCCTAACCCTCAACATAACCCTAACCCTAGGTACAATCCTAACACTAATGGTCTATCTAACCATAGCACTAAACATAACACTAACCCTAGGTCCAATCCTAACCCGAACCGTCTCTCTAACCCTAGCCCTCAACATAATCCTAACCCTAGCTCCAATCCTAACTTGAACCGTCTCTCTAATCCTTACCCTCTACATAAAGTGAACCCTACATCCAATCCTAACCCTAATCGTCTACCTAACCCTAGCCCTAAATATAACCCTAACCCTAGTTCAAATCCTAACCCGAACCGTCTCTCTAAACCTAGCCCTCATCATAACCCTAACCCTAGGTCCAATCCTAACGCTAATCGTCTATCTAACCCTAGCCCTCAACATAACCCTAACCCTAGCTCCAATCCTAACCCTCATCGTCTACCTAACCCTAGCCCTCAACATAACCCTAACCCTAGGTCCAATATTAACCCTAATCGTCTACCTAACCCTAGCCCTCAACATAACCCTAACCCTATGTCCAGTCCTAACCCTAATCGTGTATCTAACCCTAACCCTAAAAATAACCCTAACCCTAGGTCCAATCCTAACCCTAATCGTCTACTTAACCCTAGCCCTCAACATAACCCTAAGCCTAGCACCAATCCTAACCCTCATAGTCTCTCTAATCCTAGAACTCAACACAACCCTAACCCAAGGTCCATTCCAAACCCTAATCGTCTACCTAACCCTAGCCCTCAATATAACCCTAACCCTAGGTTCAATCCTAACCCTAATCGTCTCTCTAACCCTAGACCTCAACATAACCCTAACCCTAGGTCCAGTCCTAACCCGAACCGTCTCTCTAAACCTAGCCATCAACCTAACCCTAACCCTAGGTCCATTCCTAACCCGAACCGTCTCTCTAACCCTAGCCCTCAACATAACCCTAACACTAGGTCCAATCCTAACCCGAACCGTCTCTCTAACCCTAGCCCTCAACCTAACCCTAACCCTAGGTCCAGTCCTAACCCGAACCGTCTCTCTAACCCTAGCTCTCCACATACACCTAACCCTAGGTGCAATCCTAACCCTATACGTCTATCTAACCCTAGCCCTCAACATAACCATAACCCTAGGTCTAATCCTAACGCGAACCGTCTCACTAACCCTAGCACTCAACATGACCCTAACCCTAGGTCCAATACTAACCCTAATGGTCTAAATAACCCTAGCCGTCAACATAACCCTAATCCTAGCTCAAATCCTAACCCTAATCGTCTACCTAACCCTAGACCTCAACATAAACCTAACCCTAGGTTCAATCCTAAACCGAATCGACTCTCTAACCCTAGCCCTTAACATAACCCTAAACCTAGATCCAATAGTAACCTTAATTGTCTACATAACTCTGTCCCTCAACATAACCCTAACGCTAGGTCCAATCCTAACCCTAATCGACTCTCTAACCGTAGCCCTCAACATAACCCTAACCCTAGGTCCAATCCTAACCCTAATCGTTTATCTAATCCTAGCCCTAAACATAACCCTAACCCTAGCTCCAATCCTAACCCTAATCGTCTCTCTAACCCTAGCCCTCAACATAACCCTAACCCTAGGACCAATCCTAACCCTAATCGTCTCTCTAACCCTAGCCCTCAACATAACCCTAACCCTAGCTCCAATCCTAAACCTAATGGTCCACGTAACCCTAGCCCTCAACATAACCCTAACCCTATCTCCAATCCTATCCCTAATACTCTCTCTAATCCTAGCCCTCAACACAACCCTAACCCTAGGTCCAATCCTAACCCTAATCGGCTACCTAAGGCTAGCCTTCAACATAACCCTAACCCTAGGTCCAATCATAACGCTCATCGTCTCTCTAACACTAGCCCTCAACAAAACCCTAACCCTAAGTCCAACCTAACCCTAATCGTCTACCTAACCTTAGCCTTCAACATAACCCTAACCTTAGGTCCAATCCTAACCCTAATCGTCTCTCTAACCCTAGCCCTCAACATATCCCTAACCCTAGGTCCAATCCTAACCCGAACAGACTCTCTAACCCTAGCCCTCAACCTAACCCTAACCCTAGGTCCAATCGTAAACCGAACAGTCTCTCTAACCCTAGTCCTCAACATAAACCTAACCTTAGGTCCAATCCTAACCCGAACCGTCTCTCTAACCCTAGCCCTCAACATAACCCTAACCCTAGGTCCAATGTTAACCCTAATCGTCTACCTAACCGTAGCCCCCAACATAACCCTAACCCTAGGTCCAGTCCTAACCTAATCGTGTACCTAAACCTAGCCCTTAACATAACCCTAACCCTACGTACAATAATAACCCGTATCGTCTCTCTAACCCTAGACCTCAACATAACCCTAACCCTAGGTCCAATCCTATCCCAAATAGTCTACCTAACCGTACCCCTCAACATAACCCTAACCCTAGGTCCAAACCTAACCCGAACGTTCTCTCTAAACCTAGCCCTCAACATAACCATAACCCTAAGTCTTATCCTAACCCTAATCGTGTACCTAACCCTAGTCCTCAATATAACCCTAACCCTAGGTCCAATTCTAAACCGACCCGTCTCTCTAAACGTAGCCCTCAACAAAACCCTAACCCAAGATCCAATCCTAACCCAAACCATCTCTCTAATCTAGCCCTCAACATAACCCTACCCTAGGTCCATTCCTAACCCGAACCGTCTCTCTAACCCTAGCCCTCAACATAACCCTAACCCTAGGTCCAATCCTAACCCGAACCGTCTCTCTAACCCTAGCCCTCAACCTAACCCTAACCCTAGGTCCAATCCTAACCCGAACCGTCTCTCTAACCCTAGCCCTCCACATACACCTAACCCTAGGTGCAATTCTAACCCTATACGTCTATCTAACCCTAGCCCTCAACATAACCATAACCCTAGGTCTAATCCTAACGCGAACCGTCTCACTAACCCTAGCACTCAACATAACCCTAACCCTAGGTCCAATACTAACCCTAATGGTCTAAATAGCCCTAGCCCTCAACATAACCCTAACCCTAGCTCAAATCCTAACCCTAATCGTCTACCTAACCCTAGACCTCAACATAACCCTAACCCTAGGTCCAATCCTAACCCTAATCGTCTTCCTAACTTTAGCCCTCAAATTAACCCTAACCCTAGCTCCAATCCTAACCCTACTCGTCTCTCTAACCCTAGCCCTCAACATAACCCTAACTCAGGTACAATCCTAAACCTAATCTTCTCTCTAACCCTAGCCCTCAAAATAACCCTTACCCTAAGTCCAATCCTAACCCTAATCGTCTTCCTAACCCTAGCCCTCAACATAACCCTAACCCTAGCTCCAATCCTAACCCTAATCGTCTCTCTAACCCTAGCCCTCAACATAACCCTAACCCAGGTACAATCCTAAACCTAATCGTCTCTCTAAACCTAGTCCTCAACATAACCATAAACCTAGGTCCAATCCTAACCCTAATCGTCTATCTAACCCTAGCCTTCAACATAACCCAATCCCTAGGTCTAATCCTAGCCCTAATCATGTACCTAACCCTACCCCTCAAAATAACGCTAACCCTAGAGCCAATCCTAACCCTAATCGTCTACCTTACCCCAGCCCTCAACATAACCCTAACCCTAGGTCCAATAATAACCCTAATCGTCTGCCTAACCCTAGCCCTCAACATAACCCTAACCCTAGGTCCAATCCTAACACTAATCGTCTATCTAACCCTAGACCTAAACAAAACCCTAACCCTAGGTCCAGTAATAACCCTAATCGTTTCTCGAACCCTAGCCCTCAACATAAACCTAACCGTAGCTCCAATCCTAACCCTAATAGTCTCTCTAAACCTAGCCCTCAACACAACCCTAACCATAGGTCCAATCCTAACCCGAACCGTCTTTATAATCCTAGCCCTCAACATAACCCTAACTCTAGGTCCAATCCTAACCCGAACGTTCTCTCTAACCCTAGCTCTCAACATAACCATAACCCTTAGTCTTATCCTAACCCTAATTGTCTACCTAACCCTAGCCCTCAATATAACCCTAACCCTAGGTCCAATCCTAACCCGAACCGTGTCTCTAAACCTAACCCTCAACATAACCCTAACCCTAGGTTCAATCTTAAACCGAATCGACTCTCTAACCCTAGCCCTTAACATAACCCTAAACCTAGATCCAATAGTAACCTTAATTGTCTACATAACTCTGGCCCTCAACATAACCCTAACCCTAGGTCCAATCCTAACCCTAATCGACTCTCTTACCCTAGCCCTCAACATAACCCTTACCCTAGGTCCAATCCTAACCCTAATCATCTATCTAATCCTAGCCCTAAACATAACCTTAACCCTAGCTCCCATCCTAACCGTAATCGTCTCTCTAACCCTAGCCCTCAACATAACCCTAACCCTAGGACCAATCCTAACCCTAATCGTCTCTCTAACCCTAGCCCTCAACATAACCCTAACCCTAGCTCCAATCCTAAACCTAATGGTCCACCTAACCCTAGCCCTCAACATAACCCTAACCCTAGCTCCAATCCTATCCCTAATACTCTCTCTAATCCTAGCCCTCAACAGGACCCTAACCCTAGGTCCAATCCTAACCCGAACCGTCTATCTAAACCTAGCCCTCCACATACACCTAAACCTAGGTGCAATCCTAACCCTATACGTCTATCTAACCCTAGCCCTCAACATAAGCATAACCCTAGGTCTAATCCTAACGCGAACCGTCTCACTAACCCTAGCACTCAACGTAACCCGAACCCTAGGTCCAATACTAACCCTAAGGGTCTAAATAACCCTAGCCCTCAACATAAACCTAACCCTAATCCAATCCTAACACTAATCGTCTATCTAACCCTAGCCCTAAACAAAACCCTAACCCTAGGTCCAGTAATAACCCTAATCGTTTCTCGAACCCTAGCCGTCATCATAAACCTAACCCTAGGTCCAATCTTATCCCTAATCGTCTACCTAACGCTAGCCCTCAACATAACCCTAACCCTAGCTCCAATCCTAAACCTAATCGTCTCTCTAACCCTAGTCCTCTACATAACATTAACCCTAGCTCCAATCCTAACCCTAATAGTCTCTCTAAACCTAGCCCTCAACACAACCCTAACCCTAGGTCCAATCCTAACCCTAATCGACTCTCTAACCCTAGCCCTCAACATAACCCTTACCCTAGGTCCAATCCTAACCCTAATCATCTATCTAATCCTAGCCCTAAACATAACCTTAACCCTAGCTCCCATCCTAACCGTAATCGTCTCTCTAACCCTAGCCCTCAACATAACCCTAACCCTAGGACCAATCCTAACCCTAATCGTCTCTCTAACCCTAGCCCTCAACATAACCCTAACCCTAGCTCCAATCCTAAACCTAATGGTCCACCTAACCCTAGCCCTCAACATAACCCTAACCCTAGCTCCAAACCTAAGCCTAATCGACTCTCTAATCGTAGCCCTCAACATAACCCTAACCCTAGCTCCAGTCCTAACCCTAATAGTATCTCTAACCCTAGCCCTCACACCACCGTAACCCTAGGTCCAAACCTAACCCTAATCGTCTACTTAACCCTAGCCCTAAACATAACCATAACCTTAGGTCCAATCCTAACCCTAATCGTCTCTCTAACACTAGCCCTCAACATAACCCTAACCCTAGCTCCAATCCTAACCCTCATAGTCTCTCTAATCCTAGCCCTCAACACAACCCTAACCCAAGGTCAATTCAAAACCCTAATCGTCTACCTAACCCTAGCCCTCAATATAGCTCTAACCCTAGGTTCAATCCTAACCCTAGCCATAAACATTACCCTAATCCTAGGTCCAATCCTAACCCTAATCGTCTATATAACCCTAGCCCTAAACATAACCCTAACCCTAGATATAATCCTAACCCGAACCGTCTCTCCAAACCCAGCCCTCATCATAACCCTAACCCTAGGTCCAATCCTAACGCTAATCGTCTATCTAACCCTAGCCCTCAACATAACCTTAACTCTAGGTCCAATCCTAACCCTAATCGTCTACCTAAAAATAGCCCTCAACATAACCCTAACCCTAGTTCCAATCCTAACCCTAATCGTCTACCTAACCCTAGACCTCAACATAACCCTAACCCTAGGTCCAGTCCTAACTTTAATCCTGTATCTAACCCTAGCCCTAAACATAACCCTAACCCTACGTACAATAATAACCCGTATCGTCTCTCTAACCCTAGACCTCAACATAACCCTAACCCTAGGTCCAATCCTAACCCTAATAGTCTCTCTAACACTAGCCCTCAACACAACCCTAACTCTAGGTCCAATCCTAACCCGAACCGTCTCTCTGAACCTAGACCTCAACATAACCATAACCCTAAGTCCAATCCTAACCCTAATCGTCTACCTAACCCTACCCCTCAACATAACCCTAACCGTAGGTCCAATTCTAACCCTAATCGTCTCTCTAAACCTTGCCCTCAACATAACCCTAACCCTAGGTCCAATCCTAACTCTAATCGTCTATCTAACCCTAGCCCTCAACATAAACATAACCCAAGGTGCAATGCTAACCCTATACGTCTATCTAACCCTAGCCCTCAACATAACCATAACCCTAGGTCTAATCCTAACCCCAACCGTCTCTCTAACCCTAGCACTCAACATAACCCTAACCCTAGGTCCAATCCTAACCTAATCCTCCCTCTAACCCTAGCCCTAAACATAAGCCTATCCCTAGGTCCAATCCTAACCCGAAACGTCTCTCTAACCCTAGCCCACAACATAACCCTAACCCTAGCTCCAATTCTAACCTGAACCGTCTCTCTAACCCTAGCCCTCAACATAAACCTAACCCTAGGTGCAATGCTAACCCTATACGTCTATCTAACCATAGCCCTCAACATAACCATAACCCTAGGTCTAATCCTAACCCCAACCGTCTCTCTAACCTTAGCACTCAACATAACCCTAACCCTAGCTCCAATCCTAACCTAATCCTCTCTCTAACTCTAGCCCTCAACATAACCCTAACCCTAGATCAAATCCCAACCATAACCGTCTACCTAACCCTAGACCTCAACATACCCTAACCCTGGCTCCAATCCTAACCCAATCGTGTCTCTAATTCTAGCCCTCAACGTAACCCTAACCCTAGGTCCAATCCTAACCCTAATCTTCTACATAACCCTAGCCCTAAACATAACCCTAACCCTAGGTTCCATCCTAACCCGGAACCGTCTCTCTAACCCTAACCCTCAAGAAAACCCGAACCCTAGCTCCAATTCTAACCCTAATCGTCTCTCTAACCCTAACCCTTAACATAACCCTAATCCTAGCTCCAAACCTAAGCCTAATCGACTCTCTAACCGTAGCCCTCAACATAACCCTAACCCTAGCTCCAATTCTAACCCTAATCGTCTACCTAACACTAGCCCTCAACATAACCCTAACCCTAGCTCCAGTCCTAACCCTAATAGTATCTCTAACCCTAGCCCTCACACCACCGTAACCCTAGGTCCAATCCTAACCCTAATCGTCTACTTAACCCTAGCCCTAAACATAACCATAACCTTAGGTCCAATCCTAACCCTAATCGTCTCTCTAACCGTAGCCCTCAACATAACCCTAACCGTAGCTCCAATCCTAACCCTCATAGTCTCTCTAATCCTAGCCCTCAACACAACCCTAACCCAAGGTCCATTCCAAACCCTAATCGTCTACCTAACCCTAGCCCTCAATATAGCCCTAACCCTAGGTTCAATCCTAACCATAATCGTCTCTGTAACCCTAGCCATAAACATTACCCTAACCCTAGGTCCAATCCTAACACTAATCGTCTATCTAACCCTAGGCCTAAACAAAACCCTAACCCTAGGTCGAGTAATAACCCTAATCCTTTCTCGAACCCTAGCCCTCAACATAAACCTAACCCTAGCTCCAATCCTATCCCTAATAGTCTACCTAACCCTATACCTCAACATAAACCTAACCCTAGCTCCAATCCTAAACCTAATCGTCTCTCTAACCCTAGCCCTCAACATAACCCTAACCCTAGGTCCAATCCTAACCCGAACCGTCTCTATAATCCTAGCCCTCATCATAACCCTAACCCTAGGTCCAATCCTAACCCTAATAGCCTCTCTAACCCTAGCCCTCAACATAACCATAACCCTAAGTCTTATCCTAACCCTAATGGTCTACCTAACCCTAGCCCTCAATATAACCCTAACCCTAGGTCCAATCCTAACCCGAACCATTTCTCTAAACCTAGCCCTCAACATAACCCTAACCCTAGGTTCAATCCTAAACCGAATCGACTCTCTAACCCTAGCCCTTAACATAACCCTAACCCTAGATCCAATAGTAACCCTAATTGTCTACATAATCCTGAGCCTCAACCTAACCCTAACGCTAGGTCCAATCCTAACCCTAATCCACTCTCTAACCATAGCCCTCAACATAACCCTAACCCTAGGTCCAATCCAAACCCGAACCGTCTCTCTAACCCTAGGCCTCAACCTAACCCTAACCCTAGGTCCAATCCTAACCCGAACCGTCTCTCTAACCCTAGCACTCAACATAACCCTCACCCTAGGACCAATACTAACCCAAATCGTCTCTCTAAACCTAACCCTCAACATAGCCCTAACCCTAGGTACAATACTAACACTAATGGTCTATCTAACCCTAGCCCTAAACATAACCCTAACCCTACGTCCAATCCTAACCGTAATCGTCTACCTAACCCTAGCCCTCAACATAACCCTAACCCTAGGTCCAGTCCTAACACTAATCGTGTATCTAACGCTAGCCCTAAACATAACGCTAACACTAGGTGCAATAATAATCCTAATCGTCTCTCTAACGCTAGCCCTCAACATAACCCTAACCCTAGGTCCAATCCTATCCCTAATCGTCTACCTAACCCTACCCCTCAACATAACCCTAACCTTAGATCCAATTCTAACGCTAATCGTCTCTCTAAACCTTGCCCTCAACATAACCCTAACTATAGCTCCAATCCTAACCTGAACCGCCTCTCTAACCCTAGCCCTCAACATAACGTCTATCTAACCCTAGCCCTCAACATAAACATAACCCAAGGTGCAATGCTAACCCTATACGTCTATCTAACCCTAGCCCTCAACATAACCATAACCCTAGGTCTAATCCTAACCCCAACCGTCTCTCTAACCCTAGCACTCAACATAACCCTAACCCTAGGTCCAATCCTAACCTAATCCTCACTCTAACCCTAGCCCTAAACATAAGCCTATCCGTAGGTCCAATCCGTTCCCGAAACGTCTCTCTAACCCTAGCCCTCAACATAACCCTAACCCTAGCTCCAATTGTAACCTGAACCGACACTCTAACCCTAGCCCTCAACATAAACCTAACCCTAGGTGCAATGCTAACCCTATACGTCTATCTAACCATAGCCCTCAACATAACCATAACCCTAGGTCTAATCCTAACCCCAACCGTCTCTCTAACCCTAGCACTCAACATAACCCTAACCCTAGCTCCAATCCTAACCTAATCCTCTCTCTAACCCTAGCCCTCAACATAACCCTAACCCTAGATCAAATCCTAACCCTAACCGTCTACCTAACCCTAGACCTCAACATAGCCCTAACCCTGGCTCCAATCCTAACCCAATCGTGTCTCTAATCCTAGCCCTCAACGTAACCCTATCCCTAGGTCCAATCCTAACCCTAATCTTCTACATAACCCTAGCCCTAAACATAACCCTAATCCTAGGTTCCATCCTAACCCGGAACCGTCTCTATAACCTTAGCCCTCAACAAAACCCTAACCCTAGGTCCAATTCTAACCCTAATCGTCTCTCTAACCCTAACCCTCAACATAACCCTAACCCTAGCTCCAAACCTAAGCCTAATCGACTCTCTAATCGTAGCCCTCAACATAACCCTAACCCTAGCTCCAGTCCTAACCCTAATAGTATCTCTAACCCTAGCCCTCACACCACCGTAACCCTAGGTCCAAACCTAACCCTAATCGTCTACTTAACCCTAGCCCTAAACTTAACCATAACCTTAGGTCCAATCCTAACCCTAATCGTCTCTCTAACACTAGCCCTCAACATAACCCTAACCCTAGCTCCAATCCTAACCCTCATAGTCTCTCTAATCCTAGCCCTCAACACAACCCTAACCCAAGGTCAATTCCAAACCCTAATCGTCTACCTAACCCTAGCCCTCAATATAGCCCTAACCCTAGGTTCAATCCTAACCCTAATCGTCTCTGTAACCCTAGCCATAAACATTACCCTAATCCTAGGTCCAATCCTAACCCTAATCGTCTATTTAACCCTAGCCCTAAACATAACCCTAACCCTAGATATAATCCTAACCCGAACCGTCTCTCCAAACCCAGCCCTCATCATAACCCTAACCCTAGGTCCAATCCTAACGCTAATCGTCTATCTAACCCTAGCCCTCAACATAACCTTAACTCTATGTCCAATCCTAACCCTAATCGTCTACCTAAAAATAGCCCTCAACATAACCCTAACCCTAGCTCCAATCCTAACCCTAATCGTCTACCTAACCCTAGACCTCAACATAACCCTAACCCTAGGTCCAGTCCTAACTTTAATCGTGTATCTAACCCTAGCCCTAAACATAACCCTAACCCTACGTACAATAATAACCCGTATCGTCTCTCTAACCCTAGACCTCAACATAACCCTAACCCTAGGTCCAATCCTAACCCTAATAGTCTCTCTAACACTAGCCCTCAACACAACCCTAACTCTAGGTCCAATCCTAACCCGAACCGTCTCTCTGAACCTAGACCTCAACATAACCATAACCCTAAGTCCAATCCTAACCCTAATCGTCTACCTAACCCTACCCCTCAACATAACCCTAACCGTAGGTCCAATTCTAACCCTAATCGTCTCTCTAAACCTTGCCCTCAACATAACCCTAACCCTAGGTCCAATCCTAACTCTAATCGTCTATCTAACCCTAGCCCTCAACATAAACATAACCCAAGGTGCAATGCTAACCCTATACGTCTATCTAACCCTAGCCCTCAACATAACCATAACCCTAGGTCTAATCCTAACCCCAACCGTCTCTCTAACCCTAGCACTCAACATAACCCTAACCCTAGGTCCAATCCTAACCTAATCCTCCCTCTAACCCTAGCCCTAAACATAAGCCTATCCCTAGGTCCAATCCTAACCCGAAACGTCTCTCTAACCCTAGCCCACAACATAACCCTAACCCTAGCTCCAATTCTAACCTGAACCGTCTCTCTAACCCTAGCCCTCAACATAAACCTAACCCTAGGTGCAATGCTAACCCTATACGTCTATCTAACCATAGCCCTCAACATAACCATAACCCTAGGTCCAATATTAACCCTAATCGTCTACCTAACCCTAGCCCTCAACATAACCCTAACCTTAGGTCCAGTCCAAACCCTAATCGTGTATCTAACCCTAGCCCTAAACATAACCCTAACCCTACGTACAATAATAACCCGTATCGTCTCTCTAACCCTAGACCTCAACATAACCCTAACCCTAGGTCCAATCCTATCCCAAATAGTCTACCTGACCCTACCCCTCAACATAACCCTAACTTTAGGTCCAATCCTAACCCTAATAGTCTCTCTAACAATACCCCTCAACACAACCCTAACTCTAGGTCCAATCCTAACCCGAACCGTCTCTCTGAACCTAGACCTCAACATAACCATAACCCTAAGTCCAATCCTAACCCTAATCGTCTACCTAACCCTACCCCTCAACATAACTCTAACCGTAGGTCCAATTCTAACCCTAATCGTCTCTCTAATCCTTGCCCTCAACATAACCCTAACCCTAGGTCCAATCCTAACTCTAAACGTCTATCTAACCCTAGCCCTCAACATAAACATAACCCAAGGTGCAATGCTAACCCTATACGTCTATCTAACCCTAGCCCTCAACATAACCATAACCCTAGGTCTAATCCTAACCCCAACCGTCTCTCTAACCCTAGCACTCAACATAACCCTAACCCTAGGTCCAATCCTAACCTAATCCTCACTCTAACCCTAGCCCTAAACATAAGCCTATCCCTAGGTCCAATCCGTTCCCGAAACGTCTCTCTAACCCTAGCCCTCAACATAACCCTAACCCTAGCTCCAATTGTAACCTGAACCGACACTCTAACCCTAGCCCTCAACATAAACCTAACCCTAGGTGCAATGCTAACCCTATACGTCTATCTAACCATAGCCCTCAACATAACCATAACCCTAGGTCTAATCCTAACCCCAACCGTCTCTCTAACCCTAGCACTCAACATAACCCTAACCCTAGCTCCAATCCTAACCTAATCCTCTCTCTAACCCTAGACCTCAACATATCCCTAACCCTGGCTCCAATCCTAACCCAATCGTGTCTCTAACCCTAGCCCTCAACGTAACCCTATCCCTAGGTCCAATCCTAACCCTAATCTTCTACATAACCCTAGCCCTAAACATAACCCTAATCCTAGGTTCCATCCTAACCCGGAACCGTCTCTATAACCATAGCCCTCAACAAAACCCTAACCCTAGGTCCAATTCTAACCCTAATCGTCTCTCTAACCCTAACCCTCAACATAACCCTAACCCTAGTTCCAATCGTAACCCTAACCGGATCTCTAACCCTAGTCCTCAACATAACCCTAACCCTAGGTCCAATCGTGACCCTAACCGGATCTCTAACCCTGCCTTCAACATAACCCTAACCCTAGGTCCAATCGTAACCCTAACCGTCTCTCTAACCCTAGCCCTCAACATAACCCTATCCCTAGGTCCAATCGTGACCCTAACCGGATCTCTAACCCTTCCCTCAACATAACACTAACCCTAGGTCCAGTCGTAACCCTAACCGTCTCTCTAACCCTAGCCCTCAACATAACCCTAACCCTAATTCCAATCGTAACCCTAACAGTCTCTCTAACCCTAGCCCTCAACATAACCCTAACCCTAGGTCCAATCGGAACCCTAACCGGATCTCTAACCCTACCCCTCAACATAACCCTAATACTAGGTCCAATCGTAACCCTAAACGGATCTCTAACCCTAGCCCTAAACATAACCCTAACCCTAGATCAAATCCTAACCCGAACCCTCTCTCCAAACCTAGCCCTCATCATAACCCTACCCTAGGTCCAATCCTAAAGCTAATCGTCTATCTAACCCTAGCCCTCAACATAACCTTAACCCTAGGTCCAATCCTAATCCTAATCGTCTACCTAAACCTAGCCCTCAACATAACCCTAACCCTAGCTCCAAACCTAACCCTAATCGTCTACCTAAACCTAGCCCTCAACATAACCCTAACCCTAGGTCCAATATTAACCCTAATCGTCTACCTAACCCTAGCCCTCAACATAACCCTAACCTTAGGTCCAGTCCAAACCTAATCGTGTATCTAACCCTAGCCCTAAACATAACCCTAACCCTACGTACAATAATAACCCGTATCGTCTCTCTAACCCTAGACCTCAACATAACCCTAACCCTAGGTCCAATCCTATCCCAAATAGTCTACCTGACCCTACCCCTCAACATAACCCTAACTTTAGGTCCAATCCTAACCCTAATAGTCTCTCTAACAATACCCCTCAACACAACCCTAACTCTAGGTCCAATCCTAACCCGAACCGTCTCTCTGAACCTAGACCTCAACATAACCATAACCCTAAGTCCAATCCTAACCCTAATCGTCTACCTAACCCTACCCCTCAACATAACCCTAACCGTAGGTCCAATTCTAACCCTAATCGTCTCTCTAAACCTTGCCCTCAACATAACCCTAACCTTAGGTCCAATCCTAACTCTAATCGTCTATCTAACCCTAGCCCTCAACATAAACATAACCCAAGGTGCAATGCTAACCCTATACGTCTATCTAACCCTAGCCCTCAACATAACCATAACCCTAGGTCTAATCCTAACCCCAACCGTCTCTCTAACCCTAGCACTCAACATAACCCTAACCCTAGGTCCAATCCTAACCTAATCCTCCCTCTAACCCTAGCCCTAAACATAAGCCTATCCCTAGGTCCAATCCTAACCCGAAACGTCTCTCTAACCCTAGCCCACAACATAACCCTAACCCTAGCTCCAATTCTAACCTGAACCGTCTCTCTAACCCTAGCCCTCAACATAAACCTAACCCTAGGTGCAATGCTAACCCTATACGTCTATCTAACCATAGCCCTCAACATAACCATAACCCTAGGTCCAATATTAACCCTAATCGTCTACCTAACCCTAGCCCTCAACATAACCCTAACCTTAGGTCCAGTCCAAACCCTAATCGTGTATCTAACCCTAGCCCTAAACATAACCCTAACCCTACGTACAATAATAACCCGTATCGTCTCTCTAACCCTAGACCTCAACATAACCCTAACCCTAGGTCCAATCCTATCCCAAATAGTCTACCTGACCCTACCCCTCAACATAACCCTAACTTTAGGTCCAATCCTAACCCTAATAGTCTCTCTAACAATACCCCTCAACACAACCCTAACTCTAGGTCCAATCCTAACCCGAACCGTCTCTCTGAACCTAGACCTCAACATAACCATAACCCTAAGTCCAATCCTAACCCTAATCGTCTACCTAACCCTACCCCTCAACATAACCCTAACCCTAGGTCCAATCCTAACTCTAAACGTCTATCTAACCCTAGCCCTCAACATAAACATAACCCAAGGTGCAATGCTAACCCTATACGTCTATCTAACCCTAGCCCTCAACATAACCATAACCCTAGGTCTAATCCTAACCCCAACCGTCTCTCTAACCCTAGCACTCAACATAACCCTAACCCTAGGTCCAATCCTAACCTAATCCTCACTCTAACCCTAGCCCTAAACATAAGCCTATCCCTAGGTCCAATCCGTTCCCGAAACGTCTCTCTAACCCTAGCCCTCAACATAACCCTAACCCTAGCTCCAATTGTAACCTGAACCGACACTCTAACCCTAGCCCTCAACATAAACCTAACCCTAGGTGCAATGCTAACCCTATACGTCTATCTAACCATAGCCCTCAACATAACCATAACCCTAGGTCTAATCCTAACCCCAACCGTCTCTCTAACCCTAGCACTCAACATAACCCTAACCCTAGCTCCAATCCTAACCTAATCCTCTCTCTAACCCTAGCCCTCAACATAACCCTAACCCTAGATCAAATCCTAACCCTAACCGTCTACCTAACCCTAGACCTCAACATAGCCCTAACCCTTGCTCCAATCCTAATCCAATCGTGTCTCTAATCCTAGCCCTCAACGTAACCCTATCCCTAGGTCCAATCCTAACCCTAATCTTCTACATAACCCTAGCCCTAAACATAACCCTAATCCTAGGTTCCATCCTAAACCGGAACCGTCTCTATAACCCTAGCCCTCAACAAAACCCTAACCCTAGGTCCAATTCTAACCCTAATCGTCTCTCTAACCCTAACCCTTAACATAACCCTAACCCTATCTCCAAACCTAAGCCTAATCGACTCTCTAATCGTAGCCCTCAACATAACCCTAACCCTAGCTCCAGTCCTAACCCTAATAGTATCTCTAACCCTAGCCCTCACACCACCGTAACCCTAGGTCCAAACCTAACCCTAATCGTCTACTTAACCCTAGCCCTAAACATAACCATAACCTTAGGTCCAATCCTAACCCTAATCGTCTCTCTAACACTAGCCCTCAACATAACCCTAACCCTAGCTCCAATCCTAACCCTCATAGTCTCTCTAATCCTAGCCCTCAACACAACCCTAACCCAAGGTCAATTCCAAACCCTAATCGTCTACCTAACCCTAGCCCTCAATATAGCCCTAACCCTAGGTTCAATCCTAACCCTAATCGTCTCTGTAACCCTAGCCATAAACATTACCCTAATCCTAGGTCCAATCCTAACCCTAATCGTCTATTTAACCCTAGCCCTAAACATAACCCTAACCCTAGATATAATCCTAACCCGAACCGTCTCTCCAAACCCAGCCCTCATCATAACCCTAACCCTAGGTCCAATCCTAACGCTAATCGTCTATCTAACCCTAGCCCTCAACATAACCTTAACTCTAGGTCCAATCCTAACCCTAATCGTCTACCTAAAAATAGCCCTCAACATAACCCTAACCCTAGCTCCAATCCTAACCCTAATCGTCTACCTAACCCTAGACCTCAACATAACCCTAACCCTAGGTCCAGTCCTAACTTTAATCGTGTATCTAACCCTAGCCCTAAACATAACCCTAACCCTACGTACAATAATAACCCGTATCGTTTCTCTAACCCTAGACCTCAACATAACCCTAACCCTAGGTCCAATCCTAACCCTAATAGTCTCTCTAACACTAGCCCTCAACACAACCCTAACTCTAGGTCCAATCCTAACCCGAACCGTCTCTCTGAACCTAGACCTCAACATAACCATAACCCTAAGTCCAATCCTAAACCTAATCGTCTACCTAACCCTACCCCTCAACATAACCCTAACCGTAGGTCCAATTCTAACCCTAATCGTCTCTCTAAACCTTGCCCTCAACATAACCCTAACCCTAGGTCCAATCCTAACTCTAATCGTCTATCTAACCCTAGCCCTCAACATAAACATAACCCAAGGTGCAATGCTAACCCTATACGTCTATCTAACCCTAGCCCTCAACATAACCATAACCCTAGGTCTAATCCTAACCCCAACCGTCTCTCTAACCCTAGCACTCAACATAACCCTAACCCTAGGTCCAATCCTAACCTAATCCTCCCTCTAACCCTAGCCCTAAACATAAGCCTATCCCTAGGTCCAATCCTAACCCGAAACGTCTCTCTAACCCTAGCCCACAACATAACCCTAACCCTAGCTCCAATTCTAACCTGAACCGTCTCTCTAACCCTAGCCCTCAACATAAACCTAACCCTAGGTGCAATGCTAACCCTATACGTCTATCTAACCATAGCCCTCAACATAACCATAACCCTAGGTCCAATATTAACCCTAATCGTCTACCTAACCCTAGCCCTCAACATAACCCTAACCTTAGGTCCAGTCCAAACCCTAATCGTGTATCTAACCCTAGCCCTAAACATAACCCTAACCCTACGTACAATAATAACCCGTATCGTCTCTCTAACCCTAGACCTCAACATAACCCTAACCCTAGGTCCAATCCTATCCCAAATAGTCTACCTGACCCTACCCCTCAACATAACCCTAACTTTAGGTCCAATCCTAACCCTAATAGTCTCTCTAACAATACCCCTCAACACAACCCTAACTCTAGGTCCAATCCTAACCCGAACCGTCTCTCTGAACCTAGACCTCAACATAACCATAACCCTAAGTCCAATCCTAACCCTAATCGTCAACCTAACCCTACCCCTCAACATAACCCTAACCGTAGGTCCAATTCTAACCCTAATCGTCTCTCTAATCCTTGCCCTCAACATAACCCTAACCCTAGGTCCAATCCTAACTCTAAACGTCTATCTAACCCTAGCCCTCAACATAAACATAACCCAAGGTGCAATGCTAACCCTATACGTCTATCTAACCCTAGCCCTCAACATAACCATAACCCTAGGTCTAATCCTAACCCCAACCGTCTCTCTAACCCTAGCACTCAACATAACCCTAACCCTAGGTCCAATCCTAACCTAATCCTCACTCTAACCCTAGCCCTAAACATAAGCCTATCCCTAGGTCCAATCCGTTCCCGAAACGTCTCTCTAACCCTAGCCCTCAACATAACCCTAACCCTAGCTCCAATTGTAACCTGAACCGACACTCTAACCCTAGCCCTCAACATAAACCTAACCCTAGGTGCAATGCTAACCCTATACGTCTATCTAACCATAGCCCTCAACATAACCATAACCCTAGGTCTAATCCTAACCCCAACCGTCTCTCTAACCCTAGCACTCAACATAACCCTAACCCTAGCTCCAATCCTAACCTAATCCTCTCTCTAACCCTAGCCCTCAACATAACCCTAACCCTAGATCAAATCCTAACCCTAACCGTCTACCGAACCCTAGACCTCAACATAGCCCTAACCCTGGCTCCAATCCTAACCCAATCGTGTCTCTAATCCTAGCCCTCAACGTAACCCTATCCCTAGGTCCAATCCTAACCCTAATCTTCTACATAACCCTAGCCCTAAACATAACCCTAATCCTAGGTTCCATCCTAACCCGGAACCGTCTCTATAACCCTAGCCCTCAACAAAACCCTAACCCTAGGTCCAATTCTAACCCTAATCGTCTCTCTAACCCTAACCCTCAACATAACCCTAACCCTAGCTCCAAACCTAAGCCTAATCGACTCTCTAATCGTAGCCCTCAACATAACCCTAACCCTAGCTCCAGTCCTAACCCTAATAGTATCTCTAACCCTAGCCCTCACACCACCGTAACCCTAGGTCCAAACCTAACCCTAATCGTCTACTTAACCCTAGCCCTAAACATAACCATAACCTTAGGTCCAATCCTAACCCTAATCGTCTCTCTAACACTAGCCCTCAACATAACCCTAACCCTAGCTCCAATCCTAACCGTCATAGTCTCTCTAATCCTAGCCCTCAACACAACCCTAACCCAAGGTCAATTCCAAACCCTAATCGTCTACCTAACCCTAGCCCTCAATATAGCCCAAACCCTAGGTTCAATCCTAACCCTAATCGTCTCTGTAACCCTAGCCATAAACATTATCCTAATCCTAGGTCCAATCCTAACCCTAATCGTCTATTTAACCCTAGCCCTAAACATAACCCTAACCCTAGATATAATCCTAACCCGAACCGTCTCTCCAAACCCAGCCCTCATCATAACCCTAACCCTAGGTCCAATCCTAACGCTAATCGTCTATCTAACCCTAGCCCTCAACATAACCTTAACTCTAGGTCCAATCCTAACCCTAATCGTCTACCTAAAAATAGCCCTCAACATAACCCTAACCCTAGCTCCAATCCTAACCCTAATCGTCTACCTAACCCTAGACCTCAACATAACCCTAACCCTAGGTCCAGTCCTAACTTTAATCGTGTATCTAACCCTAGCCCTAAACATAACCCTAACCCTACGTACAATAATAACCCGTATTGTCTCTCTAACCCTAGACCTCAACATAACCCTAACCCTAGGTCCAATCCTAACCCTAATAGTCTCTCTAACACTAGCCCTCAACACAACAATAACTCTAGGTCCAATCCTAACCCGAACCGTCTCTCTGAACCTAGACCTCAACATAACCATAACCCTAAGTCCAATCCTAACCCTAATCGTCTACCTAATCCTACCCCTCAACATAACCCTAACCGTAGGTCCAATTCTAACCCTAATCGTCTCTCTAAACCTTGCCCTCAACATAACCCTAACCCTAGGTCCAATCCTAACTCTAATCGTCTATCTAACCCTAGCCCTCAACATAAACATAACCCAAGGTGCAATGCTAACCCTATACGTCTATCTAACCCTAGCCCTCAACATAACCATAACCCTAGGTCTAATCCTAACCCCAACCGTCTCTCTAACCCTAGCACTCAACATTACCCTAACCCTAGGTCCAATCCTAACCTAATCCTCCCTCTAACCCTAGCCCTAAACATAAGCCTATCCCTAGGTCCAATCCTAACCCGAAACGTCTCTCTAACCCTAGCCCACAACATAACCCTAACCCTAGCTCCAATTCTAACCTGAACCGTCTCTCTAACCCTAGCCCTCAACATAAACCTAACCCTAGGTGCAATGCTAACCCTATACGTCTATCTAACCATAGCCCTCAACATAACCATAACCCTAGGTCCAATATTAACCCTAATCGTCTACCTAACCCTAGCCCTCAACATAACCCTAACCCTAGGTAACAATCCTAACCAGAACCGTCTCTCTAACCCTAGCCCTCAACATAACACTAACCCTAGCTCGAATCCTAACCCTAATCGTCTCTCTAACTCTTACCCTCAACATCACCTCAACCCTAGGTCCAATCCTAACCCTATTCGTCTCTCTAAACCTAGCCCTCAACATAACCCTAACCCTCGGTCCAATCCTAACCCTAACCTTCTCTCTAACCCTAGCCCTAAACATAACCATAACCCTAGGTCCATTCATAAACCCTAATTGTCTACCTAGCCATTGCCCTCAACATAACCCTAACCCTAGCTCCAATCCTAACCCTAACCATCTCTCTAACCCTAGCCCTCAATATAACCCTAACCCTAGGTCCAATCCTAACCCGAACTGTCTCTCTAACCCTAGCCCTCAACCTAACCCTAACCCTAGGTCCCATGCTAACCCTAATCGTCTCTCTAACCCTAGCCCTCAACATAACCCTAATCCTAGCTCCAATCCTAACCCGAACCGTCTCTCTAACCTTAGCCCTCAACATAACCCTAACCCTAGATCCAATCCTAACCCGAACTGTCTCGATAGCCCTAGCCCTCAACCTAACACAAACCCTAGGTCTAATCTTAACCCTAATCGTCTCTCTAACCCTAGCCCTCAACATAACCCTAACAATAGGTACAATCCAAACACTAATTGTCTATCTAACGCTAGGCCTAAACATAAACTTAACCCTAGGTCCAATAATAACCCTAATCGTCTCTCCGACCCTAGCTCTCAACATAACCCTAACCCTAAGTCCAAACGACTCTAATCGTCTATCTAACCCGACCCTCAACATAACCCTATCCCTAAGTCCAATCCTAACTCTAATCGTCTATCTAACCCTAGCCCTCAACATAACCCTAACCCTAGCTGCAAATCTAACCCGAACCTTCTCTCTAACCCTAGCCCTCAACATAACCATAACCCTCAACATAAACTTAACCCTAGGGCCAATCCTAACCCTAATCGTCTACATAACCCTAGCCCTCAACAAAACCCTAACCCTATGGTCCAGTCCTAACCCTAATAGTGTATCTAATCCTAGCCCTAAACATAACCCTAACCTTAGGTCCAATCCTAACCCTAATCATCTTTCTAACCCTAGCCCTGAACATAACTCTAACACTAGCTCCAATCCTATCCCTAATCGACAACCGAACCCTAATCGTCTCTCTAATCCTAGCCCTCAATATAACCTTAACTCTAGGACCAATCCAAACCCAACGTGTGTTTTCACTGCTGGAATACGTTTTGGGATGCATTGTTTCAATCTCTTGCAAGCCTCATGTTGTTTCTTAGAGAATATGGAAAAACAAAGAGTATGTTTCCCAAATCACTTGTAATCCAGAAAAAGGCACACTGCATCACTCTTGCTGAAACACGCTCTTTCTCATAATGTTTTGAGAACATTCAAGAAACCCGAAAAGAAGTGCATTTTTTAGTGAAATTCAGACGGGTATGTTCAAAATGACATTACTATTGGTTGCAGAGTGCAAAAGCACGATTGCCTTCACGTTCTCCATGACACGCTTACATTTCCGACTGACCTGCAGTAGGACTTTCACAAAAAGATATGTTTGCGTGTCTGTGGTGAAAGGAGCTCTCAGTTGTGTATTCAGTGCTGGACAGTGACACTTTCTACGTAGGTTCACAGCGTTTTGAGAGCAGCAACATGCTTCAAACTGAAACTGCTACAAGGTGTGTGTAGCATGCAGAAAGAAGGCTTCTCATTTCAAAGAAAGAAGAGGAAACCAAAATCCAGGTAGTGAAAAGAGCACACCAGTATGGGAGATGTGCATGTGGACAGTTTCCAGCAGCAGCTCTTTGTGGACACTTGAGAGCAGAGCTGTGAAAAAATTTCGTACGAAGCGGGATTTGGCCAAAGTTGAAAGACCTTCCAAAACGAGCCCTAAAGAACTTAGCCAATCGATGAATGTTGCAATAAGCTCCTGCAGGAAAGGTGCTTCTATGACACAACCCCCGAGCAGGTAGCTACATTCTGCACAGTACAAAATGCAAATGAATTCCAGGCTGAAAACTCTCCACAGAAGAATGAAATGCGTGTGTTTCTCTCTGAAAGAACACTCAGCCCCTAGGCTTTTGCTTGCTCCTTCAAAATGTTTGCAGAAACGTATGTTTTCACTACTGGAATACGTTTTGGGATGCATCGTTTCAATCTCTTGCAAGCCTCATGTTGTTTCTTAGACACTGTGGAAAAACAAGGAGTATGTTTCCCAAATCACTTGTAATCCAGAGAAACGCACACTGCATCACTCTTGCTCACACACGCTCTTTTCTCCTAATGTGTTGAGAACATACAAGAAACCAGAAAAGAAGTGCATTTTGCACTGAAATTCAGACGGGTATCTTGAATGGGACATTTCTATTGGTTGCAGAGTGCAAAAGCACGATTGACTAAATGTTCTCGATGACACGCTTACATTTCCAAGTGACCTGAAGTAGGACTTTCACAAAAAGATGTCTTTGCGTGTCTGTGGTGAAAGAAGCTCTAAGTTGTGTATTCAGTGCTGGAGAGTGACACACTCTACACAGGTTAAACAGCATTCTTAGAGCACCAGGATGCTTATAATATAAACTGCTACAAGATGTGTGTAGCATGCTGAATGAAGGCTTGTAATTTCAAAGAAAGAAGAGGAAATCAAATTCCAGGTAGTGAAAGGAGCATGCCAGTATGGGAGATGTGCCTCTGGACAGTTTCAAGTAGCAGCTCTTTGTGGACACTTGGAAACAGCGCTGTGAAAAAATTTCGTACGAAGCGGGACTGGCCAAAGTTGAAAGACCTTCCAAAACCATCCCTAAAGACCTTAGCCAAACAATGAATGTTGCGATAAGCTCCGGCAGGAAAGGTGCTTCTATGACACAACCCCCAAGCAGGTAGCCACCTTCTGCACAGTACAAAATGCAAATGATTTCCAGGCTGAAAACTCTCCGCAGAAGAATGAAATGCATGTGTTTCTCTCTGAACAAACACTCAGCCACTAGGCTTTTGCTTGCTCCTTCAAAGTCTTTGCAGAAACGTGTGTTTTCACTACTGGAATACGTTGTGGGATGCATCGTTTCAATCTCTTGCAAGCCTCATGTTGTTTCTTAGACACTGTGGAAAAACAAGGAGTATGTTTCCCAAATCACGTGTAATCCAGAGAAACGCACACTGCATCACCCTTGCTCAAACACGCTCTTTCTCCTAATGTATTGAGAACATTCAAGAAACCAGAAACGAAGTGCATTTTGCAGTGAAATTCAGACGGGTATGTTCAAAAGGACATTTCTATTGGTTGCAGAGTGCAAAAGCACGACTGACTTCATGTTCTCGATGACACCCTTACATTTCCAAGTGACCTGAAGTAGGACTTTCACAAAAAGATGTCTTTGCGTGTCTGTGGTGAAAGTAGCTCTAAGTTGTGTATTCAGTGCTGGAGTTTGACACACTCTACAAAGGTTAGACAGCGTCCTTAGAGCACCAACATGTTTCAAACTGAAACTGCTACAAGATGTGTGTAGCATGCTGCATGAAGGCTTGTCATTTCAAAGAAAGAAGAGGAAACCAAATTCCAGGTAGTGAAACGAGCACACCAGTATGGCAGATGTGCATGTGGACAGTTTCCAGCAGCAGCTCTTTGTGGACACTTGGAAACAGCACTGTGAAAATATTTCGCACGAAGTGGGATTTGGCCAAAGTTGAAAGACTTTCCAAAAGCAACCCTAAAGGACTTAGCCAAACAATGAATGTTGCAATAAGCTCCTGCAGGAAAGGTGCTTCTATGACACAACCCCCGAGCAGGTAGCTACATTCTGCACAGTACAAAATGCATATGAATTCCTGGCTGGAAACTCACTCCAGAAGGAAGAAATGCGTGTGTTTCTCTCTGAAAGAACACTCAGCCACTATTCTTTTGCTTGCTCCTTCAAAGTCTTTGTAGAAACGTGTGTTTTCACTGCTGGAATACGTTGTGGGATGCATTGTTTCAGTCTCTTGCAAGCCTCATGTTCTTTCTTAGACGATGTGGAAAAACAAGGAGTTTGTTTCCCAAATCACTTTCAATCCAGAAAAACACACAGTGCATCACTCTTGCCCAAACATGCTCTTTCTCCTAATGCGTTGAGAATATTCAAGAAAGCAGAAAGGAAGAGCATTTGATAGTGAAATTCAGACTAGCATGTACAAAAAGCCATTTCTTTCGGTTGAAGGGTGAAAAAGCATGATGGTCATCATGTTCTCGATGAAACCCTTACCTTTCCAAGTGACCACAATTAGGACCTTCCCAAAAAGATGTGTTTGCGTGTCTGAGGCGAAAGGAGCTCTAAGTTGTGTATTCAGTGCTGGAGAGTGACACACTCTACATAGGTTAAAAAACGTTTTAGAGCACCAACATGCTTAAAATTGAAACTGCTACAAGATGTGTGTAGCATGCAGGAAGAAGGCTTGTCATTTCAAAGAAAGAAGAGGAAACCAAAATCCAGGTACTGAATCGAGCACACCAGTATGGGAGATGTGCCTGTGGACAGTTTCAAGCAGCAGCTCCTTTTGGACACTTGGAAACAGCAATGTAAAAATATTTTGTTCGAATCGGGATTTGGCCAAAGTTGAACGACCTTCCAACACCAACCCTAAAGAACTTAGCCAAACAATGAATGTCGCAATAACCTCCTGTAGGAAAGGTGCTTCTATGACACAACCCCCGAGCAGGTAGCTACATTCTGCACAGTACAAAATGCATATGAATTCCAGACTGAAAACTCACTCCAGAAGGAAGAAATGCGCGTGTTTCTCTCTGAAAGAACACTCAGCCACTATTCTTTTGCTTGCTCCTTCAAAGTCTTTGTAGAAACGTGTGTTTTCACTGCTGGAATACGTTTTAGGATGCATTGTTTCGATCTCTTGCAAGCCTCATGTTCTTTCTTACTCAATGTGGAAAAACGCGGATTATGTTTCCCAAATCACTTGAAATCCAGGAAAACGCACCCTGCATCAGTCTTGCTAAAACACGCTTTTCACCTAATGCATTGAGAACATTCAAGAAAGCAGAAAAGAAGGGCCCTAACCCTTGGTCCAATCCTAAACCGAACCATCTCCCTAACCCTAGCCCTCAACATAACCCTAACCGTAGGTCCAATCCTAACCTAATCGTCACTCTATGCCTAGCCCTCAACATAACCCTAACCCTAGTTCCAATCCTAAACCTAATCGTCTATCTAACCCTAGCCCTAAACATAACCCTAACCCTAGGTCCAATCCTAAGCTGAATCGTCTCTCTAACCCTACCCTTCTACATAACCCTAACCCTAGGTCCAATCCTAACCTAATCGTCTCTCTAACCCTAACCCTCAACATTACCCTACCCTAGGTCCATTCCTAACCCTAATCGACTCTCTAACCATAGCCCTCAACATAACCCTAACCCTAGTTCCAATCCAAACCCTAATCGTCTATCTAACCCTAGCCCTCATCATAACCATAACCCTACGTCCAATCCTAATCCGAAAGGTCTCTCTAACCCTAGCTCTCAACATAACCCTAACCCTATCTC
The DNA here is from genome assembly GCF_964146895.1 of Miniopterus schreibersii. Classification (NCBI taxonomy): domain Eukaryota; kingdom Metazoa; phylum Chordata; class Mammalia; order Chiroptera; family Miniopteridae; genus Miniopterus; species Miniopterus schreibersii. Next base: position 72,900,277 of record NC_138111.1, on the reverse strand, counting down.
CAATCCTAACCTATTAGTCTATCTAACCCTAACCCTCAATGTAACCCTCACGCTAGGTCCAATCGTAACCCTAATCGAATCTCTAACCGAAGTCCTCAACATAACCCTAACCCTAGGTCCAATACTAACCCTAATGTTCTACCTATCCCTAGCCCTCAACATAACCCTAACCCTAGGTCCAAACGTAACCCTAATCGTCTATCTAACCATACCCCTAAACATAACCCTAACCCTAGGTGCAATCCTAACCTGAACGGTCTCTCTAACCCTAGCCCTCAACATAACCCTAACCCTAGGTACAATCCAAACACTAATCGTCTGTCTAACCCTAGCCCTAAACATAACCTTAACCCTAGGTCCAATCCTAACCCTAATCGTCTCTCTAAACCTAGCCCTCAACATAACCCTAACCCTAGGTCCAATCCTAACTCTAATCGTCTCTCTAACCCTAGCCCGCAACATAATCCTAACACTACGTCCAATCCTAACTCTAATCGTCTATCTAACCCTAGCCCTCAACATAACCCTAACCCTAGCTCCAATCCTAACCCTAATCGTCTCTCTAACTCTTACCCTCAACATAACCTCAACCCTAGGTCCAATCCTAACCCTATTCGTCTCTCTAAACCTAGCCCTCAACATAACCCTAACCCTCGGTCCAATCCTAACACTAACCTTCTCTCTAACCGTAGCCCTAAACATAACCATAAGCCTAGGTCCATTCATAAACCCTAATTGTCTACCTAGCCCTTGCCCTCAACATAACACTAACCCTAGCTCCAATCCTAACCCTAACCATCTCTCTAACCCTAGCCCTCAACCTAACCCTAACCCTAGGTCCCATCCTAACCCTAATCGTCTCTCTAACCTTAGCCCTCAACATAACCCTAACCCTAGCTCCAATCCTAACCCGAACTGTCTCTCTAACCCTAGCCCTCAACCTAACACAAACCCTAGGTCTAATCCTAACCCTAATCGTCTCTCTAACCCTAGCCCTCAACATAACCCTAACCCTAGGTACAATCCAAACACTAATCGTCTATCTAACGCTAGCCCTAAACATAACCTTAACCCTAGGTCCAATAATAACCCTAATCGTCTCTCCGACCCTAGCTCTCAACATAACCCTAACCCTAAGTCCAATCGACTCTAATCATCTATCTAACCCTACCCTCAACATAACCCTAACCCTAGGTCCAATCCTAACTCTAATAGTCTATCTAACCCTAGCCCTCAACATAACCCTATCCCTAAGTCCAATCCTAACTCTAATCGTCTATCTAACCCTAGCCCTCAACATAACCCTAACCCTAGCTGCAAATCTAACCCGAACCTTCTCTCTAACCCTAGCCCTCAACATAACCATAACCCTCAACATAAAGTTAACCCTAGGGCCAATCCTAACCCTAATCGTCTACCTAACCCTAGCCCTCAACAGAACCCTAACCCTATGGTCCAGTCCTAACCCTAATAGTGTATCTAATCCTAGCCCTAAACATAACCCTAACCCTAGGTCCAATCCTAACCCTAATCGTCTTTCTAACCCTAGCCCTGAACATAACTCTAACACTAGCTCCAATCCTATCCCTAATCGACAACCGAACCCTAATCGTCTCTCTAATCCTAGCGCTCAATATAACCTTAACTCTAGGACCAATCCAAACCCAACGTGTGTTTTCACTGCTGGAATACGTTTTGGGATGCATTGTTTCAATCTCTTGCAAGCCTCATGTTGTTTCTTAGAGAATATGGAAAAACAAAGAGTATGTTTCCCAAATCACTTGTAATCCAGAAAAAGGCACACTGCTTCACTCTTGCTGAAACACGCTCTTTCTCATAATGTTTTGAGAACATTCAAGAAACCCGAAAAGAAGTGCATTTTTTAGTGAAATTCAGACGGGTATGTTCAAAATGACATTACTATTGGTTGCAGAGTGCAAAAGCACGATTGCCTTCACGTTCTCCATGACACGCTTACATATCCGACTGACCTGCAGTAGGACTTTCACAAAAAGATATGTTTGCGTGTCTGTGGTGAAAGAGGCTCTCACTTGTGTATTCAGTGCTGGACAGTGACACTTTCTACGTAGGTTCACAGCGTTTTGAGAGCAGCAACATGCTTCAAACTGAAACTGCTACAAGGTGTGTGTAGCATGCAGAAAGAAGGCTTCTCATTTCAAAGAAAGAAGAGGAAACCAAAATCCAGGTAGTGAAAAGAGCACACCAGTATGGGAGATGTGCATGTGGACAGTTTCCAGCAGCAGCTCTTTGTGGACACTTGAGAACAGCGCTGTGAAAAAATTTCGTACGAAGCGGCATTTGGCCAAAGTTGAAAGACCTTCCAAAACGAGCCCTAAAGAACTTAGCCAATCGATGAATGTTGCAATAAGCTCCTGCAGGAAAGGTGCTTCTATGACACAACCCCCGAGCAGGTAGCTACATTCTGCACAGTACAAAATGCAAATGAATTCCAGGCTGAAAACTCTCCACAGAAGCATGTAATGCATGTGTTTCTCTCTGAAAGAACACTCAGCCCCTAGGCTTTTGCTTGCTCCTTCAAAATGTTTGCAGAAACGTATGTTTTCACTACTGGAATACGTTTTGGGATGCATCGTTTCAATCTCTTGCAAGCCTCATGTTGTTTCTTAGACACTGTGGAAAAACAAGGAGTATGTTTCCCAAATCACTTGTAATCCAGAGAAACGCACACTGCATCACTCTTGCTCACACACGCTCTTTTCTCCTAATGTGTTGAGAACATACAAGAAACCAGAAAAGAAGTGCATTTTGCACTGAAATTCAGACGGGTATCTTGAATGGGACATTTCTATTGGTTGCAGAGTGCAAAAGCACGATTGACTAAATGTTCTCGATGACACGCTTACATTTCCAAGTGACCTGAAGTAGGACTTTCACAAAAAGATGTCTTTGAGTGTCTGTGGTGAAAGAAGCTCTAAGTTGTGTATTCAGTGCTGGAGAGTGACACACTCTACACAGGTTAAACAGCATTCTTAGAGCACCAGGATGCTTATAATATAAACTGCTACAAGATGTGTGTAGCATGCTGAATGAAGGCTTGTAATTTCAAAGAAAGAAGAGGAAATCAAATCCAGGTAGTGAAAGGAGCATGCCAGTATGGGAGATGTGCCTCTGGACAGTTTCAAGTAGCAGCTCTTTGTGGACACTTGGAAACAGCGCTGTGAAAAAATTTCGTACGAAGCGGGACTGGCCAAAGTTGAAAGACCTTCCAAAACCATCCCTAAAGACCTTAGCCAAACAATGAATGTTGCGATAAGCTCCGGCAGGAAAGGTGCTTCTATGACACAACCCCCAAGCAGGTAGCTACCTTCTGCACAGTACAAAATGCAAATGATTTCCAGACTGAAAACTCTCCGCAGAAGAATGAAATGCATGTGTTTCTCTCTGAACAAACACTCAGCCACTAGGCTTTTGCTTGCTCCTTCAAAGTCTTTGAAGAAACGTATGTTTTCACTGCTGGAATACGTTTTGGGATGCATCGTTTCAATCTCTTGCAAGCCTCATGTTCTTTCTTAGACGATGTGGAAAAACGCGGATTATGTTTCCCAAATCACTTGAAATCCAGGAAAACACACAGTGCTTCACTCTTGCCCAAACATGCTCTTTCTCCTAATGCGTTGAGAATATTCAAGAAAGCAGAAAGGAAGAGCATTTGATAGTGAAATTCAGACTAGCATGTACAAAAAGCCATTTCTTTCGGTTGAAGGGTGAAAAAGCATGATGGTCTTCATATTCTCGATGAAACCCTTACCTTTCCAAGTGACCACAATTAGGACTTTCCCAAAAAGATGTGTTTGCGTGTCTGAGGCGAAAGGAGCTCTAAATTGTGTATTCAGTGCTGGAGAGTGACACACTCTACATAGGTTAAAAAACGTTTTAGAGCACCAACATGCTTAAAATTGAAACTGCTACAAGATGTGTGTAGCATGCAGAAAGAAGGCTTGTCATTTCAAAGAAAGAAGAGGAAACCAAAATCCAGGTACTGAAACGAGCACACCAGTATGGGAGATGTGCATGTGGACAGTTTCAAGCAGCAGCTCCTTCTGGACACTTGGAAACAGCAATGTAAAAATATTTTCTTCGAATCGGGATTTGGCCAAAGTTGAACGACCTTCCAACACCAACCCTAAAGAACTTAGCCAAACAATGAATGTTGCAATAACCTCCTGTAGGAAAGGTGCTTCTATGACACAACCCCCGAGCAGGTAGCTACATTCTGCACAGTACAAAATGCATATGAATTCCAGACTGAAAACTCACTCCAGAAGGAAGAAATGCGCGTCTTTCTCTCTGAAAGAACACTCAGCCACTATTCTTTTGCTTGCTCCTTCAAAGTCTTTGTAGAAACGTGTGTTTTCACTGCTGGAATACGTTTCAGGATGCATTGTTTCAATCTCTTGCAAGCCTCATGTTCTTTCTTACTCAATGTGGAAAAACGCGGATTATTTTTCCCAAATCACTTGAAATCCAGGAAAACGCACCCTGCATCAGTCTTGCTCAAACACGCTTTTCACCTAATGCATTGAGAACATTCAAGAAAGCAGAAAAGGAGGGCCCTAACCCTTGGTCCAATCCTAAACCGAACCATCTCCCTAACCCTAGCCCTCAACATAACCCTAACCGTAGGTCCAATCCTAACCTAATCGTCACTCTATGCCTAGCCCTCAACATAACCCTAACCCTAGTTCCAATCCTAAACCTAATCGTCTATCTAACCCTAGCGCTAAACATAACCCTAACCCTAGGTCCAATCCTAAGCTGAATCGTCTCTCTAACCCTACCCTTCTACATAACCCTAACCCTAGGTCCAATCCTAACCTAATCGTCTCTCTAACCCTAACCCTCAACATTACCCTACCCTAGGTCCATTCCTAACCCTAATCGACTCTCTAACCTTAGCCCTCAACATAACCCTAACCCTAGTTCCAATCCAAACCCTAATCGTCTATCTAACCCTAGCCCTCATCATAACCATAACCCTACGTCCAATCCTAATCCGAAAGGTCTCTCTAACCCTAGCTCTCAACATAACCCTAACCCTATCTCCAATCCTAACCTATTAGTCCATCTAACCCTAACCCTCAATGTAACCCTCACGCTAGGTCCAATCGTAACCCTAATCGAATCTCTAACCGAAGTCCTCAACATAACCCTAACCCTAGGTCCAATACTAACCCTAATGTTCTACCTATCCCTAGCCCTCAACATAACCCTAACCCTAGGTCCAAACGTAACCCTAATCGTCTATCTAACCATACCCCTAAACATAACCCTAACCCTAGGTGCAATCCTATCCTGAACGGTCTCTCTAACCCTAGCCCTCAACATAACCTTAACCCTAGGTAACAATCCTAACCAGAACCGTCTCTCTAACCCTAGCCCTCAACATAACCCTAACCCTAGGTACAATCCAAACACTAATCGTCTGTCTAACCCTAGCCCTAAACATAACCTTAACCCTAGGTCCAATCCTAACCCTAATCGTCTCTCTAAACCTAGCCCTCAACATAACCCTAACCCTAGGTCCAATCCTAACTCTAATCGTCTCTCTAACCCTAGCCCGCAACATAATCCTAACACTACGTCCAATCCTAACTCTAATCGTCTATCTAACCCTAGCCCTCAACATAACCCTAACCCTAGCTCCAATCCTAACACTAATCGTCTCTCTAACTCTTACCCTCAACATAACCTCAACCCTAGGTCCAATCCTAACCCTATTCGTCTCTCTAAACCTAGCCCTCAACATAACCCTAACCCTCGGTCCAATCCTAACACTAACCTTCTCTCTAACCGTAGCCCTAAACATAACCATAAGCCTAGGTCCATTCATAAACCCCAATTGTCTACCTAGCCCTTGCCCTCAACATAACACTAACCCTAGCTCCAATCCTAACCCTAACCATCTCTCTAACCCTAGCCCTCAACCTAACCCTAACCCTAGGTCCCATCCTAACCCTAATCGTCTCTCTAACCTTAGCCCTCAACATAACCCTAACCCTAGCTCCAATCCTAACCCGAACTGTCTCTCTAACCCTAGCCCTCAACCTAACACAAACCCTAGGTCTAATCCTAACCCTAATCGTCTCTCTAACCCTAGCCCTCAACATAACCCTAACCCTAGGTACAATCCAAACACTAATCGTCTATCTAACGCTAGCCCTAAACATAACCTTAACCCTAGGTCCAATAATAACCCTAATCGTCTCTCCGACCCTAGCTCTCAACATAACCCTAACCCTAAGTCCAATCGACTCTAATCATCTATCTAACCCTACCCTCAACATAACCCTAACCCTAGGTCCAATCCTAACTCTAATAGTCTATCTAACCCTAGCCCTCAACATAACCCTATCCCTAAGTCCAATCCTAACTCTAATCGTCTATCTAACCCTAGCCCTCAACATAACCCTAACCCTAGCTGCAAATCTAACCCGAACCTTCTCTCTAACCCTAGCCCTCAACATAACCATAACCCTCAACATAAAGTTAACCCTAGGGCCAATCCTAACCCTAATCGTCTACCTAACCCTAGCCCTCAACAGAACCCTAACCCTATGGTCCAGTCCTAACCCTAATAGTGTATCTAATCCTAGCCCTAAAAATAACCCTAACCCTAGGTCCAATCCTAACCCTAATCGTCTTTCTAACCCTAGCCCTGAACATAACTCTAACACTAGCTCCAATCCTATCCCTAATCGACAACCGAACCCTAATCGTCTCTCTAATCCTAGCGCTCAATATAACCTTAACTCTAGGACCAATCCAAACCCAACGTGTGTTTTCACTGCTGGAATACGTTTTGGGATGCATTGTTTCAATCTCTTGCAAGCCTCATGTTGTTTCTTAGAGAATATGGAAAAACAAAGAGTATGTTTCCCAAATCACTTGTAATCCAGAAAAAGGCACACTGCTTCACTCTTGCTGAAACACGCTCTTTCTCATAATGTTTTGAGAACATTCAAGAAACCCGAAAAGAAGTGCATTTTTTAGTGAAATTCAGACGGGTATGTTCAAAATGACATTACTATTGGTTGCAGAGTGCAAAAGCACGATTGCCTTCACGTTCTCCATGACACGCTTACATATCCGACTGACCTGCAGTAGGACTTTCACAAAAAGATATGTTTGCGTGTCTGTGGTGAAAGAGGCTCTCACTTGTGTATTCAGTGCTGGACAGTGACACTTTCTACGTAGGTTCACAGCGTTTTGAGAGCAGCAACATGCTTCAAACTGAAACTGCTACAAGGTGTGTGTAGCATGCAGAAAGAAGGCTTCTCATTTCAAAGAAAGAAGAGGAAACCAAAATCCAGGTAGTGAAAAGAGCACACCAGTATGGGAGATGTGCATGTGGACAGTTTCCAGCAGCAGCTCTTTGTGGACACTTGAGAACAGCGCTGTGAAAAAATTTCGTACGAAGCGGCATTTGGCCAAAGTTGAAAGACCTTCCAAAACGAGCCCTAAAGAACTTAGCCAATCGATGAATGTTGCAATAAGCTCCTGCAGGAAAGGTGCTTCTATGACACAACCCCCGAGCAGGTAGCTACATTCTGCACAGTACAAAATGCAAATGAATTCCAGGCTGAAAACTCTCCACAGAAGCATGTAATGCATGTGTTTCTCTCTGAAAGAACACTCAGCCCCTAGGCTTTTGCTTGCTCCTTCAAAATGTTTGCAGAAACGTATGTTTTCACTACTGGAATACGTTTTGGGATGCATCGTTTCAATCTCTTGCAAGCCTCATGTTGTTTCTTAGACACTGTGGAAAAACAAGGAGTATGTTTCCCAAATCACTTGTAATCCAGAGAAACGCACACTGCATCACTCTTGCTCACACACGCTCTTTTCTCCTAATGTGTTGAGAACATACAAGAAACCAGAAAAGAAGTGCATTTTGCACTGAAATTCAGACGGGTATCTTGAATGGGACATTTCTATTGGTTGCAGAGTGCAAAAGCACGATTGACTAAATGTTCTCGATGACACGCTTACATTTCCAAGTGACCTGAAGTAGGACTTTCACAAAAAGATGTCTTTGCGTGTCTGTGGTGAAAGAAGCTCTAAGTTGTGTATTCAGTGCTGGAGAGTGACACACTCTACACAGGTTAAACAGCATTCTTAGAGCACCAGGATGCTTATAATATAAACTGCTACAAGATGTGTGTAGCATGCTGAATGAAGGCTTGTAATTTCAAAGAAAGAAGAGGAAATCAAATTCCAGGTAGTGAAAGGAGCATGCCAGTATGGGAGATGTGCCTCTGGACAGTTTCAAGTAGCAGCTCTTTGTGGACACTTGGAAACAGCGCTGTGAAAAAATTTCGTACGAAGCGGGACTGGCCAAAGTTGAAAGACCTTCCAAAACCATCCCTAAAGACCTTAGCCAAACAATGAATGTTGCGATAAGCTCCGGCAGGAAAGGTGCTTCTATGACACAACCCCCAAGCAGGTAGCTACCTTCTGCACAGTACAAAATGCAAATGATTTCCAGACTGAAAACTCTCCGCAGAAGAATGAAATGCATGTGTTTCTCTCTGAACAAACACTCAGCCACTAGGCTTTTGCTTGCTCCTTCAAAGTCTTTGAAGAAACGTATGTTTTCACTGCTGGAATACGTTTTGGGATGCATCGTTTCAATCTCTTGCAAGCCTCATGTTCTTTCTTAGACGATGTGGAAAAACGCGGATTATGTTTCCCAAATCACTTGAAATCCAGGAAAACACACAGTGCTTCACTCTTGCCCAAACATGCTCTTTCTCCTAATGCGTTGAGAATATTCAAGAAAGCAGAAAGGAAGAGCATTTGATAGTGAAATTCAGACTAGCATGTACAAAAAGCCATTTCTTTCGGTTGAAGGGTGAAAAAGCATGATGGTCTTCATATTCTCGATGAAACCCTTACCTTTCCAAGTGACCACAATTAGGACTTTCCCAAAAAGATGTGTTTGCGTGTCTGAGGCGAAAGGAGCTCTAAATTGTGTATTCAGTGCTGGAGAGTGACACACTCTACATAGGTTAAAAAACGTTTTAGAGCACCAACATGCTTAAAATTGAAACTGCTACAAGATGTGTGTAGCATGCAGAAAGAAGGCTTGTCATTTCAAAGAAAGAAGAGGAAACCAAAATCCAGGTACTGAAACGAGCACACCAGTATGGGAGATGTGCATGTGGACAGTTTCAAGCAGCAGCTCCTTCTGGACACTTGGAAACAGCAATGTAAAAATATTTTGTTCGAATCGGGATTTGGCCAAAGTTGAACGACCTTCCAACACCAACCCTAAAGAACTTAGCCAAACAATGAATGTTGCAATAACCTCCTGTAGGAAAGGTGCTTCTATGACACAACCCCCGAGCAGGTAGCTACATTCTGCACAGTACAAAATGCATATGAATTCCAGACTGAAAACTCACTCCAGAAGGAAGAAATGCGCGTCTTTCTCTCTGAAAGAACACTCAGCCACTATTCTTTTGCTTGCTCCTTCAAAGTCTTTGTAGAAACGTGTGTTTTCACTGCTGGAATACGTTTCAGGATGCATTGTTTCAATCTCTTGCAAGCCTCATGTTCTTTCTTACTCAATGTGGAAAAACGCGGATTATTTTTCCCAAATCACTTGAAATCCAGGAAAACGCACCCTGCATCAGTCTTGCTCAAACACGCTTTTCACCTAATGCATTGAGAACATTCAAGAAAGCAGAAAAGGAGGGCCCTAACCCTTGGTCCAATCCTAAACCGAACCATCTCCCTAACCCTAGCCCTCAACATAACCCTAACCGTAGGTCCAATCCTAACCTAATCGTCACTCTATGCCTAGCCCTCAACATAACCCTAACCCTAGTTCCAATCCTAAACCTAATCGTCTATCTAACCCTAGCGCTAAACATAACCCTAACCCTAGGTCCAATCCTAAGCTGAATCGTCTCTCTAACCCTACCCTTCTACATAACCCTAACCCTAGGTCCAATCCTAACCTAATCGTCTCTCTAACCCTAACCCTCAACATTACCCTACCCTATGTCCATTCCTAACCCTAATCGACTCTCTAACCATAGCCCTCAACATAACCCTAACCCTAGTTCCAATCCAAACCCTAATCGTCTATCTAACCCTAGCCCTCATCATAACCATAACCCTACGTCCAATCCTAATCCGAAAGGTCTCTCTAACCCTAGCTCTCAACATAACCCTAACCCTATCTCCAATCCTAACCTATTAGTCCATCTAACCCTAACCCTCAATGTAACCCTCACGCTAGGTCCAATCGTAACCCTAATCGAATCTCTAACCGAAGTCCTCAACATAACCCTAACCCTAGGTCCAATACTAACCCTAATGTTCTACCTATCCCTAGCCCTCAACATAACCCTAACCCTAGGTCCAAACGTAACCCTAATCGTCTATCTAACCATACCCCTAAACATAACCCTAACCCTAGGTGCAATCCTATCCTGAACGGTCTCTCTAACCCTAGCCCTCAACATAACCTTAACCCTAGGTAACAATCCTAACCAGAACCGTCTCTCTAACCCTAGCCCTCAACATAACCCTAACCCTAGGTACAATCCAAACACTAATCGTCTGTCTAACCCTAGCCCTAAACATAACCTTAACCCTAGGTCCAATCCTAACCCTAATCGTCTCTCTAAACCTAGCCCTCAACATAACCCTAACCCTAGGTCCAATCCTAACTCTAATCGTCTCTCTAACCCTAGCCCGCAACATAATCCTAACACTACGTCCAATCCTAACTCTAATCGTCTATCTAACCCTAGCCCTCAACATAACCCTAACCCTAGCTCCAATCCTAACACTAATCGTCTCTCTAACTCTTACCCTCAACATAACCTCAACCCTAGGTCCAATCCTAACCCTATTCGTCTCTCTAAACCTAGCCCTCAACATAACCCTAACCCTCGGTCCAATCCTAACACTAACCTTCTCTCTAACCGTAGCCCTAAACATAACCATAAGCCTAGGTCCATTCATAAACCCTAATTGTCTACCTAGCCCTTGCCCTCAACATAACACTAACCCTAGCTCCAATCCTAACCCTAACCATCTCTCTAACCCTAGCCCTCAACCTAACCCTAACCCTAGGTCCCATCCTAACCCTAATCGTCTCTCTAACCTTAGCCCTCAACATAACCCTAACCCTAGCTCCAATCCTAACCCGAACTGTCTCTCTAACCCTAGCCCTCAACCTAACACAAACCCTAGGTCTAATCCTAACCCTAATCGTCTCTCTAACCCTAGCCCTCAACATAACCCTAACCCTAGGTACAATCCAAACACTAATCGTCTATCTAACGCTAGCCCTAAACATAACCTTAACCCTAGGTCCAATAATAACCCTAATCGTCTCTCCGACCCTAGCTCTCAACATAACCCTAACCCTAAGTCCAATCGACTCTAATCATCTATCTAACCCTACCCTCAACATAACCCTAACCCTAGGTCCAATCCTAACTCTAATAGTCTATCTAACCCTAGCCCTCAACATAACCCTATCCCTAAGTCCAATCCTAACTCTAATCGTCTATCTAACCCTAGCCCTCAACATAACCCTAACCCTAGCTGCAAATCTAACCCGAACCTTCTCTCTAACCCTAGCCCTCAACATAACCATAACCCTCAACATAAAGTTAACCCTAGGGCCAATCCTAACCCTAATCGTCTACCTAACCCTAGCCCTCAACAGAACCCTAACCCTATGGTCCAGTCCTAACCCTAATAGTGTATCTAATCCTAGCCCTAAACATAACCCTAACCCTAGGTCCAATCCTAACCCTAATCGTCTTTCTAACCCTAGCCCTGAACATAACTCTAACACTAGCTCCAATCCTATCCCTAATCGACAACCGAACCCTAATCGTCTCTCTAATCCTAGCGCTCTATATAACCTTAACTCTAGGACCAATCCAAACCCAACGTGTGTTTTCACTGCTGGAATACGTTTTGGGATGCATTGTTTCAATCTCTTGCAAGCCTCATGTTGTTTCTTAGAGAATATGGAAAAACAAAGAGTATGTTTCCCAAATCACTTGTAATCCAGAAAAAGGCACACTGCTTCACTCTTGCTGAAACACGCTCTTTCTCATAATGTTTTGAGAACATTCAAGAAACCCGAAAAGAAGTGCATTTTTTAGTGAAATTCAGACGGGTATGTTCAAAATGACATTACTATTGGTTGCAGAGTGCAAAAGCACGATTGCCTTCACGTTCTCCATGACACGCTTACATATCCGACTGACCTGCAGTAGGACTTTCACAAAAAGATATGTTTGCGTGTCTGTGGTGAAAGGAGCTCTCAGTTGTGTATTCAGTGCTGGACAGTGACACTTTCTACGTAGGTTCACAGCGTTTTGAGAGCAGCAACATGCTTCAAACTGAAACTGCTACAAGGTGTGTGTAGCATGCAGAAAGAAGGCTTCTCATTTCAAAGAAAGAAGAGGAAACCAAAATCCAGGTAGTGAAAAGAGCACACCAGTATGGGAGATGTGCATGTGGACAGTTTCCAGCAGCAGCTCTTTGTGGACACTTGAGAACAGCGCTGTGAAAAAATTTCGTACGAAGCGGCATTTGGCCAAAGTTGAAAGACCTTCCAAAACGAGCCCTAAAGAACTTAGCCAATCGATGAATGTTGCAATAAGCTCCTGCAGGAAAGGTGCTTCTATGACACAACCCCCGAGCAGGTAGCTACATTCTGCACAGTACAAAATGCAAATGAATTCCAGGCTGAAAACTCTCCACAGAAGCATGTAATGCGTGTGTTTCTCTCTGAAAGAACACTCAGCCCCTAGGCTTTTGCTTGCTCCTTCAAAATGTTTGCAGAAACGTATGTTTTCACTACTGGAATACGTTTTGGGATGCATCGTTTCAATCTCTTGCAAGCCTCATGTTGTTTCTTAGACACTGTGGAAAAACAAGGAGTATGTTTCCCAAATCACTTGTAATCCAGAGAAACGCACACTGCATCACTCTTGCTCACACACGCTCTTTTCTCCTAATGTGTTGAGAACATACAAGAAACCAGAAAAGAAGTGCATTTTGCACTGAAATTCAGACGGGTATCTTGAATGGGACATTTCTATTGGTTGCAGAGTGCAAAAGCACGATTGACTAAATGTTCTCGATGACACGCTTACATTTCCAAGTGACCTGAAGTAGGACTTTCACAAAAAGATGTCTTTGCGTGTCTGTGGTGAAAGAAGCTCTAAGTTGTGTATTCAGTGCTGGAGAGTGACACACTCTACACAGGTTAAACAGCATTCTTAGAGCACCAGGATGCTTATAATATAAACTGCTACAAGATGTGTGTAGCATGCTGAATGAAGGCTTGTAATTTCAAAGAAAGAAGAGGAAATCAAATTCCAGGTAGTGAAAGGAGCATGCCAGTATGGGAGATGTGCCTCTGGACAGTTTCAAGTAGCAGCTCTTTGTGGACACTTGGAAACAGCGCTGTGAAAAAATTTCGTACGAAGCGGGACTGGCCAAAGTTGAAAGACCTTCCAAAACCATCCCTAAAGACCTTAGCCAAACAATGAATGTTGCGATAAGCTCCGGCAGGAAAGGTGCTTCTATGACACAACCCCCAAGCAGGTAGCTACCTTCTGCACAGTACAAAATGCAAATGATTTCCAGACTGAAAACTCTCCGCAGAAGAATGAAATGCATGTGTTTCTCTCTGAACAAACACTCAGCCACTAGGCTTTTGCTTGCTCCTTCAAAGTCTTTGAAGAAACGTATGTTTTCACTGCTGGAATACGTTTTGGGATGCATCGTTTCAATCTCTTGCAAGCCTCATGTTCTTTCTTAGACGATGTGGAAAAACGCGGATTATGTTTCCCAAATCACTTGAAATCCAGGAAAACACACAGTGCTTCACTCTTGCCCAAACATGCTCTTTCTCCTAATGCGTTGAGAATATTCAAGAAAGCAGAAAGGAAGAGCATTTGATAGTGAAATTCAGACTAGCATGTACAAAAAGCCATTTCTTTCGGTTGAAGGGTGAAAAAGCATGATGGTCTTCATATTCTCGATGAAACCCTTACCTTTCCAAGTGACCACAATTAGGACTTTCCCAAAAAGATGTGTTTGCGTGTCTGAGGCGAAAGGAGCTCTAAATTGTGTATTCAGTGCTGGAGAGTGACACACTCTACATAGGTTAAAAAACGTTTTAGAGCACCAACATGCTTAAAATTGAAACTGCTACAAGATGTGTGTAGCATGCAGAAAGAAGGCTTGTCATTTCAAAGAAAGAAGAGGAAACCAAAATCCAGGTACTGAAACGAGCACACCAGTATGGGAGATGTGCATGTGGACAGTTTCAAGCAGCAGCTCCTTCTGGACACTTGGAAACAGCAATGTAAAAATATTTTGTTCGAATCGGGATTTGGCCAAAGTTGAACGACCTTCCAACACCAACCCTAAAGAACTTAGCCAAACAATGAATGTCGCAATAACCTCCTGTAGGAAAGGTGCTTCTATGACACAACCCCCGAGCAGGTAGCTACATTCTGCACAGTACAAAATGCATATGAATTCCAGACTGAAAAGTCACTCCAGAAGGAAGAAATGCGCGTCTTTCTCTCTGAAAGAACACTCAGCCACTATTCTTTTGCTTGCTCCTTCAAAGTCTTTGTAGAAACGTGTGTTTTCACTGCTGGAATACGTTTTAGGATGCATTGTTTCAATCTCTTGCAAGCCTCATGTTCTTTCTTACTCAATGTGGAAAAACGCGGATTATTTTTCCCAAATCACTTGAAATCCAGGAAAACGCACCCTGCATCAGTCTTGCTCAAACACGCTTTTCACCTAATGCATTGAGAACATTCAAGAAAGCAGAAAAGGAGGGCCCTAACCCTTGGTCCAATCCTAAACCGAACCGTCTCCCTAATCCTAGCCCTCAACATAACCCTAACCGTAGGTCCAATCCTAACCTAATCGTCTCTCTGCCTAGCCCTCAACATAACCCTAACCATAGTTCCAATCCTAAACCTAATCGTCTATCTAAACCTAGCCCTAAACATAACCCTAACCCTAGGTCCAATCCTAAGCTGAACCGTCTCTCTAACCCTACCCTTCTACATAACCCTAACCCTAGGTCCAATCCTAACCTAATCGTCTCTCTAATCCTAACCCTCAACATTACCCTACCCTAGGTCCATTCCTAACCCTAATCGACTCTCTAACCGTAGCCCTCAACATAACCCTAACCCTAGTTCCAATCCAAACCCTAATCGTCTATCTAACCCTAGCCCTCATCATAACCATAACCCTACGTCCAATCCTAATCCGAAAGGTCTCTCTAACCCTAGCTATCAACATAACCCTAACCCTATCTCCAATCCTAACCTATTCCTCCCTCTAACCCTAGCCCTCAATGTAACCCTCACGCTAGGTCCAATCGTAACCCTAATCGAATCTCTAACCTTAGCCCTCAACATAACCCTAACCCTAGGTAACAATCCTAACCAGAACCGTCTCTCTAACCCTAGCCCTCAACATAACCCTAACCCTAGGTACAATCCAAACACTAATCGTCTATCTAACCCTAGCCCTAAACATAACCTTAACCCTAGGTCCAATCCTAACCCTAATCGTCTCTCTAAACCTACCCCTCAACATAACCCTAACCCTAGGTCCAATCCTAACTCTAATCGTCTCTCTAACCCTAGCCCGCAACATAATCCTAACACTACGTCCAATCCTAACTCTAATCGTCTATCTAACCCTAGCCCTCAACATAACCCTAACCCTAGGTCCAATCCTAAGCTGAATCGTCTCTCTAACCCTACCCTTCTACATAACCCTAACCCTAGGTCCAATCCTAACCTAATCGTCTCTCTAACCCTAACCCTCAACATTACCCTACCCTAGGTCCATTCCTAACCCTAATCGACTCTCTAACCATAGCCCTCAACATAACCCTAACCCTAGTTCCAATCCAAACCCTAATCGTCTATCTAACCCTAGCCCTCATCATAACCATAACCCTACGTCCAATCCTAATCCAAAAGGTCTCTCTAACCCTAGCTCTCAACATAATCCTAACCCTATCTCCAATCCTAACCTATTAGTCCATCTAACCCTAACCCTCAATGTAACCCTCACGCTAGGTCCAATCGTAACCCTAATCGAATCTCTAACCGAAGTCCTCAACATAACCCTAACCCTAGGTCCAATACTAACCCTAATGTTCTACCTATCCCTAGCCCTCAACATAACCCTAACCCTAGGTCCAAACGTAACCCTAATCGTCTATCTAACCATACCCCTAAACATAACCCTAACCCTAGGTGCAATCCTATCCTGAACGGTCTCTCTAACCCTAGCACTCAACATAACCCAAACACTAGGTCCAATCCTAACCCTAATCGTCTATCTAACCCTAGCCCTAAACATAACCCTAACCCTAGGTCCCATCCTAACCCGAACCGTCTCTCTAACCCTAGCCCTCAACATAACCCTAACCCTAGGTCCAATTTTAACCCTAATCGTCTCTCTAACCGTAACCCTCAACATAACCCTAACCCTAGGTCCAAACCTAAGCCTAATCGACTCTCTAACCGTAGCCCTCAACATAACCCTAACCCTACTCCAATACTAACCCTAATCGTCTACCTAACACTAGCCCTCAACATAACCCTAACCCTAGGTCCAGTCCTAATCCTAATAGTATCTCTAACCCTAGCCCTCACACAACCCTAACCCTAGGTCAATCCTAACCCTAATCGTCTACTTAAACCTAGCCCTAAACATAACCCTAACCTTAGGTCCAATCCTAACCCTAATCGTGTATCTAACCCTATCCCTCAACATAACCCTAAGCCTAGCTCCAATCCTAACCCTAATAGTCTACCTCACCCTTGCTCTCAACATACCGCTAACCATAGGTCCAATCCTAACCCGAACCGTCTCTCTAATCCTAGCGCTCAACCTAACCCTAACCCTAGGCCCAATCCTAAACCTAATAGTCTATCTAAAACTAGCCCTAAACATAACACTAATCCTAGGTACAATCCTAACACGAACCGTTCTCTAACCCTAGCCCTCAACATAACCCTAAACCTAGGTCCAATCCTAACCCTAATCGTCTACCTAACCCTAGCCCTCAACATAACCCTAACCATAGGTCCAATCCTAAACCGAACCGTCTCTCTAACCCTAGCCCTCAACATAACCCTAACGCTAGGTCCAATCATAACCCGAACCTTCTCTCTAACCCTAGCCCTAAAGATAACCATAACCCTAGGTCCATTTATAACCCTAAAGTCTACCTAGCCCTAGCCCTCAACATAACCCTAACCCTATCTCCAATTATAACCCTAATCGTCTCTGTAACCCAAGCCCTCAACATTACCCTAACCCTAGCTCCAAGCCTAACTCTAATCGTCTCTCTAATCCTAGCCCTTAATATAACCTTAACCCTAGGTCCAATCCAAACCCAATCCGTCTCTCTAACCCTAGCTCTCAACATAACCCTAACCCTCGGTACAATCCTAACCCGAACCGTCTCTCTAAACCTAGCCCTCAACATGACCCTAACACTGGGTTCAATCCTAACCAGAACCTTCTCTCTAACCCTAGCCAGCAACATAAACATAACCCTACCTCCAATCCTAACCCTAATCGTCTCTCTAACCCTAGCCGTCAATATAACAATGACCCTAGGTCCAATACTAACCCTAATCATTTATCTAAACCTAGCCCTCAGCATAACCCTAACCCTAGGACCAATCCTAACCCTAATCGTCTATCTAACCCTAGCCTTCAACATAACCCTAACCCTAGCTCCAATCCTAACCCTAATCGTCCACCTAAACCTAGCCCTCAACATAACCCTAACCCTAGGTCCAATCCTATCCCTAATCGTCTACCTAACCCTACCCCTCAACATAACCCTAACCTTAGGTCCAATTCTAACCCTAATCGTCTCTCTAAACCTTGCCCTCAACAAAACCCTAACCCTAGGTCCAATCCTAACTCTAATCGTCTATCTAACCCTAGCCCTCAACATAAACATAACCCAAGGTGCAATGCTAACCCTATACGTCTATCTAACCCTAGCCCTCAACATAACCCTAACGCCAGCTTAAATCCTAACCGTAATCGTCTCTCTAACCCTAGCACTCAACATAACCCTAACCCTAGGTCCAATCCTAACCCGAATCGTCTCTCTAACCCTAGCCCTCAACATAAACCTAACGCTCGGTGCAATTCTCACCCGAACCGTCTCTCTAACCCTAGCCCACAACATAACCCTAACCCTAGGTCCAATCCTAACCCTAATCGTCTATATAACCCTAGCCCTAAACATAACCCTAACCCTTGGTCCAATCCTAACCCGAACCGTCTTTCTAACCCTAGCCCTCAACATAACTCTAACCCAGTCCTATCCTAATGCTAATCGTGTACCTAACCTTAGCCGTAAACATAACCCTAACCCTAGGTCCAGTCCTAACCCTAAACGTGTATCTAACCCTAGCCCTAAACATAACCCTAACCCTAGGTCCAATCCTAACCCTAATCGTCTATCTAAGCCTAGCCCTCAACAAAATCCTAACCCTAGCTCCAATCCTATCCCTAATCATCATCCGAAACCTAGCCCTCAACATAACCCTAACCCTAACTCCAATCCTACTCTAATCGTCTCTCTAACCCTAACTCTCAACATAACCCTAACCCTAGGTCCAATCCTAAGCCTAATCGACTCTCTAACCGTAGCCCTCAACATAACGCTAACCCTAGTTCCAATCCTAACCCTTATCGTCTACCTAACCCTAGCGCTCAACATAACCCTAAACCTAGGTCCAGTCCTAACCCTAATAGTATCTCTAACCCTAGCCATCAACACAACCCTAACCCTAAGTCCAATCCTAACCCTAATCGTCTACTTAACCCTAGCCCTAAACATAACCCTAACATTAGGTCCAATCCTAACCCTAATCGTCTATCTAACCCTAGCCCTCAACATAACCCTAAGCCTATCTCCAATCCTAACCCTAATCGTCTACCTCACCCTAGCCCTCAACATAACCCTAACCCTAGCTCAAATCCTAACCCGAATCGTCTCTGTAAGCCTAGCCCTCAACACAACCCTAACCCTAGGTCCAATCCTAACCCTAAACATCTACCTAAGCCTAGCCTAGAACATAACCCTAACCCTAGGTCCAATCCTAACCCTAATCGTCTCTCTAACCATAGCCCTCAACATAACCCTAACCCTAGGTCCAATCCAAACCCGAACCGTCTCTCTAACCCTAGGCCTCAACCTAACCCTAACCCTAGGTCCAATCCTAACCCGAACCGTCTCTCTAACCCTAGCACTCAACATAACCCTCACCCTAGGACCAATACTAACCCAAATCGTCTCTCTAAACCTAACCCTCAACATAGCCCTAACCCTAGGTACAATACTAACACTAATGGTCTATCTAACCCTAGCCCTAAACATAACCCTAACCCTACGTCCAATCCTAACCGTAATCGTCTACCTAACCCTAGCCCTCAACATAACCCTAACCCTAGGTCCAGTCCTAACACTAATCGTGTATCTAACGCTAGCCCTAAACATAACGCTAACACTAGGTGCAATAATAATCCTAATCATCTCTCTAACGCTAGCCCTCAACATAACCCTAACCCTAGGTCCAATCCTATCCCTAATCGTCTACCTAACCCTACCCCTCAACATAACCCTAACCTTAGGTCCAATTCTAACGCTAATCGTCTCTCTAAACCTTGCCCTCAACATAACCCTAACCCTAGCTCCAATCCTAACCTGAACCGCCTCTCTAACCCCAGCCCTCAACATAACCCTAACCCTAGCTCCAATCCTAACCTGAACCGTCTCTCTAACCCTAGCCCTCAACATAAACCTAACCCTAGGTGCAATGCTAACCGTATACATCTATCTAACCATAGCCCTCAACATAACCATAACCCTAGGTCTAATCCTAACCCCAACCGTATCTCTAACCCTAGCACTCAACATAACCCTAACCCTAGCTCAAATCCTAACCTAATCCCCTCTCTAACCTTAGCCCTCAACATAACCCTAACCCTAGATCAAATCCTAACCCTAACCGTCTACCTAACCCTAGACCTCAACATAGCCCTAACCCTAGCTCCAATCCATCCCAATCGTCTCTCTAACCCTAGCCCTCAACATAACCCTAACCCTAGGTCCAATCCTAACCCTAATCTTCTACATAACCCTAGCCCTAAACATGACCCTAACCCTAGGTTCCATCCTAACCCGGAACCGTCTCTCTAACCCTAGCCCTCAACAAAACCCTAACCCTAGGTCCAATTCTAACCCTAATCGTCTCTCTAACCCTAAACCTCAACATAACCCTAACCCTAGCTCCAAACCTAAGCCTAATCGACTCTCTAATCGTAGCCCTCAACATAACCCTAACCCTAGCTCCAGTCCTAACCCTAATAGTATCTCTAACCCTAGCCCTCACACCACCGTAACCCTAGGTCCAAACCTAACCCTAATCGTCTACTTAACCCTAGCCCTAAACATAACCATAACCTTAGGTCCAATCCTAACCCTAATCGTCTCTCTAACACTAGCCCTCAACATAACCCTAACCCTAGCTCCAATCCTAACCCTCATAGTCTCTCTAATCCTAGCCCTCAACACAACCCTAACCCAAGGTCAATTCAAAACCCTAATCGTCTACCTAACCCTAGCCCTCAATATAGCTCTAACCCTAGGTTCAATCCTAACCCTAATCGTCTCTGTAACCCTAGCCATAAACATTACCCTAATCCTAGGTCCAATCCTAACCCTAATCGTCTATATAACCCTAGCCCTAAACATAACCCTAACCCTAGATATAATCCTAACCCGAACCGTCTCTCCAAACCCAGCCCTCATCATAACCCTAACCCTAGGTCCAATCCTAACGCTAATCGTCTATCTAACCCTAGCCCTCAACATAACCTTAACTCTAGGTCCAATCCTAACCCTAATCGTCTACCTAAAAATAGCCCTCAACATAACCCTAACCCTAGTTCCAATCCTAACCCTAATCGTCTACCTAACCCTAGACCTCAACATAACCCTAACCCTAGGTCCAGTCCTAACTTTAATCCTGTATCTAACCCTAGCCCTAAACATAACCCTAACCCTACGTACAATAATAACCCGTATCGTCTCTCTAACCCTAGACCTCAACATAACCCTAACCCTAGGTCCAATCCTAACCCTAATAGTCTCTCTAACACTAGCCCTCAACACAACCCTAACTCTAGGTCCAATCCTAACCCGAACCGTCTCTCTGAACCTAGACCTCAACATAACCATAACCCTAAGTCCAATCCTAACCCTAATCGTCTACCTAACCCTACCCCTCAACATAACCCTAACCGTAGGTCCAATTCTAACCCTAATCGTCTCTCTAAACCTTGCCCTCAACATAACCCTAACCCTAGGTCCAATCCTAACTCTAATCGTCTATCTAACCCTAGCCCTCAACATAAACATAACCCAAGGTGCAATGCTAACCCTATACGTCTATCTAACCCTAGCCCTCAACATAACCATAACCCTAGGTCTAATCCTAACCCCAACCGTCTCTCTAACCCTAGCACTCAACATAACCCTAACCCTAGGTCCAATCCTAACCTAATCCTCCCTCTAACCCTAGCACTAAACATAAGCCTATCCCTAGGTCCAATCCTAACCCGAAACGTCTCTCTAACCCTAGCCCACAACATAACCCTAACCCTAGCTCCAATTCTAACCTGAACCGTCTCTCTAACCCTAGCCCTCAACATAAACCTAACCCTAGGTGCAATGCTAACCCTATACGTCTATCTAACCATAGCCCTCAACATAACCATAACCCTAGGTCTAATCCTAACCCCAACCGTCTCTCTAACCTTAGCACTCAACATAACCCTAACCCTAGCTCCAATCCTAACCTAATCCTCTCTCTAACTCTAGCCCTCAACATAACCCTAACCCTAGATCAAATCCCAACCATAACCGTCTACCTAACCCTAGACCTCAACATACCCTAACCCTGGCTCCAATCCTAACCCAATCGTGTCTCTAATTCTAGCCCTCAACGTAACCCTAACCCTAGGTCCAATCCTAACCCTAATCTTCTACATAACCCTAGCCCTAAACATAACCCTAACCCTAGGTTCCATCCTAACCCGGAACCGTCTCTCTAACCCTAACCCTCAAGAAAACCCGAACCCTAGCTCCAATTCTAACCCTAATCGTCTCTCTAACCCTAACCCTTAACATAACCCTAATCCTAGCTCCAAACCTAAGCCTAATCGACTCTCTAACCGTAGCCCTCAACATAACCCTAACCCTAGCTCCAATTCTAACCCTAATCGTCTACCTAACACTAGCCCTCAACATAACCCTAACCCTAGCTCCAGTCCTAACCCTAATAGTATCTCTAACCCTAGCCCTCACACCACCGTAACCCTAGGTCCAATCCTAACCCTAATCGTCTACTTAACCCTAGCCCTAAACATAACCATAACCTTAGGTCCAATCCTAACCCTAATCGTCTCTCTAACCGTAGCCCTCAACATAACCCTAACCGTAGCTCCAATCCTAACCCTCATAGTCTCTCTAATCCTAGCCCTCAACACAACCCTAACCCAAGGTCCATTCCAAACCCTAATCGTCTACCTAACCCTAGCCCTCAATATAGCCCTAACCCTAGGTTCAATCCTAACCATAATCGTCTCTGTAACCCTAGCCATAAACATTACCCTAACCCTAGGTCCAATCCTAACACTAATCGTCTATCTAACCCTAGGCCTAAACAAAACCCTAACCCTAGGTCGAGTAATAACCCTAATCCTTTCTCGAACCCTAGCCCTCAACATAAACCTAACCCTAGCTCCAATCCTATCCCTAATAGTCTACCTAACCCTATACCTCAACATAAACCTAACCCTAGCTCCAATCCTAAACCTAATCGTCTCTCTAACCCTAGCCCTCAACATAACCCTAACCCTAGGTCCAATCCTAACCCGAACCGTCTCTATAATCCTAGCCCTCATCATAACCCTAACCCTAGGTCCAATCCTAACCCTAATAGCCTCTCTAACCCTAGCCCTCAACATAACCATAACCCTAAGTCTTATCCTAACCCTAATGGTCTACCTAACCCTAGCCCTCAATATAACCCTAACCCTAGGTCCAATCCTAACCCGAACCATTTCTCTAAACCTAGCCCTCAACATAACCCTAACCCTAGGTTCAATCCTAAACCGAATCGACTCTCTAACCCTAGCCCTTAACATAACCCTAACCCTAGATCCAATAGTAACCCTAATTGTCTACATAATCCTGAGCCTCAACCTAACCCTAACGCTAGGTCCAATCCTAACCCTAATCCACTCTCTAACCATAGCCCTCAACATAACCCTAACCCTAGGTCCAATCCAAACCCGAACCGTCTCTCTAACCCTAGGCCTCAACCTAACCCTAACCCTAGGTCCAATCCTAACCCGAACCGTCTCTCTAACCCTAGCACTCAACATAACCCTCACCCTAGGACCAATACTAACCCAAATCGTCTCTCTAAACCTAACCCTCAACATAGCCCTAACCCTAGGTACAATACTAACACTAATGGTCTATCTAACCCTAGCCCTAAACATAACCCTAACCCTACGTCCAATCCTAACCGTAATCGTCTACCTAACCCTAGCCCTCAACATAACCCTAACCCTAGGTCCAGTCCTAACACTAATCGTGTATCTAACGCTAGCCCTAAACATAACGCTAACACTAGGTGCAATAATAATCCTAATCGTCTCTCTAACGCTAGCCCTCAACATAACCCTAACCCTAGGTCCAATCCTATCCCTAATCGTCTACCTAACCCTACCCCTCAACATAACCCTAACCTTAGATCCAATTCTAACGCTAATCGTCTCTCTAAACCTTGCCCTCAACATAACCCTAACTATAGCTCCAATCCTAACCTGAACCGCCTCTCTAACCCTAGCCCTCAACATAACGTCTATCTAACCCTAGCCCTCAACATAAACATAACCCAAGGTGCAATGCTAACCCTATACGTCTATCTAACCCTAGCCCTCAACATAACCATAACCCTAGGTCTAATCCTAACCCCAACCGTCTCTCTAACCCTAGCACTCAACATAACCCTAACCCTAGGTCCAATCCTAACCTAATCCTCACTCTAACCCTAGCCCTAAACATAAGCCTATCCGTAGGTCCAATCCGTTCCCGAAACGTCTCTCTAACCCTAGCCCTCAACATAACCCTAACCCTAGCTCCAATTGTAACCTGAACCGACACTCTAACCCTAGCCCTCAACATAAACCTAACCCTAGGTGCAATGCTAACCCTATACGTCTATCTAACCATAGCCCTCAACATAACCATAACCCTAGGTCTAATCCTAACCCCAACCGTCTCTCTAACCCTAGCACTCAACATAACCCTAACCCTAGCTCCAATCCTAACCTAATCCTCTCTCTAACCCTAGCCCTCAACATAACCCTAACCCTAGATCAAATCCTAACCCTAACCGTCTACCTAACCCTAGACCTCAACATAGCCCTAACCCTGGCTCCAATCCTAACCCAATCGTGTCTCTAATCCTAGCCCTCAACGTAACCCTATCCCTAGGTCCAATCCTAACCCTAATCTTCTACATAACCCTAGCCCTAAACATAACCCTAATCCTAGGTTCCATCCTAACCCGGAACCGTCTCTATAACCTTAGCCCTCAACAAAACCCTAACCCTAGGTCCAATTCTAACCCTAATCGTCTCTCTAACCCTAACCCTCAACATAACCCTAACCCTAGCTCCAAACCTAAGCCTAATCGACTCTCTAATCGTAGCCCTCAACATAACCCTAACCCTAGCTCCAGTCCTAACCCTAATAGTATCTCTAACCCTAGCCCTCACACCACCGTAACCCTAGGTCCAAACCTAACCCTAATCGTCTACTTAACCCTAGCCCTAAACTTAACCATAACCTTAGGTCCAATCCTAACCCTAATCGTCTCTCTAACACTAGCCCTCAACATAACCCTAACCCTAGCTCCAATCCTAACCCTCATAGTCTCTCTAATCCTAGCCCTCAACACAACCCTAACCCAAGGTCAATTCCAAACCCTAATCGTCTACCTAACCCTAGCCCTCAATATAGCCCTAACCCTAGGTTCAATCCTAACCCTAATCGTCTCTGTAACCCTAGCCATAAACATTACCCTAATCCTAGGTCCAATCCTAACCCTAATCGTCTATTTAACCCTAGCCCTAAACATAACCCTAACCCTAGATATAATCCTAACCCGAACCGTCTCTCCAAACCCAGCCCTCATCATAACCCTAACCCTAGGTCCAATCCTAACGCTAATCGTCTATCTAACCCTAGCCCTCAACATAACCTTAACTCTATGTCCAATCCTAACCCTAATCGTCTACCTAAAAATAGCCCTCAACATAACCCTAACCCTAGCTCCAATCCTAACCCTAATCGTCTACCTAACCCTAGACCTCAACATAACCCTAACCCTAGGTCCAGTCCTAACTTTAATCGTGTATCTAACCCTAGCCCTAAACATAACCCTAACCCTACGTACAATAATAACCCGTATCGTCTCTCTAACCCTAGACCTCAACATAACCCTAACCCTAGGTCCAATCCTAACCCTAATAGTCTCTCTAACACTAGCCCTCAACACAACCCTAACTCTAGGTCCAATCCTAACCCGAACCGTCTCTCTGAACCTAGACCTCAACATAACCATAACCCTAAGTCCAATCCTAACCCTAATCGTCTACCTAACCCTACCCCTCAACATAACCCTAACCGTAGGTCCAATTCTAACCCTAATCGTCTCTCTAAACCTTGCCCTCAACATAACCCTAACCCTAGGTCCAATCCTAACTCTAATCGTCTATCTAACCCTAGCCCTCAACATAAACATAACCCAAGGTGCAATGCTAACCCTATACGTCTATCTAACCCTAGCCCTCAACATAACCATAACCCTAGGTCTAATCCTAACCCCAACCGTCTCTCTAACCCTAGCACTCAACATAACCCTAACCCTAGGTCCAATCCTAACCTAATCCTCCCTCTAACCCTAGCCCTAAACATAAGCCTATCCCTAGGTCCAATCCTAACCCGAAACGTCTCTCTAACCCTAGCCCACAACATAACCCTAACCCTAGCTCCAATTCTAACCTGAACCGTCTCTCTAACCCTAGCCCTCAACATAAACCTAACCCTAGGTGCAATGCTAACCCTATACGTCTATCTAACCATAGCCCTCAACATAACCATAACCCTAGGTCCAATATTAACCCTAATCGTCTACCTAACCCTAGCCCTCAACATAACCCTAACCTTAGGTCCAGTCCAAACCCTAATCGTGTATCTAACCCTAGCCCTAAACATAACCCTAACCCTACGTACAATAATAACCCGTATCGTCTCTCTAACCCTAGACCTCAACATAACCCTAACCCTAGGTCCAATCCTATCCCAAATAGTCTACCTGACCCTACCCCTCAACATAACCCTAACTTTAGGTCCAATCCTAACCCTAATAGTCTCTCTAACAATACCCCTCAACACAACCCTAACTCTAGGTCCAATCCTAACCCGAACCGTCTCTCTGAACCTAGACCTCAACATAACCATAACCCTAAGTCCAATCCTAACCCTAATCGTCTACCTAACCCTACCCCTCAACATAACCCTAACCGTAGGTCCAATTCTAACCCTAATCGTCTCTCTAATCCTTGCCCTCAACATAACCCTAACCCTAGGTCCAATCCTAACTCTAAACGTCTATCTAACCCTAGCCCTCAACATAAACATAACCCAAGGTGCAATGCTAACCCTATACGTCTATCTAACCCTAGCCCTCAACATAACCATAACCCTAGGTCTAATCCTAACCCCAACCGTCTCTCTAACCCTAGCACTCAACATAACCCTAACCCTAGGTCCAATCCTAACCTAATCCTCACTCTAACCCTAGCCCTAAACATAAGCCTATCCCTAGGTCCAATCCGTTCCCGAAACGTCTCTCTAACCCTAGCCCTCAACATAACCCTAACCCTAGCTCCAATTGTAACCTGAACCGACACTCTAACCCTAGCCCTCAACATAAACCTAACCCTAGGTGCAATGCTAACCCTATACGTCTATCTAACCATAGCCCTCAACATAACCATAACCCTAGGTCTAATCCTAACCCCAACCGTCTCTCTAACCCTAGCACTCAACATAACCCTAACCCTAGCTCCAATCCTAACCTAATCCTCTCTCTAACCCTAGACCTCAACATATCCCTAACCCTGGCTCCAATCCTAACCCAATCGTGTCTCTAACCCTAGCCCTCAACGTAACCCTATCCCTAGGTCCAATCCTAACCCTAATCTTCTACATAACCCTAGCCCTAAACATAACCCTAATCCTAGGTTCCATCCTAACCCGGAACCGTCTCTATAACCATAGCCCTCAACAAAACCCTAACCCTAGGTCCAATTCTAACCCTAATCGTCTCTCTAACCCTAACCCTCAACATAACCCTAACCCTAGTTCCAATCGTAACCCTAACCGGATCTCTAACCCTAGTCCTCAACATAACCCTAACCCTAGGTCCAATCGTGACCCTAACCGGATCTCTAACCCTGCCTTCAACATAACCCTAACCCTAGGTCCAATCGTAACCCTAACCGTCTCTCTAACCCTAGCCCTCAACATAACCCTATCCCTAGGTCCAATCGTGACCCTAACCGGATCTCTAACCCTTCCCTCAACATAACACTAACCCTAGGTCCAGTCGTAACCCTAACCGTCTCTCTAACCCTAGCCCTCAACATAACCCTAACCCTAATTCCAATCGTAACCCTAACAGTCTCTCTAACCCTAGCCCTCAACATAACCCTAACCCTAGGTCCAATCGGAACCCTAACCGGATCTCTAACCCTACCCCTCAACATAACCCTAATACTAGGTCCAATCGTAACCCTAAACGGATCTCTAACCCTAGCCCTAAACATAACCCTAACCCTAGATCAAATCCTAACCCGAACCCTCTCTCCAAACCTAGCCCTCATCATAACCCTACCCTAGGTCCAATCCTAAAGCTAATCGTCTATCTAACCCTAGCCCTCAACATAACCTTAACCCTAGGTCCAATCCTAATCCTAATCGTCTACCTAAACCTAGCCCTCAACATAACCCTAACCCTAGCTCCAAACCTAACCCTAATCGTCTACCTAAACCTAGCCCTCAACATAACCCTAACCCTAGGTCCAATATTAACCCTAATCGTCTACCTAACCCTAGCCCTCAACATAACCCTAACCTTAGGTCCAGTCCAAACCTAATCGTGTATCTAACCCTAGCCCTAAACATAACCCTAACCCTACGTACAATAATAACCCGTATCGTCTCTCTAACCCTAGACCTCAACATAACCCTAACCCTAGGTCCAATCCTATCCCAAATAGTCTACCTGACCCTACCCCTCAACATAACCCTAACTTTAGGTCCAATCCTAACCCTAATAGTCTCTCTAACAATACCCCTCAACACAACCCTAACTCTAGGTCCAATCCTAACCCGAACCGTCTCTCTGAACCTAGACCTCAACATAACCATAACCCTAAGTCCAATCCTAACCCTAATCGTCTACCTAACCCTACCCCTCAACATAACCCTAACCGTAGGTCCAATTCTAACCCTAATCGTCTCTCTAAACCTTGCCCTCAACATAACCCTAACCCTAGGTCCAATCCTAACTCTAATCGTCTATCTAACCCTAGCCCTCAACATAAACATAACCCAAGGTGCAATGCTAACCCTATACGTCTATCTAACCCTAGCCCTCAACATAACCATAACCCTAGGTCTAATCCTAACCCCAACCGTCTCTCTAACCCTAGCACTCAACATAACCCTAACCCTAGGTCCAATCCTAACCTAATCCTCCCTCTAACCCTAGCCCTAAACATAAGCCTATCCCTAGGTCCAATCCTAACCCGAAACGTCTCTCTAACCCTAGCCCACAACATAACCCTAACCCTAGCTCCAATTCTAACCTGAACCGTCTCTCTAACCCTAGCCCTCAACATAAACCTAACCCTAGGTGCAATGCTAACCCTATACGTCTATCTAACCATAGCCCTCAACATAACCATAACCCTAGGTCCAATATTAACCCTAATCGTCTACCTAACCCTAGCCCTCAACATAACCCTAACCTTAGGTCCAGTCCAAACCCTAATCGTGTATCTAACCCTAGCCCTAAACATAACCCTAACCCTACGTACAATAATAACCCGTATCGTCTCTCTAACCCTAGACCTCAACATAACCCTAACCCTAGGTCCAATCCTATCCCAAATAGTCTACCTGACCCTACCCCTCAACATAACCCTAACTTTAGGTCCAATCCTAACCCTAATAGTCTCTCTAACAATACCCCTCAACACAACCCTAACTCTAGGTCCAATCCTAACCCGAACCGTCTCTCTGAACCTAGACCTCAACATAACCATAACCCTAAGTCCAATCCTAACCCTAATCGTCTACCTAACCCTACCCCTCAACATAACCCTAACCCTAGGTCCAATCCTAACTCTAAACGTCTATCTAACCCTAGCCCTCAACATAAACATAACCCAAGGTGCAATGCTAACCCTATACGTCTATCTAACCCTAGCCCTCAACATAACCATAACCCTAGGTCTAATCCTAACCCCAACCGTCTCTCTAACCCTAGCACTCAACATAACCCTAACCCTAGGTCCAATCCTAACCTAATCCTCACTCTAACCCTAGCCCTAAACATAAGCCTATCCCTAGGTCCAATCCGTTCCCGAAACGTCTCTCTAACCCTAGCCCTCAACATAACCCTAACCCTAGCTCCAATTGTAACCTGAACCGACACTCTAACCCTAGCCCTCAACATAAACCTAACCCTAGGTGCAATGCTAACCCTATACGTCTATCTAACCATAGCCCTCAACATAACCATAACCCTAGGTCTAATCCTAACCCCAACCGTCTCTCTAACCCTAGCACTCAACATAACCCTAACCCTAGCTCCAATCCTAACCTAATCCTCTCTCTAACCCTAGCCCTCAACATAACCCTAACCCTAGATCAAATCCTAACCCTAACCGTCTACCTAACCCTAGACCTCAACATAGCCCTAACCCTTGCTCCAATCCTAATCCAATCGTGTCTCTAATCCTAGCCCTCAACGTAACCCTATCCCTAGGTCCAATCCTAACCCTAATCTTCTACATAACCCTAGCCCTAAACATAACCCTAATCCTAGGTTCCATCCTAAACCGGAACCGTCTCTATAACCCTAGCCCTCAACAAAACCCTAACCCTAGGTCCAATACTAACCCTAATCGTCTCTCTAACCCTAACCCTTAACATAACCCTAACCCTATCTCCAAACCTAAGCCTAATCGACTCTCTAATCGTAGCCCTCAACATAACCCTAACCCTAGCTCCAGTCCTAACCCTAATAGTATCTCTAACCCTAGCCCTCACACCACCGTAACCCTAGGTCCAAACCTAACCCTAATCGTCTACTTAACCCTAGCCCTAAACATAACCATAACCTTAGGTCCAATCCTAACCCTAATCGTCTCTCTAACACTAGCCCTCAACATAACCCTAACCCTAGCTCCAATCCTAACCCTCATAGTCTCTCTAATCCTAGCCCTCAACACAACCCTAACCCAAGGTCAATTCCAAACCCTAATCGTCTACCTAACCCTAGCCCTCAATATAGCCCTAACCCTAGGTTCAATCCTAACCCTAATCGTCTCTGTAACCCTAGCCATAAACATTACCCTAATCCTAGGTCCAATCCTAACCCTAATCGTCTATTTAACCCTAGCCCTAAACATAACCCTAACCCTAGATATAATCCTAACCCGAACCGTCTCTCCAAACCCAGCCCTCATCATAACCCTAACCCTAGGTCCAATCCTAACGCTAATCGTCTATCTAACCCTAGCCCTCAACATAACCTTAACTCTAGGTCCAATCCTAACCCTAATCGTCTACCTAAAAATAGCCCTCAACATAACCCTAACCCTAGCTCCAATCCTAACCCTAATCGTCTACCTAACCCTAGACCTCAACATAACCCTAACCCTAGGTCCAGTCCTAACTTTAATCGTGTATCTAACCCTAGCCCTAAACATAACCCTAACCCTACGTACAATAATAACCCGTATCGTTTCTCTAACCCTAGACCTCAACATAACCCTAACCCTAGGTCCAATCCTAACCCTAATAGTCTCTCTAACACTAGCCCTCAACACAACCCTAACTCTAGGTCCAATCCTAACCCGAACCGTCTCTCTGAACCTAGACCTCAACATAACCATAACCCTAAGTCCAATCCTAAACCTAATCGTCTACCTAACCCTACCCCTCAACATAACCCTAACCGTAGGTCCAATTCTAACCCTAATCGTCTCTCTAAACCTTGCCCTCAACATAACCCTAACCCTAGGTCCAATCCTAACTCTAATCGTCTATCTAACCCTAGCCCTCAACATAAACATAACCCAAGGTGCAATGCTAACCCTATACGTCTATCTAACCCTAGCCCTCAACATAACCATAACCCTAGGTCTAATCCTAACCCCAACCGTCTCTCTAACCCTAGCACTCAACATAACCCTAACCCTAGGTCCAATCCTAACCTAATCCTCCCTCTAACCCTAGCCCTAAACATAAGCCTATCCCTAGGTCCAATCCTAACCCGAAACGTCTCTCTAACCCTAGCCCACAACATAACCCTAACCCTAGCTCCAATTCTAACCTGAACCGTCTCTCTAACCCTAGCCCTCAACATAAACCTAACCCTAGGTGCAATGCTAACCCTATACGTCTATCTAACCATAGCCCTCAACATAACCATAACCCTAGGTCCAATATTAACCCTAATCGTCTACCTAACCCTAGCCCTCAACATAACCCTAACCTTAGGTCCAGTCCAAACCCTAATCGTGTATCTAACCCTAGCCCTAAACATAACCCTAACCCTACGTACAATAATAACCCGTATCGTCTCTCTAACCCTAGACCTCAACATAACCCTAACCCTAGGTCCAATCCTATCCCAAATAGTCTACCTGACCCTACCCCTCAACATAACCCTAACTTTAGGTCCAATCCTAACCCTAATAGTCTCTCTAACAATACCCCTCAACACAACCCTAACTCTAGGTCCAATCCTAACCCGAACCGTCTCTCTGAACCTAGACCTCAACATAACCATAACCCTAAGTCCAATCCTAACCCTAATCGTCAACCTAACCCTACCCCTCAACATAACCCTAACCGTAGGTCCAATTCTAACCCTAATCGTCTCTCTAATCCTTGCCCTCAACATAACCCTAACCCTAGGTCCAATCCTAACTCTAAACGTCTATCTAACCCTAGCCCTCAACATAAACATAACCCAAGGTGCAATGCTAACCCTATACGTCTATCTAACCCTAGCCCTCAACATAACCATAACCCTAGGTCTAATCCTAACCCCAACCGTCTCTCTAACCCTAGCACTCAACATAACCCTAACCCTAGGTCCAATCCTAACCTAATCCTCACTCTAACCCTAGCCCTAAACATAAGCCTATCCCTAGGTCCAATCCGTTCCCGAAACGTCTCTCTAACCCTAGCCCTCAACATAACCCTAACCCTAGCTCCAATTGTAACCTGAACCGACACTCTAACCCTAGCCCTCAACATAAACCTAACCCTAGGTGCAATGCTAACCCTATACGTCTATCTAACCATAGCCCTCAACATAACCATAACCCTAGGTCTAATCCTAACCCCAACCGTCTCTCTAACCCTAGCACTCAACATAACCCTAACCCTAGCTCCAATCCTAACCTAATCCTCTCTCTAACCCTAGCCCTCAACATAACCCTAACCCTAGATCAAATCCTAACCCTAACCGTCTACCGAACCATAGACCTCAACATAGCCCTAACCCTGGCTCCAATCCTAACCCAATCGTGTCTCTAATCCTAGCCCTCAACGTAACCCTATCCCTAGGTCCAATCCTAACCCTAATCTTCTACATAACCCTAGCCCTAAACATAACCCTAATCCTAGGTTCCATCCTAACCCGGAACCGTCTCTATAACCCTAGCCCTCAACAAAACCCTAACCCTAGGTCCAATTCTAACCCTAATCGTCTCTCTAACCCTAACCCTCAACATAACCCTAACCCTAGCTCCAAACCTAAGCCTAATCGACTCTCTAATCGTAGCCCTCAACATAACCCTAACCCTAGCTCCAGTCCTAACCCTAATAGTATCTCTAACCCTAGCCCTCACACCACCGTAACCCTAGGTCCAAACCTAACCCTAATCGTCTACTTAACCCTAGCCCTAAACATAACCATAACCTTAGGTCCAATCCTAACCCTAATCGTCTCTCTAACACTAGCCCTCAACATAACCCTAACCCTAGCTCCAATCCTAACCGTCATAGTCTCTCTAATCCTAGCCCTCAACACAACCCTAACCCAAGGTCAATTCCAAACCCTAATCGTCTACCTAACCCTAGCCCTCAATATAGCCCAAACCCTAGGTTCAATCCTAACCCTAATCGTCTCTGTAACCCTAGCCATAAACATTATCCTAATCCTAGGTCCAATCCTAACCCTAATCGTCTATTTAACCCTAGCCCTAAACATAACCCTAACCCTAGATATAATCCTAACCCGAACCGTCTCTCCAAACCCAGCCCTCATCATAACCCTAACCCTAGGTCCAATCCTAACGCTAATCGTCTATCTAACCCTAGCCCTCAACATAACCTTAACTCTAGGTCCAATCCTAACCCTAATCGTCTACCTAAAAATAGCCCTCAACATAACCCTAACCCTAGCTCCAATCCTAACCCTAATCGTCTACCTAACCCTAGACCTCAACATAACCCTAACCCTAGGTCCAGTCCTAACTTTAATCGTGTATCTAACCCTAGCCCTAAACATAACCCTAACCCTACGTACAATAATAACCCGTATTGTCTCTCTAACCCTAGACCTCAACATAACCCTAACCCTAGGTCCAATCCTAACCCTAATAGTCTCTCTAACACTAGCCCTCAACACAACAATAACTCTAGGTCCAATCCTAACCCGAACCGTCTCTCTGAACCTAGACCTCAACATAACCATAACCCTAAGTCCAATCCTAACCCTAATCGTCTACCTAATCCTACCCCTCAACATAACCCTAACCGTAGGTCCAATTCTAACCCTAATCGTCTCTCTAAACCTTGCCCTCAACATAACCCTAACCCTAGGTCCAATCCTAACTCTAATCGTCTATCTAACCCTAGCCCTCAACATAAACATAACCCAAGGTGCAATGCTAACCCTATACGTCTATCTAACCCTAGCCCTCAACATAACCATAACCCTAGGTCTAATCCTAACCCCAACCGTCTCTCTAACCCTAGCACTCAACATTACCCTAACCCTAGGTCCAATCCTAACCTAATCCTCCCTCTAACCCTAGCCCTAAACATAAGCCTATCCCTAGGTCCAATCCTAACCCGAAACGTCTCTCTAACCCTAGCCCACAACATAACCCTAACCCTAGCTCCAATTCTAACCTGAACCGTCTCTCTAACCCTAGCCCTCAACATAAACCTAACCCTAGGTGCAATGCTAACCCTATACGTCTATCTAACCATAGCCCTCAACATAACCATAACCCTAGGTCCAATATTAACCCTAATCGTCTACCTAACCCTAGCCCTCAACATAACCCTAACCCTAGGTAACAATCCTAACCAGAACCGTCTCTCTAACCCTAGCCCTCAACATAACACTAACCCTAGCTCGAATCCTAACCCTAATCGTCTCTCTAACTCTTACCCTCAACATCACCTCAACCCTAGGTCCAATCCTAACCCTATTCGTCTCTCTAAACCTAGCCCTCAACATAACCCTAACCCTCGGTCCAATCCTAACCCTAACCTTCTCTCTAACCCTAGCCCTAAACATAACCATAACCCTAGGTCCATTCATAAACCCTAATTGTCTACCTAGCCATTGCCCTCAACATAACCCTAACCCTAGCTCCAATCCTAACCCTAACCATCTCTCTAACCCTAGCCCTCAATATAACCCTAACCCTAGGTCCAATCCTAACCCGAACTGTCTCTCTAACCCTAGCCCTCAACCTAACCCTAACCCTAGGTCCCATGCTAACCCTAATCGTCTCTCTAACCCTAGCCCTCAACATAACCCTAATCCTAGCTCCAATCCTAACCCGAACCGTCTCTCTAACCTTAGCCCTCAACATAACCCTAACCCTAGATCCAATCCTAACCCGAACTGTCTCGATAGCCCTAGCCCTCAACCTAACACAAACCCTAGGTCTAATCTTAACCCTAATCGTCTCTCTAACCCTAGCCCTCAACATAACCCTAACAATAGGTACAATCCAAACACTAATTGTCTATCTAACGCTAGGCCTAAACATAAATTAACCCTAGGTCCAATAATAACCCTAATCGTCTCTCCGACCCTAGCTCTCAACATAACCCTAACCCTAAGTCCAAACGACTCTAATCGTCTATCTAACCCGACCCTCAACATAACCCTATCCCTAAGTCCAATCCTAACTCTAATCGTCTATCTAACCCTAGCCCTCAACATAACCCTAACCCTAGCTGCAAATCTAACCCGAACCTTCTCTCTAACCCTAGCCCTCAACATAACCATAACCCTCAACATAAACTTAACCCT
Source organism: Miniopterus schreibersii (assembly GCF_964146895.1). Lineage (NCBI taxonomy): Eukaryota > Metazoa > Chordata > Mammalia > Chiroptera > Miniopteridae > Miniopterus > Miniopterus schreibersii. Next base: position 72,864,437 of record NC_138111.1, on the reverse strand, counting down.
AGGGCCAATCCTAACCCTAATCGTCTACATAACCCTAGCCCTCAACAAAACCCTAACCCTATGGTCCAGTCCTAACCCTAATAGTGTATCTAATCCTAGCCCTAAACATAACCCTAACCTTAGGTCCAATCCTAACCCTAATCATCTTTCTAACCCTAGCCCTGAACATAACTCTAACACTAGCTCCAATCCTATCCCTAATCGACAACCGAACCCTAATCGTCTCTCTAATCCTAGCCCTCAATATAACCTTAACTCTAGGACCAATCCAAACCCAACGTGTGTTTTCACTGCTGGAATACGTTTTGGGATGCATTGTTTCAATCTCTTGCAAGCCTCATGTTGTTTCTTAGAGAATATGGAAAAACAAAGAGTATGTTTCCCAAATCACTTGTAATCCAGAAAAAGGCACACTGCATCACTCTTGCTGAAACACGCTCTTTCTCATAATGTTTTGAGAACATTCAAGAAACCCGAAAAGAAGTGCATTTTTTAGTGAAATTCAGACGGGTATGTTCAAAATGACATTACTATTGGTTGCAGAGTGCAAAAGCACGATTGCCTTCACGTTCTCCATGACACGCTTACATTTCCGACTGACCTGCAGTAGGACTTTCACAAAAAGATATGTTTGCGTGTCTGTGGTGAAAGGAGCTCTCAGTTGTGTATTCAGTGCTGGACAGTGACACTTTCTACGTAGGTTCACAGCGTTTTGAGAGCAGCAACATGCTTCAAACTGAAACTGCTACAAGGTGTGTGTAGCATGCAGAAAGAAGGCTTCTCATTTCAAAGAAAGAAGAGGAAACCAAAATCCAGGTAGTGAAAAGAGCACACCAGTATGGGAGATGTGCATGTGGACAGTTTCCAGCAGCAGCTCTTTGTGGACACTTGAGAGCAGAGCTGTGAAAAAATTTCGTACGAAGCGGGATTTGGCCAAAGTTGAAAGACCTTCCAAAACGAGCCCTAAAGAACTTAGCCAATCGATGAATGTTGCAATAAGCTCCTGCAGGAAAGGTGCTTCTATGACACAACCCCCGAGCAGGTAGCTACATTCTGCACAGTACAAAATGCAAATGAATTCCAGGCTGAAAACTCTCCACAGAAGAATGAAATGCGTGTGTTTCTCTCTGAAAGAACACTCAGCCCCTAGGCTTTTGCTTGCTCCTTCAAAATGTTTGCAGAAACGTATGTTTTCACTACTGGAATACGTTTTGGGATGCATCGTTTCAATCTCTTGCAAGCCTCATGTTGTTTCTTAGACACTGTGGAAAAACAAGGAGTATGTTTCCCAAATCACTTGTAATCCAGAGAAACGCACACTGCATCACTCTTGCTCACACACGCTCTTTTCTCCTAATGTGTTGAGAACATACAAGAAACCAGAAAAGAAGTGCATTTTGCACTGAAATTCAGACGGGTATCTTGAATGGGACATTTCTATTGGTTGCAGAGTGCAAAAGCACGATTGACTAAATGTTCTCGATGACACGCTTACATTTCCAAGTGACCTGAAGTAGGACTTTCACAAAAAGATGTCTTTGCGTGTCTGTGGTGAAAGAAGCTCTAAGTTGTGTATTCAGTGCTGGAGAGTGACATACTCTACACAGGTTAAACAGCATTCTTAGAGCACCAGGATGCTTATAATATAAACTGCTACAAGATGTGTGTAGCATGCTGAATGAAGGCTTGTAATTTCAAAGAAAGAAGAGGAAATCAAATTCCAGGTAGTGAAAGGAGCATGCCAGTATGGGAGATGTGCCTCTGGACAGTTTCAAGTAGCAGCTCTTTGTGGACACTTGGAAACAGCGCTGTGAAAAAATTTCGTACGAAGCGGGATTTGGCCAAAGTTGAAAGACCTTCCAAAACCATCCCTAAAGACCTTAGCCAAACAATGAATGTTGCGATAAGCTCCGGCAGGAAAGGTGCTTCTATGACACAACCCCCAAGCAGGTAGCCACCTTCTGCACAGTACAAAATGCAAATGATTTCCAGGCTGAAAACTCTCCGCAGAAGAATGAAATGCATGTGTTTCTCTCTGAACAAACACTCAGCCACTAGGCTTTTGCTTGCTCCTTCAAAGTCTTTGCAGAAACGTGTGTTTTCACTACTGGAATACGTTGTGGGATGCATCGTTTCAATCTCTTGCAAGCCTCATGTTGTTTCTTAGACACTGTGGAAAAACAAGGAGTATGTTTCCCAAATCACGTGTAATCCAGAGAAACGCACACTGCATCACCCTTGCTCAAACACGCTCTTTCTCCTAATGTATTGAGAACATTCAAGAAACCAGAAACGAAGTGCATTTTGCAGTGAAATTCAGACGGGTATGTTCAAAAGGACATTTCTATTGGTTGCAGAGTGCAAAAGCACGACTGACTTCATGTTCTCGATGACACCCTTACATTTCCAAGTGACCTGAAGTAGGACTTTCACAAAAAGATGTCTTTGCGTGTCTGTGGTGAAAGTAGCTCTAAGTTGTGTATTCAGTGCTGGAGTTTGACACACTCTACAAAGGTTAGACAGCGTCCTTAGAGCACCAACATGTTTCAAACTGAAACTGCTACAAGATGTGTGTAGCATGCTGCATGAAGGCTTGTCATTTCAAAGAAAGAAGAGGAAACCAAATTCCAGGTAGTGAAACGAGCACACCAGTATGGCAGATGTGCATGTGGACAGTTTCCAGCAGCAGCTCTTTGTGGACACTTGGAAACAGCACTGTGAAAATATTTCGCACGAAGTGGGATTTGGCCAAAGTTGAAAGACTTTCCAAAAGCAACCCTAAAGGACTTAGCCAAACAATGAATGTTGCAATAAGCTCCTGCAGGAAAGGTGCTTCTATGACACAACCCCCGAGCAGGTAGCTACATTCTGCACAGTACAAAATGCATATGAATTCCTGGCTGGAAACTCACTCCAGAAGGAAGAAATGCGTGTGTTTCTCTCTGAAAGAACACTCAGCCACTATTCTTTTGCTTGCTCCTTCAAAGTCTTTGTAGAAACGTGTGTTTTCACTGCTGGAATACGTTGTGGGATGCATTGTTTCAGTCTCTTGCAAGCCTCATGTTCTTTCTTAGACGATGTGGAAAAACAAGGAGTTTGTTTCCCAAATCACTTTCAATCCAGAAAAACACACAGTGCATCACTCTTGCCCAAACATGCTCTTTCTCCTAATGCGTTGAGAATATTCAAGAAAGCAGAAAGGAAGAGCATTTGATAGTGAAATTCAGACTAGCATGTACAAAAAGCCATTTCTTTCGGTTGAAGGGTGAAAAAGCATGATGGTCATCATGTTCTCGATGAAACCCTTACCTTTCCAAGTGACCACAATTAGGACCTTCCCAAAAAGATGTGTTTGCGTGTCTGAGGCGAAAGGAGCTCTAAGTTGTGTATTCAGTGCTGGAGAGTGACACACTCTACATAGGTTAAAAAACGTTTTAGAGCACCAACATGCTTAAAATTGAAACTGCTACAAGATGTGTGTAGCATGCAGGAAGAAGGCTTGTCATTTCAAAGAAAGAAGAGGAAACCAAAATCCAGGTACTGAATCGAGCACACCAGTATGGGAGATGTGCCTGTGGACAGTTTCAAGCAGCAGCTCCTTTTGGACACTTGGAAACAGCAATGTAAAAATATTTTGTTCGAATCGGGATTTGGCCAAAGTTGAACGACCTTCCAACACCAACCCTAAAGAACTTAGCCAAACAATGAATGTCGCAATAACCTCCTGTAGGAAAGGTGCTTCTATGACACAACCCCCGAGCAGGTAGCTACATTCTGCATAGTACAAAATGCATATGAATTCCAGACTGAAAACTCACTCCAGAAGGAAGAAATGCGCGTGTTTCTCTCTGAAAGAACACTCAGCCACTATTCTTTTGCTTGCTCCTTCAAAGTCTTTGTAGAAACGTGTGTTTTCACTGCTGGAATACGTTTTAGGATGCATTGTTTCGATCTCTTGCAAGCCTCATGTTCTTTCTTACTCAATGTGGAAAAACGCGGATTATGTTTCCCAAATCACTTGAAATCCAGGAAAACGCACCCTGCATCAGTCTTGCTAAAACACGCTTTTCACCTAATGCATTGAGAACATTCAAGAAAGCAGAAAAGAAGGGCCCTAACCCTTGGTCCAATCCTAAACCGAACCATCTCCCTAACCCTAGCCCTCAACATAACCCTAACCGTAGGTCCAATCCTAACCTAATCGTCACTCTATGCCTAGCCCTCAACATAACCCTAACCCTAGTTCCAATCCTAAACCTAATCGTCTATCTAACCCTAGCCCTAAACATAACCCTAACCCTAGGTCCAATCCTAAGCTGAATCGTCTCTCTAACCCTACCCTTCTACATAACCCTAACCCTAGGTCCAATCCTAACCTAATCGTCTCTCTAACCCTAACCCTCAACATTACCCTACCCTAGGTCCATTCCTAACCCTAATCGACTCTCTAACCATAGCCCTCAACATAACCCTAACCCTAGTTCCAATCCAAACCCTAATCGTCTATCTAACCCTAGCCCTCATCATAACCATAACCCTACGTCCAATCCTAATCCGAAAGGTCTCTCTAACCCTAGCTCTCAACATAACCCTAACCTTATCTCCAATCCTAACCTATTAGTCTATCTAACCCTAACCCTCAATGTAACCCTCACGCTAGGTCCAATCGTAACCCTAATCGAATCTCTAACCGAAGTCCTCAACATAACCCTAACCCTAGGTCCAATACTAACCCTAATGTTCTACCTATCCCTAGCCCTCAACATAACCCTAACCCTAGGTCCAAACGTAACCCTAATCGTCTATCTAACCATACCCCTAAACATAACCCTAACCCTAGGTGCAATCCTAACCTGAACGGTCTCTCTAACCCTAGCCCTCAACATAACCCTAACCCTAGGTACAATCCAAACACTAATCGTCTGTCTAACCCTAGCCCTAAACATAACCTTAACCCTAGGTCCAATCCTAACCCTAATCGTCTCTCTAAACCTAGCCCTCAACATAACCCTAACCCTAGGTCCAATCCTAACTCTAATCGTCTCTCTAACCCTAGCCCGCAACATAATCCTAACACTACGTCCAATCCTAACTCTAATCGTCTATCTAACCCTAGCCCTCAACATAACCCTAACCCTAGCTCCAATCCTAACCCTAATCGTCTCTCTAACTCTTACCCTCAACATAACCTCAACCCTAGGTCCAATCCTAACCCTATTCGTCTCTCTAAACCTAGCCCTCAACATAACCCTAACCCTCGGTCCAATCCTAACACTAACCTTCTCTCTAACCGTAGCCCTAAACATAACCATAAGCCTAGGTCCATTCATAAACCCTAATTGTCTACCTAGCCCTTGCCCTCAACATAACACTAACCCTAGCTCCAATCCTAACCCTAACCATCTCTCTAACCCTAGCCCTCAACCTAACCCTAACCCTAGGTCCCATCCTAACCCTAATCGTCTCTCTAACCTTAGCCCTCAACATAACCCTAACCCTAGCTCCAATCCTAACCCGAACTGTCTCTCTAACCCTAGCCCTCAACCTAACACAAACCCTAGGTCTAATCCTAACCCTAATCGTCTCTCTAACCCTAGCCCTCAACATAACCCTAACCCTAGGTACAATCCAAACACTAATCGTCTATCTAACGCTAGCCCTAAACATAACCTTAACCCTAGGTCCAATAATAACCCTAATCGTCTCTCCGACCCTAGCTCTCAACATAACCCTAACCCTAAGTCCAATCGACTCTAATCATCTATCTAACCCTACCCTCAACATAACCCTAACCCTAGGTCCAATCCTAACTCTAATAGTCTATCTAACCCTAGCCCTCAACATAACCCTATCCCTAAGTCCAATCCTAACTCTAATCGTCTATCTAACCCTAGCCCTCAACATAACCCTAACCCTAGCTGCAAATCTAACCCGAACCTTCTCTCTAACCCTAGCCCTCAACATAACCATAACCCTCAACATAAAGTTAACCCTAGGGCCAATCCTAACCCTAATCGTCTACCTAACCCTAGCCCTCAACAGAACCCTAACCCTATGGTCCAGTCCTAACCCTAATAGTGTATCTAATCCTAGCCCTAAACATAACCCTAACCCTAGGTCCAATCCTAACCCTAATCGTCTTTCTAACCCTAGCCCTGAACATAACTCTAACACTAGCTCCAATCCTATCCCTAATCGACAACCGAACCCTAATCGTCTCTCTAATCCTAGCGCTCAATATAACCTTAACTCTAGGACCAATCCAAACCCAACGTGTGTTTTCACTGCTGGAATACGTTTTGGGATGCATTGTTTCAATCTCTTGCAAGCCTCATGTTGTTTCTTAGAGAATATGGAAAAACAAAGAGTATGTTTCCCAAATCACTTGTAATCCAGAAAAAGGCACACTGCTTCACTCTTGCTGAAACACGCTCTTTCTCATAATGTTTTGAGAACATTCAAGAAACCCGAAAAGAAGTGCATTTTTTAGTGAAATTCAGACGGGTATGTTCAAAATGACATTACTATTGGTTGCAGAGTGCAAAAGCACGATTGCCTTCACGTTCTCCATGACACGCTTACATATCCGACTGACCTGCAGTAGGACTTTCACAAAAAGATATGTTTGCGTGTCTGTGGTGAAAGAGGCTCTCACTTGTGTATTCAGTGCTGGACAGTGACACTTTCTACGTAGGTTCACAGCGTTTTGAGAGCAGCAACATGCTTCAAACTGAAACTGCTACAAGGTGTGTGTAGCATGCAGAAAGAAGGCTTCTCATTTCAAAGAAAGAAGAGGAAACCAAAATCCAGGTAGTGAAAAGAGCACACCAGTATGGGAGATGTGCATGTGGACAGTTTCCAGCAGCAGCTCTTTGTGGACACTTGAGAACAGCGCTGTGAAAAAATTTCGTACGAAGCGGCATTTGGCCAAAGTTGAAAGACCTTCCAAAACGAGCCCTAAAGAACTTAGCCAATCGATGAATGTTGCAATAAGCTCCTGCAGGAAAGGTGCTTCTATGACACAACCCCCGAGCAGGTAGCTACATTCTGCACAGTACAAAATGCAAATGAATTCCAGGCTGAAAACTCTCCACAGAAGCATGTAATGCATGTGTTTCTCTCTGAAAGAACACTCAGCCCCTAGGCTTTTGCTTGCTCCTTCAAAATGTTTGCAGAAACGTATGTTTTCACTACTGGAATACGTTTTGGGATGCATCGTTTCAATCTCTTGCAAGCCTCATGTTGTTTCTTAGACACTGTGGAAAAACAAGGAGTATGTTTCCCAAATCACTTGTAATCCAGAGAAACGCACACTGCATCACTCTTGCTCACACACGCTCTTTTCTCCTAATGTGTTGAGAACATACAAGAAACCAGAAAAGAAGTGCATTTTGCACTGAAATTCAGACGGGTATCTTGAATGGGACATTTCTATTGGTTGCAGAGTGCAAAAGCACGATTGACTAAATGTTCTCGATGACACGCTTACATTTCCAAGTGACCTGAAGTAGGACTTTCACAAAAAGATGTCTTTGCGTGTCTGTGGTGAAAGAAGCTCTAAGTTGTGTATTCAGTGCTGGAGAGTGACACACTCTACACAGGTTAAACAGCATTCTTAGAGCACCAGGATGCTTATAATATAAACTGCTACAAGATGTGTGTAGCATGCTGAATGAAGGCTTGTAATTTCAAAGAAAGAAGAGGAAATCAAATCCAGGTAGTGAAAGGAGCATGCCAGTATGGGAGATGTGCCTCTGGACAGTTTCAAGTAGCAGCTCTTTGTGGACACTTGGAAACAGCGCTGTGAAAAAATTTCGTACGAAGCGGGACTGGCCAAAGTTGAAAGACCTTCCAAAACCATCCCTAAAGACCTTAGCCAAACAATGAATGTTGCGATAAGCTCCGGCAGGAAAGGTGCTTCTATGACACAACCCCCAAGCAGGTAGCTACCTTCTGCACAGTACAAAATGCAAATGATTTCCAGACTGAAAACTCTCCGCAGAAGAATGAAATGCATGTGTTTCTCTCTGAACAAACACTCAGCCACTAGGCTTTTGCTTGCTCCTTCAAAGTCTTTGAAGAAACGTATGTTTTCACTGCTGGAATACGTTTTGGGATGCATCGTTTCAATCTCTTGCAAGCCTCATGTTCTTTCTTAGACGATGTGGAAAAACGCGGATTATGTTTCCCAAATCACTTGAAATCCAGGAAAACACACAGTGCTTCACTCTTGCCCAAACATGCTCTTTCTCCTAATGCGTTGAGAATATTCAAGAAAGCAGAAAGGAAGAGCATTTGATAGTGAAATTCAGACTAGCATGTACAAAAAGCCATTTCTTTCGGTTGAAGGGTGAAAAAGCATGATGGTCTTCATATTCTCGATGAAACCCTTACCTTTCCAAGTGACCACAATTAGGACTTTCCCAAAAAGATGTGTTTGCGTGTCTGAGGCGAAAGGAGCTCTAAATTGTGTATTCAGTGCTGGAGAGTGACACACTCTACATAGGTTAAAAAACGTTTTAGAGCACCAACATGCTTAAAATTGAAACTGCTACAAGATGTGTGTAGCATGCAGAAAGAAGGCTTGTCATTTCAAAGAAAGAAGAGGAAACCAAAATCCAGGTACTGAAACGAGCACACCAGTATGGGAGATGTGCATGTGGACAGTTTCAAGCAGCAGCTCCTTCTGGACACTTGGAAACAGCAATGTAAAAATATTTTCTTCGAATCGGGATTTGGCCAAAGTTGAACGACCTTCCAACACCAACCCTAAAGAACTTAGCCAAACAATGAATGTTGCAATAACCTCCTGTAGGAAAGGTGCTTCTATGACACAACCCCCGAGCAGGTAGCTACATTCTGCACAGTACAAAATGCATATGAATTCCAGACTGAAAACTCACTCCAGAAGGAAGAAATGCGCGTCTTTCTCTCTGAAAGAACACTCAGCCACTATTCTTTTGCTTGCTCCTTCAAAGTCTTTGTAGAAACGTGTGTTTTCACTGCTGGAATACGTTTCAGGATGCATTGTTTCAATCTCTTGCAAGCCTCATGTTCTTTCTTACTCAATGTGGAAAAACGCGGATTATTTTTCCCAAATCACTTGAAATCCAGGAAAACGCACCCTGCATCAGTCTTGCTCAAACACGCTTTTCACCTAATGCATTGAGAACATTCAAGAAAGCAGAAAAGGAGGGCCCTAACCCTTGGTCCAATCCTAAACCGAACCATCTCCCTAACCCTAGCCCTCAACATAACCCTAACCGTAGGTCCAATCCTAACCTAATCGTCACTCTATGCCTAGCCCTCAACATAACCCTAACCCTAGTTCCAATCCTAAACCTAATCGTCTATCTAACCCTAGCGCTAAACATAACCCTAACCCTAGGTCCAATCCTAAGCTGAATCGTCTCTCTAACCCTACCCTTCTACATAACCCTAACCCTAGGTCCAATCCTAACCTAATCGTCTCTCTAACCCTAACCCTCAACATTACCCTACCCTAGGTCCATTCCTAACCCTAATCGACTCTCTAACCTTAGCCCTCAACATAACCCTAACCCTAGTTCCAATCCAAACCCTAATCGTCTATCTAACCCTAGCCCTCATCATAACCATAACCCTACGTCCAATCCTAATCCGAAAGGTCTCTCTAACCCTAGCTCTCAACATAACCCTAACCCTATCTCCAATCCTAACCTATTAGTCCATCTAACCCTAACCCTCAATGTAACCCTCACGCTAGGTCCAATCGTAACCCTAATCGAATCTCTAACCGAAGTCCTCAACATAACCCTAACCCTAGGTCCAATACTAACCCTAATGTTCTACCTATCCCTAGCCCTCAACATAACCCTAACCCTAGGTCCAAACGTAACCCTAATCGTCTATCTAACCATACCCCTAAACATAACCCTAACCCTAGGTGCAATCCTATCCTGAACGGTCTCTCTAACCCTAGCCCTCAACATAACCTTAACCCTAGGTAACAATCCTAACCAGAACCGTCTCTCTAACCCTAGCCCTCAACATAACCCTAACCCTAGGTACAATCCAAACACTAATCGTCTGTCTAACCCTAGCCCTAAACATAACCTTAACCCTAGGTCCAATCCTAACCCTAATCGTCTCTCTAAACCTAGCCCTCAACATAACCCTAACCCTAGGTCCAATCCTAACTCTAATCGTCTCTCTAACCCTAGCCCGCAACATAATCCTAACACTACGTCCAATCCTAACTCTAATCGTCTATCTAACCCTAGCCCTCAACATAACCCTAACCCTAGCTCCAATCCTAACACTAATCGTCTCTCTAACTCTTACCCTCAACATAACCTCAACCCTAGGTCCAATCCTAACCCTATTCGTCTCTCTAAACCTAGCCCTCAACATAACCCTAACCCTCGGTCCAATCCTAACACTAACCTTCTCTCTAACCGTAGCCCTAAACATAACCATAAGCCTAGGTCCATTCATAAACCCCAATTGTCTACCTAGCCCTTGCCCTCAACATAACACTAACCCTAGCTCCAATCCTAACCCTAACCATCTCTCTAACCCTAGCCCTCAACCTAACCCTAACCCTAGGTCCCATCCTAACCCTAATCGTCTCTCTAACCTTAGCCCTCAACATAACCCTAACCCTAGCTCCAATCCTAACCCGAACTGTCTCTCTAACCCTAGCCCTCAACCTAACACAAACCCTAGGTCTAATCCTAACCCTAATCGTCTCTCTAACCCTAGCCCTCAACATAACCCTAACCCTAGGTACAATCCAAACACTAATCGTCTATCTAACGCTAGCCCTAAACATAACCTTAACCCTAGGTCCAATAATAACCCTAATCGTCTCTCCGACCCTAGCTCTCAACATAACCCTAACCCTAAGTCCAATCGACTCTAATCATCTATCTAACCCTACCCTCAACATAACCCTAACCCTAGGTCCAATCCTAACTCTAATAGTCTATCTAACCCTAGCCCTCAACATAACCCTATCCCTAAGTCCAATCCTAACTCTAATCGTCTATCTAACCCTAGCCCTCAACATAACCCTAACCCTAGCTGCAAATCTAACCCGAACCTTCTCTCTAACCCTAGCCCTCAACATAACCATAACCCTCAACATAAAGTTAACCCTAGGGCCAATCCTAACCCTAATCGTCTACCTAACCCTAGCCCTCAACAGAACCCTAACCCTATGGTCCAGTCCTAACCCTAATAGTGTATCTAATCCTAGCCCTAAAAATAACCCTAACCCTAGGTCCAATCCTAACCCTAATCGTCTTTCTAACCCTAGCCCTGAACATAACTCTAACACTAGCTCCAATCCTATCCCTAATCGACAACCGAACCCTAATCGTCTCTCTAATCCTAGCGCTCAATATAACCTTAACTCTAGGACCAATCCAAACCCAACGTGTGTTTTCACTGCTGGAATACGTTTTGGGATGCATTGTTTCAATCTCTTGCAAGCCTCATGTTGTTTCTTAGAGAATATGGAAAAACAAAGAGTATGTTTCCCAAATCACTTGTAATCCAGAAAAAGGCACACTGCTTCACTCTTGCTGAAACACGCTCTTTCTCATAATGTTTTGAGAACATTCAAGAAACCCGAAAAGAAGTGCATTTTTTAGTGAAATTCAGACGGGTATGTTCAAAATGACATTACTATTGGTTGCAGAGTGCAAAAGCACGATTGCCTTCACGTTCTCCATGACACGCTTACATATCCGACTGACCTGCAGTAGGACTTTCACAAAAAGATATGTTTGCGTGTCTGTGGTGAAAGAGGCTCTCACTTGTGTATTCAGTGCTGGACAGTGACACTTTCTACGTAGGTTCACAGCGTTTTGAGAGCAGCAACATGCTTCAAACTGAAACTGCTACAAGGTGTGTGTAGCATGCAGAAAGAAGGCTTCTCATTTCAAAGAAAGAAGAGGAAACCAAAATCCAGGTAGTGAAAAGAGCACACCAGTATGGGAGATGTGCATGTGGACAGTTTCCAGCAGCAGCTCTTTGTGGACACTTGAGAACAGCGCTGTGAAAAAATTTCGTACGAAGCGGCATTTGGCCAAAGTTGAAAGACCTTCCAAAACGAGCCCTAAAGAACTTAGCCAATCGATGAATGTTGCAATAAGCTCCTGCAGGAAAGGTGCTTCTATGACACAACCCCCGAGCAGGTAGCTACATTCTGCACAGTACAAAATGCAAATGAATTCCAGGCTGAAAACTCTCCACAGAAGCATGTAATGCATGTGTTTCTCTCTGAAAGAACACTCAGCCCCTAGGCTTTTGCTTGCTCCTTCAAAATGTTTGCAGAAACGTATGTTTTCACTACTGGAATACGTTTTGGGATGCATCGTTTCAATCTCTTGCAAGCCTCATGTTGTTTCTTAGACACTGTGGAAAAACAAGGAGTATGTTTCCCAAATCACTTGTAATCCAGAGAAACGCACACTGCATCACTCTTGCTCACACACGCTCTTTTCTCCTAATGTGTTGAGAACATACAAGAAACCAGAAAAGAAGTGCATTTTGCACTGAAATTCAGACGGGTATCTTGAATGGGACATTTCTATTGGTTGCAGAGTGCAAAAGCACGATTGACTAAATGTTCTCGATGACACGCTTACATTTCCAAGTGACCTGAAGTAGGACTTTCACAAAAAGATGTCTTTGCGTGTCTGTGGTGAAAGAAGCTCTAAGTTGTGTATTCAGTGCTGGAGAGTGACACACTCTACACAGGTTAAACAGCATTCTTAGAGCACCAGGATGCTTATAATATAAACTGCTACAAGATGTGTGTAGCATGCTGAATGAAGGCTTGTAATTTCAAAGAAAGAAGAGGAAATCAAATTCCAGGTAGTGAAAGGAGCATGCCAGTATGGGAGATGTGCCTCTGGACAGTTTCAAGTAGCAGCTCTTTGTGGACACTTGGAAACAGCGCTGTGAAAAAATTTCGTACGAAGCGGGACTGGCCAAAGTTGAAAGACCTTCCAAAACCATCCCTAAAGACCTTAGCCAAACAATGAATGTTGCGATAAGCTCCGGCAGGAAAGGTGCTTCTATGACACAACCCCCAAGCAGGTAGCTACCTTCTGCACAGTACAAAATGCAAATGATTTCCAGACTGAAAACTCTCCGCAGAAGAATGAAATGCATGTGTTTCTCTCTGAACAAACACTCAGCCACTAGGCTTTTGCTTGCTCCTTCAAAGTCTTTGAAGAAACGTATGTTTTCACTGCTGGAATACGTTTTGGGATGCATCGTTTCAATCTCTTGCAAGCCTCATGTTCTTTCTTAGACGATGTGGAAAAACGCGGATTATGTTTCCCAAATCACTTGAAATCCAGGAAAACACACAGTGCTTCACTCTTGCCCAAACATGCTCTTTCTCCTAATGCGTTGAGAATATTCAAGAAAGCAGAAAGGAAGAGCATTTGATAGTGAAATTCAGACTAGCATGTACAAAAAGCCATTTCTTTCGGTTGAAGGGTGAAAAAGCATGATGGTCTTCATATTCTCGATGAAACCCTTACCTTTCCAAGTGACCACAATTAGGACTTTCCCAAAAAGATGTGTTTGCGTGTCTGAGGCGAAAGGAGCTCTAAATTGTGTATTCAGTGCTGGAGAGTGACACACTCTACATAGGTTAAAAAACGTTTTAGAGCACCAACATGCTTAAAATTGAAACTGCTACAAGATGTGTGTAGCATGCAGAAAGAAGGCTTGTCATTTCAAAGAAAGAAGAGGAAACCAAAATCCAGGTACTGAAACGAGCACACCAGTATGGGAGATGTGCATGTGGACAGTTTCAAGCAGCAGCTCCTTCTGGACACTTGGAAACAGCAATGTAAAAATATTTTGTTCGAATCGGGATTTGGCCAAAGTTGAACGACCTTCCAACACCAACCCTAAAGAACTTAGCCAAACAATGAATGTTGCAATAACCTCCTGTAGGAAAGGTGCTTCTATGACACAACCCCCGAGCAGGTAGCTACATTCTGCACAGTACAAAATGCATATGAATTCCAGACTGAAAACTCACTCCAGAAGGAAGAAATGCGCGTCTTTCTCTCTGAAAGAACACTCAGCCACTATTCTTTTGCTTGCTCCTTCAAAGTCTTTGTAGAAACGTGTGTTTTCACTGCTGGAATACGTTTCAGGATGCATTGTTTCAATCTCTTGCAAGCCTCATGTTCTTTCTTACTCAATGTGGAAAAACGCGGATTATTTTTCCCAAATCACTTGAAATCCAGGAAAACGCACCCTGCATCAGTCTTGCTCAAACACGCTTTTCACCTAATGCATTGAGAACATTCAAGAAAGCAGAAAAGGAGGGCCCTAACCCTTGGTCCAATCCTAAACCGAACCATCTCCCTAACCCTAGCCCTCAACATAACCCTAACCGTAGGTCCAATCCTAACCTAATCGTCACTCTATGCCTAGCCCTCAACATAACCCTAACCCTAGTTCCAATCCTAAACCTAATCGTCTATCTAACCCTAGCGCTAAACATAACCCTAACCCTAGGTCCAATCCTAAGCTGAATCGTCTCTCTAACCCTACCCTTCTACATAACCCTAACCCTAGGTCCAATCCTAACCTAATCGTCTCTCTAACCCTAACCCTCAACATTACCCTACCCTATGTCCATTCCTAACCCTAATCGACTCTCTAACCATAGCCCTCAACATAACCCTAACCCTAGTTCCAATCCAAACCCTAATCGTCTATCTAACCCTAGCCCTCATCATAACCATAACCCTACGTCCAATCCTAATCCGAAAGGTCTCTCTAACCCTAGCTCTCAACATAACCCTAACCCTATCTCCAATCCTAACCTATTAGTCCATCTAACCCTAACCCTCAATGTAACCCTCACGCTAGGTCCAATCGTAACCCTAATCGAATCTCTAACCGAAGTCCTCAACATAACCCTAACCCTAGGTCCAATACTAACCCTAATGTTCTACCTATCCCTAGCCCTCAACATAACCCTAACCCTAGGTCCAAACGTAACCCTAATCGTCTATCTAACCATACCCCTAAACATAACCCTAACCCTAGGTGCAATCCTATCCTGAACGGTCTCTCTAACCCTAGCCCTCAACATAACCTTAACCCTAGGTAACAATCCTAACCAGAACCGTCTCTCTAACCCTAGCCCTCAACATAACCCTAACCCTAGGTACAATCCAAACACTAATCGTCTGTCTAACCCTAGCCCTAAACATAACCTTAACCCTAGGTCCAATCCTAACCCTAATCGTCTCTCTAAACCTAGCCCTCAACATAACCCTAACCCTAGGTCCAATCCTAACTCTAATCGTCTCTCTAACCCTAGCCCGCAACATAATCCTAACACTACGTCCAATCCTAACTCTAATCGTCTATCTAACCCTAGCCCTCAACATAACCCTAACCCTAGCTCCAATCCTAACACTAATCGTCTCTCTAACTCTTACCCTCAACATAACCTCAACCCTAGGTCCAATCCTAACCCTATTCGTCTCTCTAAACCTAGCCCTCAACATAACCCTAACCCTCGGTCCAATCCTAACACTAACCTTCTCTCTAACCGTAGCCCTAAACATAACCATAAGCCTAGGTCCATTCATAAACCCTAATTGTCTACCTAGCCCTTGCCCTCAACATAACACTAACCCTAGCTCCAATCCTAACCCTAACCATCTCTCTAACCCTAGCCCTCAACCTAACCCTAACCCTAGGTCCCATCCTAACCCTAATCGTCTCTCTAACCTTAGCCCTCAACATAACCCTAACCCTAGCTCCAATCCTAACCCGAACTGTCTCTCTAACCCTAGCCCTCAACCTAACACAAACCCTAGGTCTAATCCTAACCCTAATCGTCTCTCTAACCCTAGCCCTCAACATAACCCTAACCCTAGGTACAATCCAAACACTAATCGTCTATCTAACGCTAGCCCTAAACATAACCTTAACCCTAGGTCCAATAATAACCCTAATCGTCTCTCCGACCCTAGCTCTCAACATAACCCTAACCCTAAGTCCAATCGACTCTAATCATCTATCTAACCCTACCCTCAACATAACCCTAACCCTAGGTCCAATCCTAACTCTAATAGTCTATCTAACCCTAGCCCTCAACATAACCCTATCCCTAAGTCCAATCCTAACTCTAATCGTCTATCTAACCCTAGCCCTCAACATAACCCTAACCCTAGCTGCAAATCTAACCCGAACCTTCTCTCTAACCCTAGCCCTCAACATAACCATAACCCTCAACATAAAGTTAACCCTAGGGCCAATCCTAACCCTAATCGTCTACCTAACCCTAGCCCTCAACAGAACCCTAACCCTATGGTCCAGTCCTAACCCTAATAGTGTATCTAATCCTAGCCCTAAACATAACCCTAACCCTAGGTCCAATCCTAACCCTAATCGTCTTTCTAACCCTAGCCCTGAACATAACTCTAACACTAGCTCCAATCCTATCCCTAATCGACAACCGAACCCTAATCGTCTCTCTAATCCTAGCGCTCTATATAACCTTAACTCTAGGACCAATCCAAACCCAACGTGTGTTTTCACTGCTGGAATACGTTTTGGGATGCATTGTTTCAATCTCTTGCAAGCCTCATGTTGTTTCTTAGAGAATATGGAAAAACAAAGAGTATGTTTCCCAAATCACTTGTAATCCAGAAAAAGGCACACTGCTTCACTCTTGCTGAAACACGCTCTTTCTCATAATGTTTTGAGAACATTCAAGAAACCCGAAAAGAAGTGCATTTTTTAGTGAAATTCAGACGGGTATGTTCAAAATGACATTACTATTGGTTGCAGAGTGCAAAAGCACGATTGCCTTCACGTTCTCCATGACACGCTTACATATCCGACTGACCTGCAGTAGGACTTTCACAAAAAGATATGTTTGCGTGTCTGTGGTGAAAGGAGCTCTCAGTTGTGTATTCAGTGCTGGACAGTGACACTTTCTACGTAGGTTCACAGCGTTTTGAGAGCAGCAACATGCTTCAAACTGAAACTGCTACAAGGTGTGTGTAGCATGCAGAAAGAAGGCTTCTCATTTCAAAGAAAGAAGAGGAAACCAAAATCCAGGTAGTGAAAAGAGCACACCAGTATGGGAGATGTGCATGTGGACAGTTTCCAGCAGCAGCTCTTTGTGGACACTTGAGAACAGCGCTGTGAAAAAATTTCGTACGAAGCGGCATTTGGCCAAAGTTGAAAGACCTTCCAAAACGAGCCCTAAAGAACTTAGCCAATCGATGAATGTTGCAATAAGCTCCTGCAGGAAAGGTGCTTCTATGACACAACCCCCGAGCAGGTAGCTACATTCTGCACAGTACAAAATGCAAATGAATTCCAGGCTGAAAACTCTCCACAGAAGCATGTAATGCGTGTGTTTCTCTCTGAAAGAACACTCAGCCCCTAGGCTTTTGCTTGCTCCTTCAAAATGTTTGCAGAAACGTATGTTTTCACTACTGGAATACGTTTTGGGATGCATCGTTTCAATCTCTTGCAAGCCTCATGTTGTTTCTTAGACACTGTGGAAAAACAAGGAGTATGTTTCCCAAATCACTTGTAATCCAGAGAAACGCACACTGCATCACTCTTGCTCACACACGCTCTTTTCTCCTAATGTGTTGAGAACATACAAGAAACCAGAAAAGAAGTGCATTTTGCACTGAAATTCAGACGGGTATCTTGAATGGGACATTTCTATTGGTTGCAGAGTGCAAAAGCACGATTGACTAAATGTTCTCGATGACACGCTTACATTTCCAAGTGACCTGAAGTAGGACTTTCACAAAAAGATGTCTTTGCGTGTCTGTGGTGAAAGAAGCTCTAAGTTGTGTATTCAGTGCTGGAGAGTGACACACTCTACACAGGTTAAACAGCATTCTTAGAGCACCAGGATGCTTATAATATAAACTGCTACAAGATGTGTGTAGCATGCTGAATGAAGGCTTGTAATTTCAAAGAAAGAAGAGGAAATCAAATTCCAGGTAGTGAAAGGAGCATGCCAGTATGGGAGATGTGCCTCTGGACAGTTTCAAGTAGCAGCTCTTTGTGGACACTTGGAAACAGCGCTGTGAAAAAATTTCGTACGAAGCGGGACTGGCCAAAGTTGAAAGACCTTCCAAAACCATCCCTAAAGACCTTAGCCAAACAATGAATGTTGCGATAAGCTCCGGCAGGAAAGGTGCTTCTATGACACAACCCCCAAGCAGGTAGCTACCTTCTGCACAGTACAAAATGCAAATGATTTCCAGACTGAAAACTCTCCGCAGAAGAATGAAATGCATGTGTTTCTCTCTGAACAAACACTCAGCCACTAGGCTTTTGCTTGCTCCTTCAAAGTCTTTGAAGAAACGTATGTTTTCACTGCTGGAATACGTTTTGGGATGCATCGTTTCAATCTCTTGCAAGCCTCATGTTCTTTCTTAGACGATGTGGAAAAACGCGGATTATGTTTCCCAAATCACTTGAAATCCAGGAAAACACACAGTGCTTCACTCTTGCCCAAACATGCTCTTTCTCCTAATGCGTTGAGAATATTCAAGAAAGCAGAAAGGAAGAGCATTTGATAGTGAAATTCAGACTAGCATGTACAAAAAGCCATTTCTTTCGGTTGAAGGGTGAAAAAGCATGATGGTCTTCATATTCTCGATGAAACCCTTACCTTTCCAAGTGACCACAATTAGGACTTTCCCAAAAAGATGTGTTTGCGTGTCTGAGGCGAAAGGAGCTCTAAATTGTGTATTCAGTGCTGGAGAGTGACACACTCTACATAGGTTAAAAAACGTTTTAGAGCACCAACATGCTTAAAATTGAAACTGCTACAAGATGTGTGTAGCATGCAGAAAGAAGGCTTGTCATTTCAAAGAAAGAAGAGGAAACCAAAATCCAGGTACTGAAACGAGCACACCAGTATGGGAGATGTGCATGTGGACAGTTTCAAGCAGCAGCTCCTTCTGGACACTTGGAAACAGCAATGTAAAAATATTTTGTTCGAATCGGGATTTGGCCAAAGTTGAACGACCTTCCAACACCAACCCTAAAGAACTTAGCCAAACAATGAATGTCGCAATAACCTCCTGTAGGAAAGGTGCTTCTATGACACAACCCCCGAGCAGGTAGCTACATTCTGCACAGTACAAAATGCATATGAATTCCAGACTGAAAAGTCACTCCAGAAGGAAGAAATGCGCGTCTTTCTCTCTGAAAGAACACTCAGCCACTATTCTTTTGCTTGCTCCTTCAAAGTCTTTGTAGAAACGTGTGTTTTCACTGCTGGAATACGTTTTAGGATGCATTGTTTCAATCTCTTGCAAGCCTCATGTTCTTTCTTACTCAATGTGGAAAAACGCGGATTATTTTTCCCAAATCACTTGAAATCCAGGAAAACGCACCCTGCATCAGTCTTGCTCAAACACGCTTTTCACCTAATGCATTGAGAACATTCAAGAAAGCAGAAAAGGAGGGCCCTAACCCTTGGTCCAATCCTAAACCGAACCGTCTCCCTAATCCTAGCCCTCAACATAACCCTAACCGTAGGTCCAATCCTAACCTAATCGTCTCTCTGCCTAGCCCTCAACATAACCCTAACCATAGTTCCAATCCTAAACCTAATTGTCTATCTAAACCTAGCCCTAAACATAACCCTAACCCTAGGTCCAATCCTAAGCTGAACCGTCTCTCTAACCCTACCCTTCTACATAACCCTAACCCTAGGTCCAATCCTAACCTAATCGTCTCTCTAATCCTAACCCTCAACATTACCCTACCCTAGGTCCATTCCTAACCCTAATCGACTCTCTAACCGTAGCCCTCAACATAACCCTAACCCTAGTTCCAATCCAAACCCTAATCGTCTATCTAACCCTAGCCCTCATCATAACCATAACCCTACGTCCAATCCTAATCCGAAAGGTCTCTCTAACCCTAGCTATCAACATAACCCTAACCCTATCTCCAATCCTAACCTATTCCTCCCTCTAACCCTAGCCCTCAATGTAACCCTCACGCTAGGTCCAATCGTAACCCTAATCGAATCTCTAACCTTAGCCCTCAACATAACCCTAACCCTAGGTAACAATCCTAACCAGAACCGTCTCTCTAACCCTAGCCCTCAACATAACCCTAACCCTAGGTACAATCCAAACACTAATCGTCTATCTAACCCTAGCCCTAAACATAACCTTAACCCTAGGTCCAATCCTAACCCTAATCGTCTCTCTAAACCTACCCCTCAACATAACCCTAACCCTAGGTCCAATCCTAACTCTAATCGTCTCTCTAACCCTAGCCCGCAACATAATCCTAACACTACGTCCAATCCTAACTCTAATCGTCTATCTAACCCTAGCCCTCAACATAACCCTAACCCTAGGTCCAATCCTAAGCTGAATCGTCTCTCTAACCCTACCCTTCTACATAACCCTAACCCTAGGTCCAATCCTAACCTAATCGTCTCTCTAACCCTAACCCTCAACATTACCCTACCCTAGGTCCATTCCTAACCCTAATCGACTCTCTAACCATAGCCCTCAACATAACCCTAACCCTAGTTCCAATCCAAACCCTAATCGTCTATCTAACCCTAGCCCTCATCATAACCATAACCCTACGTCCAATCCTAATCCGAAAGGTCTCTCTAACCCTAGCTCTCAACATAATCCTAACCCTATCTCCAATCCTAACCTATTAGTCCATCTAACCCTAACCCTCAATGTAACCCTCACGCTAGGTCCAATCGTAACCCTAATCGAATCTCTAACCGAAGTCCTCAACATAACCCTAACCCTAGGTCCAATACTAACCCTAATGTTCTACCTATCCCTAGCCCTCAACATAACCCTAACCCTAGGTCCAAACGTAACCCTAATCGTCTATCTAACCATACCCCTAAACATAACCCTAACCCTAGGTGCAATCCTATCCTGAACGGTCTCTCTAACCCTAGCCCTCAACATAACCTTAACCCTAGGTAACAATCCTAACCAGAACCGTCTCTCTAACCCTAGCCCTCAACATAACCCTAACCCTAGGTACAATCCAAACACTAATCGTCTGTCTAACCCTAGCCCTAAACATAACGGTAACCCTAGGTCCAATCCTAACCCTAATCGTCTCTCTAAACCTAGCCCTCAACATAACCCTAACCCTAGGTCCAATCCTAACTCTAATCGTCTCTCTAACCCTAGCCCGCAACATAATCCTAACACTACGTCCAATCCTAACTCTAATCGTCTATCTAACCCTAGCCCTCAACATAACCCTAACCCTAGCTCCAATCCTAACCCTAATCGTCTCTCTAACTCTTACCCTCAACATAACCTCAACCCTAGGTCCAATCCTAACCCTATTCGTCTCTCTAAACCTAGCCCTCAACATAACCCTAACCCTCGGTCCAATCCTAACACTAACCTTCTCTCTAACCGTAGCCCTAAACATAACCATAAGCCTAGGTCCATTCATAAACCCTAATTGTCTACCTAGCCCTTGCCCTCAACATAACACTAACCCTAGCTCCAATCCTAACCCTAACCATCTCTCTAACCCTAGCCCTCAACCTAACCCTAACCCTAGGTCCCATCCTAACCCTAATCGTCTCTCTAACCTTAGCCCTCAACATAACCCTAACCCTAGCTCCAATCCTAACCCGAACTGTCTCTCTAACCCTAGCCCTCAACCTAACACAAACCCTAGGTCTAATCCTAACCCTAATCGTCTCTCTAACCCTAGCCATCAACATAACCCTAACCCTAAGTCCAATCGACTCTAATCATCTATCTAACCCTACCCTCAACATAACCCTAACCCTAGGTCCAATCCTAACTCTAATAGTCTATCTAACCCTAGCCCTCAACATAACCCTATCCCTAAGTCCAATCCTAACTCTAATCGTCTATCTAACCCTAGCCCTCAACATAACCATAACCCTCAACATAAAGTTAACCCTAGGGCCAATCCTAACCCTAATCGTCTACCTAACCCTAGCCCTCAACAGAACCCTAACCCTATGGTCCAGTCCTAACCCTAATAGTGTATCTAATCCTAGCCCTAAACATAACCCTAACCCTAGGTCCAATCCTAACCCTAATCGTCTTTCTAACCCTAGCCCTGAACATAACTCTAACACTAGCTCCAATCCTATCCCTAATCGACAACCGAACCCTAATCGTCTCTCTAATCCTAGCGCTCAATATAACCTTAACTCTAGGACCAATCCAAACCCAACGTGTGTTTTCACTGCTGGAATACGTTTTGGGATGCATTGTTTCAATCTCTTGCAAGCCTCATGTTGTTTCTTAGAGAATATGGAAAAACAAAGAGTATGTTTCCCAAATCACTTGTAATCCAGAAAAAGGCACACTGCTTCACTCTTGCTGAAACACGCTCTTTCTCATAATGTTTTGAGAACATTCAAGAAACCCGAAAAGAAGTGCATTTTTTAGTGAAATTCAGACGGGTATGTTCAAAATGACATTACTATTGGTTGCAGAGTGCAAAAGCACGATTGCCTTCACGTTCTCCATGACACGCTTACATATCCGACTGACCTGCAGTAGGACTTTCACAAAAAGATATGTTTGCGTGTCTGTGGTGAAAGGAGCTCTCAGTTGTGTATTCAGTGCTGGACAGTGACACTTTCTACGTAGGTTCACAGCGTTTTGAGAGCAGCAACATGCTTCAAACTGAAACTGCTACAAGGTGTGTGTAGCATGCAGAAAGAAGGCTTCTCATTTCAAAGAAAGAAGAGGAAACCAAAATCCAGGTAGTGAAAAGAGCACACCAGTATGGGAGATGTGCATGTGGACAGTTTCCAGCAGCAGCTCTTTGTGGACACTTGAGAACAGCGCTGTGAAAAAATTTCGTACGAAGCGGCATTTGGCCAAAGTTGAAAGACCTTCCAAAACGAGCCCTAAAGAACTTAGCCAATCGATGAATGTTGCAATAAGCTCCTGCAGGAAAGGTGCTTCTATGACACAACCCCCGAGCAGGTAGCTACATTCTGCACAGTACAAAATGCAAATGAATTCCAGGCTGAAAACTCTCCACAGAAGCATGTAATGCATGTGTTTCTCTCTGAAAGAACACTCAGCCCCTAGGCTTTTGCTTGCTCCTTCAAAATGTTTGCAGAAACGTATGTTTTCACTACTGGAATACGTTTTGGGATGCATCGTTTCAATCTCTTGCAAGCCTCATGTTGTTTCTTAGACACTGTGGAAAAACAAGGAGTATGTTTCCCAAATCACTTGTAATCCAGAGAAACGCACACTGCATCACTCTTGCTCACACACGCTCTTTTCTCCTAATGTGTTGAGAACATACAAGAAACCAGAAAAGAAGTGCATTTTGCACTGAAATTCAGACGGGTATCTTGAATGGGACATTTCTATTGGTTGCAGAGTGCAAAAGCACGATTGACTAAATGTTCTCGATGACACGCTTACATTTCCAAGTGACCTGAAGTAGGACTTTCACAAAAAGATGTCTTTGCGTGTCTGTGGTGAAAGAAGCTCTAAGTTGTGTATTCAGTGCTGGAGAGTGACACACTCTACACAGGTTAAACAGCATTCTTAGAGCACCAGGATGCTTATAATATAAACTGCTACAAGATGTGTGTAGCATGCTGAATGAAGGCTTGTAATTTCAAAGAAAGAAGAGGAAATCAAATTCCAGGTAGTGAAAGGAGCATGCCAGTATGGGAGATGTGCCTCTGGACAGTTTCAAGTAGCAGCTCTTTGTGGACACTTGGAAACAGCGCTGTGAAAAAATTTCGTACGAAGCGGGACTGGCCAAAGTTGAAAGACCTTCCAAAACCATCCCTAAAGACCTTAGCCAAACAATGAATGTTGCGATAAGCTCCGGCAGGAAAGGTGCTTCTATGACACAACCCCCAAGCAGGTAGCTACCTTCTGCACAGTACAAAATGCAAATGATTTCCAGACTGAAAACTCTCCGCAGAAGAATGAAATGCATGTGTTTCTCTCTGAACAAACACTCAGCCACTAGGCTTTTGCTTGCTCCTTCAAAGTCTTTGAAGAAACGTATGTTTTCACTGCTGGAATACGTTTTGGGATGCATCGTTTCAATCTCTTGCAAGCCTCATGTTCTTTCTTAGACGATGTGGAAAAACGCGGATTATGTTTCCCAAATCACTTGAAATCCAGGAAAACACACAGTGCTTCACTCTTGCCCAAACATGCTCTTTCTCCTAATGCGTTGAGAATATTCAAGAAAGCAGAAAGGAAGAGCATTTGATAGTGAAATTCAGACTAGCATGTACAAAAAGCCATTTCTTTCGGTTGAAGGGTGAAAAAGCATGATGGTCTTCATATTCTCGATGAAACCCTTACCTTTCCAAGTGACCACAATTAGGACTTTCCCAAAAAGATGTGTTTGCGTGTCTGAGGCGAAAGGAGCTCTAAATTGTGTATTCAGTGCTGGAGAGTGACACACTCTACATAGGTTAAAAAACGTTTTAGAGCACCAACATGCTTAAAATTGAAACTGCTACAAGATGTGTGTAGCATGCAGAAAGAAGGCTTGTCATTTCAAAGAAAGAAGAGGAAACCAAAATCCAGGTACTGAAACGAGCACACCAGTATGGGAGATGTGCATGTGGACAGTTTCAAGCAGCAGCTCCTTCTGGACACTTGGAAACAGCAATGTAAAAATATTTTGTTCGAATCGGGATTTGGCCAAAGTTGAACGACCTTCCAACACCAACCCTAAAGAACTTAGCCAAACAATGAATGTTGCAATAACCTCCTGTAGGAAAGGTGCTTCTATGACACAACCCCCGAGCAGGTAGCTACATTCTGCACAGTACAAAATGCATATGAATTCCAGACTGAAAACTCACTCCAGAAGGAAGAAATGCGCGTCTTTCTCTCTGAAAGAACACTCAGCCACTATTCTTTTGCTTGCTCCTTCAAAGTCTTTGTAGAAACGTGTGTTTTCACTGCTGGAATACGTTTCAGGATGCATTGTTTCAATCTCTTGCAAGCCTCATGTTCTTTCTTACTCAATGTGGAAAAACGCGGATTATTTTTCCCAAATCACTTGAAATCCAGGAAAACGCACCCTGCATCAGTCTTGCTCAAACACGCTTTTCACCTAATGCATTGAGAACATTCAAGAAAGCAGAAAAGGAGGGCCCTAACCCTTGGTCCAATCCTAAACCGAACCATCTCCCTAACCCTAGCCCTCAACATAACCCTAACCGTAGGTCCAATCCTAACCTAATCGTCACTCTATGCCTAGCCCTCAACATAACCCTAACCCTAGTTCCAATCCTAAACCTAATCGTCTATCTAACCCTAGCGCTAAACATAACCCTAACCCTAGGTCCAATCCTAAGCTGAATCGTCTCTCTAACCCTACCCTTCTACATAACCCTAACCCTAGGTCCAATCCTAACCTAATCGTCTCTCTAACCCTAACCCTCAACATTACCCTACCCTATGTCCATTCCTAACCCTAATCGACTCTCTAACCATAGCCCTCAACATAACCCTAACCCTAGTTCCAATCCAAACCCTAATCGTCTATCTAACCCTAGCCCTCATCATAACCATAACCCTACGTCCAATCCTAATCCGAAAGGTCTCTCTAACCCTAGCTCTCAACATAACCCTAACCCTATCTCCAATCCTAACCTATTAGTCCATCTAACCCTAACCCTCAATGTAACCCTCACGCTAGGTCCAATCGTAACCCTAATCGAATCTCTAACCGAAGTCCTCAACATAACCCTAACCCTAGGTCCAATACTAACCCTAATGTTCTACCTATCCCTAGCCCTCAACATAACCCTAACCCTAGGTCCAAACGTAACCCTAATCGTCTATCTAACCATACCCCTAAACATAACCCTAACCCTAGGTGCAATCCTATCCTGAACGGTCTCTCTAACCCTAGCCCTCAACATAACCTTAACCCTAGGTAACAATCCTAACCAGAACCGTCTCTCTAACCCTAGCCCTCAACATAACCCTAACCCTAGGTACAATCCAAACACTAATCGTCTGTCTAACCCTAGCCCTAAACATAACCTTAACCCTAGGTCCAATCCTAACCCTAATCGTCTCTCTAAACCTAGCCCTCAACATAACCCTAACCCTAGGTCCAATCCTAACTCTAATCGTCTCTCTAACCCTAGCCCGCAACATAATCCTAACACTACGTCCAATCCTAACTCTAATCGTCTATCTAACCCTAGCCCTCAACATAACCCTAACCCTAGCTCCAATCCTAACACTAATCGTCTCTCTAACTCTTACCCTCAACATAACCTCAACCCTAGGTCCAATCCTAACCCTATTCGTCTCTCTAAACCTAGCCCTCAACATAACCCTAACCCTCGGTCCAATCCTAACACTAACCTTCTCTCTAACCGTAGCCCTAAACATAACCATAAGCCTAGGTCCATTCATAAACCCTAATTGTCTACCTAGCCCTTGCCCTCAACATAACACTAACCCTAGCTCCAATCCTAACCCTAACCATCTCTC
The DNA here is from genome assembly GCF_964146895.1 of Miniopterus schreibersii. NCBI lineage: Eukaryota > Metazoa > Chordata > Mammalia > Chiroptera > Miniopteridae > Miniopterus > Miniopterus schreibersii. Next base: position 72,837,906 of record NC_138111.1, on the reverse strand, counting down.
TAACCCTAGCCCTCAACCTAACCCTAACCCTAGGTCCCATCCTAACCCTAATCGTCTCTCTAACCTTAGCCCTCAACATAACCCTAACCCTAGCTCCAATCCTAACCCGAACTGTCTCTCTAACCCTAGCCCTCAACCTAACACAAACCCTAGGTCTAATCCTAACCCTAATCGTCTCTCTAACCCTAGCCCTCAACATAACCCTAACCCTAGGTACAATCCAAACACTAATCGTCTATCTAACGCTAGCCCTAAACATAACCTTAACCCTAGGTCCAATAATAACCCTAATCGTCTCTCCGACCCTAGCTCTCAACATAACCCTAACCCTAAGTCCAATCGACTCTAATCATCTATCTAACCCTACCCTCAACATAACCCTAACCCTAGGTCCAATCCTAACTCTAATAGTCTATCTAACCCTAGCCCTCAACATAACCCTATCCCTAAGTCCAATCCTAACTCTAATCGTCTATCTAACCCTAGCCCTCAACATAACCCTAACCCTAGCTGCAAATCTAACCCGAACCTTCTCTCTAACCCTAGCCCTCAACATAACCATAACCCTCAACATAAAGTTAACCCTAGGGCCAATCCTAACCCTAATCGTCTACCTAACCCTAGCCCTCAACAGAACCCTAACCCTATGGTCCAGTCCTAACCCTAATAGTGTATCTAATCCTAGCCCTAAACATAACCCTAACCCTAGGTCCAATCCTAACCCTAATCGTCTTTCTAACCCTAGCCCTGAACATAACTCTAACACTAGCTCCAATCCTATCCCTAATCGACAACCGAACCCTAATCGTCTCTCTAATCCTAGCGCTCTATATAACCTTAACTCTAGGACCAATCCAAACCCAACGTGTGTTTTCACTGCTGGAATACGTTTTGGGATGCATTGTTTCAATCTCTTGCAAGCCTCATGTTGTTTCTTAGAGAATATGGAAAAACAAAGAGTATGTTTCCCAAATCACTTGTAATCCAGAAAAAGGCACACTGCTTCACTCTTGCTGAAACACGCTCTTTCTCATAATGTTTTGAGAACATTCAAGAAACCCGAAAAGAAGTGCATTTTTTAGTGAAATTCAGACGGGTATGTTCAAAATGACATTACTATTGGTTGCAGAGTGCAAAAGCACGATTGCCTTCACGTTCTCCATGACACGCTTACATATCCGACTGACCTGCAGTAGGACTTTCACAAAAAGATATGTTTGCGTGTCTGTGGTGAAAGGAGCTCTCAGTTGTGTATTCAGTGCTGGACAGTGACACTTTCTACGTAGGTTCACAGCGTTTTGAGAGCAGCAACATGCTTCAAACTGAAACTGCTACAAGGTGTGTGTAGCATGCAGAAAGAAGGCTTCTCATTTCAAAGAAAGAAGAGGAAACCAAAATCCAGGTAGTGAAAAGAGCACACCAGTATGGGAGATGTGCATGTGGACAGTTTCCAGCAGCAGCTCTTTGTGGACACTTGAGAACAGCGCTGTGAAAAAATTTCGTACGAAGCGGCATTTGGCCAAAGTTGAAAGACCTTCCAAAACGAGCCCTAAAGAACTTAGCCAATCGATGAATGTTGCAATAAGCTCCTGCAGGAAAGGTGCTTCTATGACACAACCCCCGAGCAGGTAGCTACATTCTGCACAGTACAAAATGCAAATGAATTCCAGGCTGAAAACTCTCCACAGAAGCATGTAATGCGTGTGTTTCTCTCTGAAAGAACACTCAGCCCCTAGGCTTTTGCTTGCTCCTTCAAAATGTTTGCAGAAACGTATGTTTTCACTACTGGAATACGTTTTGGGATGCATCGTTTCAATCTCTTGCAAGCCTCATGTTGTTTCTTAGACACTGTGGAAAAACAAGGAGTATGTTTCCCAAATCACTTGTAATCCAGAGAAACGCACACTGCATCACTCTTGCTCACACACGCTCTTTTCTCCTAATGTGTTGAGAACATACAAGAAACCAGAAAAGAAGTGCATTTTGCACTGAAATTCAGACGGGTATCTTGAATGGGACATTTCTATTGGTTGCAGAGTGCAAAAGCACGATTGACTAAATGTTCTCGATGACACGCTTACATTTCCAAGTGACCTGAAGTAGGACTTTCACAAAAAGATGTCTTTGCGTGTCTGTGGTGAAAGAAGCTCTAAGTTGTGTATTCAGTGCTGGAGAGTGACACACTCTACACAGGTTAAACAGCATTCTTAGAGCACCAGGATGCTTATAATATAAACTGCTACAAGATGTGTGTAGCATGCTGAATGAAGGCTTGTAATTTCAAAGAAAGAAGAGGAAATCAAATTCCAGGTAGTGAAAGGAGCATGCCAGTATGGGAGATGTGCCTCTGGACAGTTTCAAGTAGCAGCTCTTTGTGGACACTTGGAAACAGCGCTGTGAAAAAATTTCGTACGAAGCGGGACTGGCCAAAGTTGAAAGACCTTCCAAAACCATCCCTAAAGACCTTAGCCAAACAATGAATGTTGCGATAAGCTCCGGCAGGAAAGGTGCTTCTATGACACAACCCCCAAGCAGGTAGCTACCTTCTGCACAGTACAAAATGCAAATGATTTCCAGACTGAAAACTCTCCGCAGAAGAATGAAATGCATGTGTTTCTCTCTGAACAAACACTCAGCCACTAGGCTTTTGCTTGCTCCTTCAAAGTCTTTGAAGAAACGTATGTTTTCACTGCTGGAATACGTTTTGGGATGCATCGTTTCAATCTCTTGCAAGCCTCATGTTCTTTCTTAGACGATGTGGAAAAACGCGGATTATGTTTCCCAAATCACTTGAAATCCAGGAAAACACACAGTGCTTCACTCTTGCCCAAACATGCTCTTTCTCCTAATGCGTTGAGAATATTCAAGAAAGCAGAAAGGAAGAGCATTTGATAGTGAAATTCAGACTAGCATGTACAAAAAGCCATTTCTTTCGGTTGAAGGGTGAAAAAGCATGATGGTCTTCATATTCTCGATGAAACCCTTACCTTTCCAAGTGACCACAATTAGGACTTTCCCAAAAAGATGTGTTTGCGTGTCTGAGGCGAAAGGAGCTCTAAATTGTGTATTCAGTGCTGGAGAGTGACACACTCTACATAGGTTAAAAAACGTTTTAGAGCACCAACATGCTTAAAATTGAAACTGCTACAAGATGTGTGTAGCATGCAGAAAGAAGGCTTGTCATTTCAAAGAAAGAAGAGGAAACCAAAATCCAGGTACTGAAACGAGCACACCAGTATGGGAGATGTGCATGTGGACAGTTTCAAGCAGCAGCTCCTTCTGGACACTTGGAAACAGCAATGTAAAAATATTTTGTTCGAATCGGGATTTGGCCAAAGTTGAACGACCTTCCAACACCAACCCTAAAGAACTTAGCCAAACAATGAATGTCGCAATAACCTCCTGTAGGAAAGGTGCTTCTATGACACAACCCCCGAGCAGGTAGCTACATTCTGCACAGTACAAAATGCATATGAATTCCAGACTGAAAAGTCACTCCAGAAGGAAGAAATGCGCGTCTTTCTCTCTGAAAGAACACTCAGCCACTATTCTTTTGCTTGCTCCTTCAAAGTCTTTGTAGAAACGTGTGTTTTCACTGCTGGAATACGTTTTAGGATGCATTGTTTCAATCTCTTGCAAGCCTCATGTTCTTTCTTACTCAATGTGGAAAAACGCGGATTATTTTTCCCAAATCACTTGAAATCCAGGAAAACGCACCCTGCATCAGTCTTGCTCAAACACGCTTTTCACCTAATGCATTGAGAACATTCAAGAAAGCAGAAAAGGAGGGCCCTAACCCTTGGTCCAATCCTAAACCGAACCGTCTCCCTAATCCTAGCCCTCAACATAACCCTAACCGTAGGTCCAATCCTAACCTAATCGTCTCTCTGCCTAGCCCTCAACATAACCCTAACCATAGTTCCAATCCTAAACCTAATCGTCTATCTAAACCTAGCCCTAAACATAACCCTAACCCTAGGTCCAATCCTAAGCTGAACCGTCTCTCTAACCCTACCCTTCTACATAACCCTAACCCTAGGTCCAATCCTAACCTAATCGTCTCTCTAATCCTAACCCTCAACATTACCCTACCCTAGGTCCATTCCTAACCCTAATCGACTCTCTAACCGTAGCCCTCAACATAACCCTAACCCTAGTTCCAATCCAAACCCTAATCGTCTATCTAACCCTAGCCCTCATCATAACCATAACCCTACGTCCAATCCTAATCCGAAAGGTCTCTCTAACCCTAGCTATCAACATAACCCTAACCCTATCTCCAATCCTAACCTATTCCTCCCTCTAACCCTAGCCCTCAATGTAACCCTCACGCTAGGTCCAATCGTAACCCTAATCGAATCTCTAACCTTAGCCCTCAACATAACCCTAACCCTAGGTAACAATCCTAACCAGAACCGTCTCTCTAACCCTAGCCCTCAACATAACCCTAACCCTAGGTACAATCCAAACACTAATCGTCTATCTAACCCTAGCCCTAAACATAACCTTAACCCTAGGTCCAATCCTAACCCTAATCGTCTCTCTAAACCTACCCCTCAACATAACCCTAACCCTAGGTCCAATCCTAACTCTAATCGTCTCTCTAACCCTAGCCCGCAACATAATCCTAACACTACGTCCAATCCTAACTCTAATCGTCTATCTAACCCTAGCCCTCAACATAACCCTAACCCTAGGTCCAATCCTAAGCTGAATCGTCTCTCTAACCCTACCCTTCTACATAACCCTAACCCTAGGTCCAATCCTAACCTAATCGTCTCTCTAACCCTAACCCTCAACATTACCCTACCCTAGGTCCATTCCTAACCCTAATCGACTCTCTAACCATAGCCCTCAACATAACCCTAACCCTAGTTCCAATCCAAACCCTAATCGTCTATCTAACCCTAGCCCTCATCATAACCATAACCCTACGTCCAATCCTAATCCGAAAGGTCTCTCTAACCCTAGCTCTCAACATAATCCTAACCCTATCTCCAATCCTAACCTATTAGTCCATCTAACCCTAACCCTCAATGTAACCCTCACGCTAGGTCCAATCGTAACCCTAATCGAATCTCTAACCGAAGTCCTCAACATAACCCTAACCCTAGGTCCAATACTAACCCTAATGTTCTACCTATCCCTAGCCCTCAACATAACCCTAACCCTAGGTCCAAACGTAACCCTAATCGTCTATCTAACCATACCCCTAAACATAACCCTAACCCTAGGTGCAATCCTATCCTGAACGGTCTCTCTAACCCTAGCCCTCAACATAACCTTAACCCTAGGTAACAATCCTAACCAGAACCGTCTCTCTAACCCTAGCCCTCAACATAACCCTAACCCTAGGTACAATCCAAACACTAATCGTCTGTCTAACCCTAGCCCTAAACATAACGGTAACCCTAGGTCCAATCCTAACCCTAATCGTCTCTCTAAACCTAGCCCTCAACATAACCCTAACCCTAGGTCCAATCCTAACTCTAATCGTCTCTCTAACCCTAGCCCGCAACATAATCCTAACACTACGTCCAATCCTAACTCTAATCGTCTATCTAACCCTAGCCCTCAACATAACCCTAACCCTAGCTCCAATCCTAACCCTAATCGTCTCTCTAACTCTTACCCTCAACATAACCTCAACCCTAGGTCCAATCCTAACCCTATTCGTCTCTCTAAACCTAGCCCTCAACATAACCCTAACCCTCGGTCCAATCCTAACACTAACCTTCTCTCTAACCGTAGCCCTAAACATAACCATAAGCCTAGGTCCATTCATAAACCCTAATTGTCTACCTAGCCCTTGCCCTCAACATAACACTAACCCTAGCTCCAATCCTAACCCTAACCATCTCTCTAACCCTAGCCCTCAACCTAACCCTAACCCTAGGTCCCATCCTAACCCTAATCGTCTCTCTAACCTTAGCCCTCAACATAACCCTAACCCTAGCTCCAATCCTAACCCGAACTGTCTCTCTAACCCTAGCCCTCAACCTAACACAAACCCTAGGTCTAATCCTAACCCTAATCGTCTCTCTAACCCTAGCCATCAACATAACCCTAACCCTAAGTCCAATCGACTCTAATCATCTATCTAACCCTACCCTCAACATAACCCTAACCCTAGGTCCAATCCTAACTCTAATAGTCTATCTAACCCTAGCCCTCAACATAACCCTATCCCTAAGTCCAATCCTAACTCTAATCGTCTATCTAACCCTAGCCCTCAACATAACCATAACCCTCAACATAAAGTTAACCCTAGGGCCAATCCTAACCCTAATCGTCTACCTAACCCTAGCCCTCAACAGAACCCTAACCCTATGGTCCAGTCCTAACCCTAATAGTGTATCTAATCCTAGCCCTAAACATAACCCTAACCCTAGGTCCAATCCTAACCCTAATCGTCTTTCTAACCCTAGCCCTGAACATAACTCTAACACTAGCTCCAATCCTATCCCTAATCGACAACCGAACCCTAATCGTCTCTCTAATCCTAGCGCTCAATATAACCTTAACTCTAGGACCAATCCAAACCCAACGTGTGTTTTCACTGCTGGAATACGTTTTGGGATGCATTGTTTCAATCTCTTGCAAGCCTCATGTTGTTTCTTAGAGAATATGGAAAAACAAAGAGTATGTTTCCCAAATCACTTGTAATCCAGAAAAAGGCACACTGCTTCACTCTTGCTGAAACACGCTCTTTCTCATAATGTTTTGAGAACATTCAAGAAACCCGAAAAGAAGTGCATTTTTTAGTGAAATTCAGACGGGTATGTTCAAAATGACATTACTATTGGTTGCAGAGTGCAAAAGCACGATTGCCTTCACGTTCTCCATGACACGCTTACATATCCGACTGACCTGCAGTAGGACTTTCACAAAAAGATATGTTTGCGTGTCTGTGGTGAAAGGAGCTCTCAGTTGTGTATTCAGTGCTGGACAGTGACACTTTCTACGTAGGTTCACAGCGTTTTGAGAGCAGCAACATGCTTCAAACTGAAACTGCTACAAGGTGTGTGTAGCATGCAGAAAGAAGGCTTCTCATTTCAAAGAAAGAAGAGGAAACCAAAATCCAGGTAGTGAAAAGAGCACACCAGTATGGGAGATGTGCATGTGGACAGTTTCCAGCAGCAGCTCTTTGTGGACACTTGAGAACAGCGCTGTGAAAAAATTTCGTACGAAGCGGCATTTGGCCAAAGTTGAAAGACCTTCCAAAACGAGCCCTAAAGAACTTAGCCAATCGATGAATGTTGCAATAAGCTCCTGCAGGAAAGGTGCTTCTATGACACAACCCCCGAGCAGGTAGCTACATTCTGCACAGTACAAAATGCAAATGAATTCCAGGCTGAAAACTCTCCACAGAAGCATGTAATGCATGTGTTTCTCTCTGAAAGAACACTCAGCCCCTAGGCTTTTGCTTGCTCCTTCAAAATGTTTGCAGAAACGTATGTTTTCACTACTGGAATACGTTTTGGGATGCATCGTTTCAATCTCTTGCAAGCCTCATGTTGTTTCTTAGACACTGTGGAAAAACAAGGAGTATGTTTCCCAAATCACTTGTAATCCAGAGAAACGCACACTGCATCACTCTTGCTCACACACGCTCTTTTCTCCTAATGTGTTGAGAACATACAAGAAACCAGAAAAGAAGTGCATTTTGCACTGAAATTCAGACGGGTATCTTGAATGGGACATTTCTATTGGTTGCAGAGTGCAAAAGCACGATTGACTAAATGTTCTCGATGACACGCTTACATTTCCAAGTGACCTGAAGTAGGACTTTCACAAAAAGATGTCTTTGCGTGTCTGTGGTGAAAGAAGCTCTAAGTTGTGTATTCAGTGCTGGAGAGTGACACACTCTACACAGGTTAAACAGCATTCTTAGAGCACCAGGATGCTTATAATATAAACTGCTACAAGATGTGTGTAGCATGCTGAATGAAGGCTTGTAATTTCAAAGAAAGAAGAGGAAATCAAATTCCAGGTAGTGAAAGGAGCATGCCAGTATGGGAGATGTGCCTCTGGACAGTTTCAAGTAGCAGCTCTTTGTGGACACTTGGAAACAGCGCTGTGAAAAAATTTCGTACGAAGCGGGACTGGCCAAAGTTGAAAGACCTTCCAAAACCATCCCTAAAGACCTTAGCCAAACAATGAATGTTGCGATAAGCTCCGGCAGGAAAGGTGCTTCTATGACACAACCCCCAAGCAGGTAGCTACCTTCTGCACAGTACAAAATGCAAATGATTTCCAGACTGAAAACTCTCCGCAGAAGAATGAAATGCATGTGTTTCTCTCTGAACAAACACTCAGCCACTAGGCTTTTGCTTGCTCCTTCAAAGTCTTTGAAGAAACGTATGTTTTCACTGCTGGAATACGTTTTGGGATGCATCGTTTCAATCTCTTGCAAGCCTCATGTTCTTTCTTAGACGATGTGGAAAAACGCGGATTATGTTTCCCAAATCACTTGAAATCCAGGAAAACACACAGTGCTTCACTCTTGCCCAAACATGCTCTTTCTCCTAATGCGTTGAGAATATTCAAGAAAGCAGAAAGGAAGAGCATTTGATAGTGAAATTCAGACTAGCATGTACAAAAAGCCATTTCTTTCGGTTGAAGGGTGAAAAAGCATGATGGTCTTCATATTCTCGATGAAACCCTTACCTTTCCAAGTGACCACAATTAGGACTTTCCCAAAAAGATGTGTTTGCGTGTCTGAGGCGAAAGGAGCTCTAAATTGTGTATTCAGTGCTGGAGAGTGACACACTCTACATAGGTTAAAAAACGTTTTAGAGCACCAACATGCTTAAAATTGAAACTGCTACAAGATGTGTGTAGCATGCAGAAAGAAGGCTTGTCATTTCAAAGAAAGAAGAGGAAACCAAAATCCAGGTACTGAAACGAGCACACCAGTATGGGAGATGTGCATGTGGACAGTTTCAAGCAGCAGCTCCTTCTGGACACTTGGAAACAGCAATGTAAAAATATTTTGTTCGAATCGGGATTTGGCCAAAGTTGAACGACCTTCCAACACCAACCCTAAAGAACTTAGCCAAACAATGAATGTCGCAATAACCTCCTGTAGGAAAGGTGCTTCTATGACACAACCCCCGAGCAGGTAGCTACATTCTGCACAGTACAAAATGCATATGAATTCCAGACTGAAAACTCACTCCAGAAGGAAGAAATGCGCGTCTTTCTCTCTGAAAGAACACTCAGCCACTATTCTTTTGCTTGCTCCTTCAAAGTCTTTGTAGAAACGTGTGTTTTCACTGCTGGAATACGTTTTAGGATGCATTGTTTCAATCTCTTGCAAGCCTCATGTTCTTTCTTACTCAATGTGGAAAAACGCGGATTATTTTTCCCAAATCACTTGAAATCCAGGAAAACGCACCCTGCATCAGTCTTGCTCAAACACGCTTTTCACCTAATGCATTGAGAACATTCAAGAAAGCAGAAAAGTAGGGCCCTAACCCTTGGTCCAATCCTAAACCGAACCGTCTCCCTAATCCTAGCCCTCAACATAACCCTAACCGTAGGTCCAATCCTAACCTAATCGTCTCTCTGCCTAGCCCTCAACATAACCCTAACCATAGTTCCAATCCTAAACCTAATCGTCTATCTAAAAATAGCCCTAAACATAACCCTAACCCTAGGTCCAATCCTAAGCTGAACCGTCTCTCTAACCCTACCCTTCTACATAACCCTAACCCTAGGTCCAATCCTAACCTAATCGTCTCTCTAATCCTAACCCTCAACATTACCCTACCCTAGGTCCATTCCTAACCCTAATCGACTCTCTAACCGTAGCCCTCAACATAACCCTAACCCTAGTTCCAATCTAAACCCTAATCGTCTATCTAACCCTAGCCCTCATCATAACCATAACCCTACGTCCAATCCTAATCCGAAAGGTCTCTCTAACCCTAGCTATCAACATAACCCTAACCCTATCTCCAATCCTAACCTATTCCTCCCTCTAACCCTAGCCCTCAATGTAACCCTCACGCTAGGTCCAACCGTAACCCTAATCGAATCTCTAACCTTAGCCCTCAACATAACCCTAACCCTAGGTCCAAACGTAACCCTAATCGTCTATCTAACCATACCCCTAAACATAACCCTAACCCTAGGTGCAATCCTAACCTGAACGGTCTCTCTAACCCTAGCCCTCAACATAACCCTAACCCTAGGTAACAATCCTAACCAGAACCGTCTCTCTAACCCTAGCCCTCAACATAACCCTAACCCTAGGTACAATCCAAACACTAATCGTCTATCTAACCCTAGCCCTAAACATAACCTTAACCCTAGGTCCAATCCTAACCCTAATCGTCTCTCTAAACCTACCCCTCAACATAACCCTAACCCTAGGTCCAATCCTAACTCTAATCGTCTCTCTAACCCTAGCCCGCAACATAATCCTAACACTACGTCCAATCCTAACTCTAATCGTCTATCTAACCTTCGCCCTCAACATAACCCTAACCCTAGCTCCAATCCTAACCCTAATCGTCTCTCTAACTCTTACCCTCAACATAACCTCAACCCTAGGTCCAATCGTAACCCTATTCGTCTCTCTAAACCTAGCCCTCAACATAACCCTAACCCTCGGACCAATCCTAACCCTAACCTTCTCTCTAACCCTAGCCCTAAACATAACCATAACCCTAGGTCCATTCATAAACCCTAATTGTCTACCTAGCCCTTGCCCTCAACATAACCCTAACCGTAGCTCCAATCCTAACCCTAACCATCTCTCTAACCCTAGCCCTCAACATAACCCTAACCCTAGGTACAATCCAAACACTAATCGTCTATCTAACGCTAGCCCTAAACATAACCTTAACCCTAGGTCCAATAATAACCCTAATCGTCTCTCCGACCCTAGCTCTCAACATAACCCTAACCCTAAGTCCAATCGACTCTAATCATCTATCTAACCCTACCCTCAACATAACCCTAACCCTAGGTCCAATCCTAACTCTAATAGTCTATCTAACCCTAGCCCTCAACATAACCCTATCCCTAAGTCCAATCCTAACTCTAATCGTCTATCTAACCCTAGCCCTCAACATAACCCTAACCCTAGCTGCAAATCTAACCCGAACCTTCTCTCTAACCCTAGCCCTCAACATAACCATAACCCTCAACATAAAGTTAACCCTAGGGCCAATCCTAACCCTAATCGTCTACCTAACCCTAGCCCTCAACAGAACCCTAACCCTATGGTCCAGTCCTAACCCTAATAGTGTATCTAATCCTAGCCCTAAACATAACCCTAACCCTAGGTCCAATCCTAACCCTAATCGTCTTTCTAACCCTAGCCCTGAACATAACTCTAACACTAGCTCCAATCCTATCCCTAATCGACAACCGAACCCTAATCGTCTCTCTAATCCTAGCGCTCAATATAACCTTAACTCTAGGACCAATCCAAACCCAACGTGTGTTTTCACTGCTGGAATACGTTTTGGGATGCATTGTTTCAATCTCTTGCAAGCCTCATGTTGTTTCTTAGAGAATATGGAAAAACAAAGAGTATGTTTCCCAAATCACTTGTAATCCAGAAAAAGGCACACTGCTTCACTCTTGCTGAAACACGCTCTTTCTCATAATGTTTTGAGAACATTCAAGAAACCCGAAAAGAAGTGCATTTTTTAGTGAAATTCAGACGGGTATGTTCAAAATGACATTACTATTGGTTGCAGAGTGCAAAAGCACGATTGCCTTCACGTTCTCCATGACACGCTTACATATCCGACTGACCTGCAGTAGGACTTTCACAAAAAGATATGTTTGCGTGTCTGTGGTGAAAGGAGCTCTCAGTTGTGTATTCAGTGCTGGACAGTGACACTTTCTACGTAGGTTCACAGCGTTTTGAGAGCAGCAACATGCTTCAAACTGAAACTGCTACAAGGTGTGTGTAGCATGCAGAAAGAAGGCTTCTCATTTCAAAGAAAGAAGAGGAAACCAAAATCCAGGTAGTGAAAAGAGCACACCAGTATGGGAGATGTGCATGTGGACAGTTTCCAGCAGCAGCTCTTTGTGGACACTTGAGAACAGCGCTGTGAAAAAATTTCGTACGAAGCGGCATTTGGCCAAAGTTGAAAGACCTTCCAAAACGAGCCCTAAAGAACTTAGCCAATCGATGAATGTTGCAATAAGCTCCTGCAGGAAAGGTGCTTCTATGACACAACCCCCGAGCAGGTAGCTACATTCTGCACAGTACAAAATGCAAATGAATTCCAGGCTGAAAACTCTCCACAGAAGCATGTAATGCGTGTGTTTCTCTCTGAAAGAACACTCAGCCCCTAGGCTTTTGCTTGCTCCTTCAAAATGTTTGCAGAAACGTATGTTTTCACTACTGGAATACGTTTTGGGATGCATCGTTTCAATCTCTTGCAAGCCTCATGTTGTTTCTTAGACACTGTGGAAAAACAAGGAGTATGTTTCCCAAATCACTTGTAATCCAGAGAAACGCACACTGCATCACTCTTGCTCACACACGCTCTTTTCTCCTAATGTGTTGAGAACATACAAGAAACCAGAAAAGAAGTGCATTTTGCACTGAAATTCAGACGGGTATCTTGAATGGGACATTTCTATTGGTTGCAGAGTGCAAAAGCACGATTGACTAAATGTTCTCGATGACACGCTTACATTTCCAAGTGACCTGAAGTAGGACTTTCACAAAAAGATGTCTTTGCGTGTCTGTGGTGAAAGAAGCTCTAAGTTGTGTATTCAGTGCTGGAGAGTGACACACTCTACACAGGTTAAACAGCATTCTTAGAGCACCAGGATGCTTATAATATAAACTGCTACAAGATGTGTGTAGCATGCTGAATGAAGGCTTGTAATTTCAAAGAAAGAAGAGGAAATCAAATTCCAGGTAGTGAAAGGAGCATGCCAGTATGGGAGATGTGCCTCTGGACAGTTTCAAGTAGCAGCTCTTTGTGGACACTTGGAAACAGCGCTGTGAAAAAATTTCGTACGAAGCGGGACTGGCCAAAGTTGAAAGACCTTCCAAAACCATCCCTAAAGACCTTAGCCAAACAATGAATGTTGCGATAAGCTCCGGCAGGAAAGGTGCTTCTATGACACAACCCCCAAGCAGGTAGCTACCTTCTGCACAGTACAAAATGCAAATGATTTCCAGACTGAAAACTCTCCGCAGAAGAATGAAATGCATGTGTTTCTCTCTGAACAAACACTCAGCCACTAGGCTTTTGCTTGCTCCTTCAAAGTCTTTGAAGAAACGTATGTTTTCACTGCTGGAATACGTTTTGGGATGCATCGTTTCAATCTCTTGCAAGCCTCATGTTCTTTCTTAGACGATGTGGAAAAACGCGGATTATGTTTCCCAAATCACTTGAAATCCAGGAAAACACACAGTGCTTCACTCTTGCCCAAACATGCTCTTTCTCCTAATGCGTTGAGAATATTCAAGAAAGCAGAAAGGAAGAGCATTTGATAGTGAAATTCAGACTAGCATGTACAAAAAGCCATTTCTTTCGGTTGAAGGGTGAAAAAGCATGATGGTCTTCATATTCTCGATGAAACCCTTACCTTTCCAAGTGACCACAATTAGGACTTTCCCAAAAAGATGTGTTTGCGTGTCTGAGGCGAAAGGAGCTCTAAATTGTGTATTCAGTGCTGGAGAGTGACACACTCTACATAGGTTAAAAAACGTTTTAGAGCACCAACATGCTTAAAATTGAAACTGCTACAAGATGTGTGTAGCATGCAGAAAGAAGGCTTGTCATTTCAAAGAAAGAAGAGGAAACCAAAATCCAGGTACTGAAACGAGCACACCAGTATGGGAGATGTGCATGTGGACAGTTTCAAGCAGCAGCTCCTTCTGGACACTTGGAAACAGCAATGTAAAAATATTTTGTTCGAATCGGGATTTGGCCAAAGTTGAACGACCTTCCAACACCAACCCTAAAGAACTTAGCCAAACAATGAATGTCGCAATAACCTCCTGTAGGAAAGGTGCTTCTATGACACAACCCCCGAGCAGGTAGCTACATTCTGCACAGTACAAAATGCATATGAATTCCAGACTGAAAACTCACTCCAGAAGGAAGAAATGCGCGTCTTTCTCTCTGAAAGAACACTCAGCCACTATTCTTTTGCTTGCTCCTTCAAAGTCTTTGTAGAAACGTGTGTTTTCACTGCTGGAATACGTTTTAGGATGCATTGTTTCAATCTCTTGCAAGCCTCATGTTCTTTCTTACTCAATGTGGAAAAACGCGGATTATTTTTCCCAAATCACTTGAAATCCAGGAAAACGCACCCTGCATCAGTCTTGCTCAAACACGCTTTTCACCTAATGCATTGAGAACATTCAAGAAAGCAGAAAAGGAGGGCCGTAACCCTTGGTCCAATCCTAAACCGAACCATCTCCCTAACCCTAGCCCTCAACATAACCCTAACCGTAGGTCCAATCCTAACCTAATCGTCACTCTATGCCTAGCCCTCAACATAACCCTAACCCTAGTTCCAATCCTAAACCTAATCGTCTATCTAACCCTAGCCCTAAACATAACCCTAACCCTAGGTCCAATCCTAAGCTGAATCGTCTCTCTAACCCTACCCTTCTACATAACCCTAACCCTAGGTCCAATCCTAACCTAATCGTCTCTCTAACCCTAACCTTCAACATTACCCTACCCTAGGTCCATTCCTAACCCTAATCGACTCTCTAACCATAGCCCTCAACATAACCCTAACCCTAGTTCCAATCCAAACCCTAATCGTCTATCTAACCCTAGCCCTCATCATAAACATAACCCTACGTCCAATCCTAATCCGAAAGGTCTCTCTAACCCTAGCTCTCAACATAACCCTAACCCTATCTCCAATCCTAACCTATTAGTCCATCTAACCCTAACCCTCAATGTAACCCTCACGCTAGGTCCAATCGTAACCCTAATCGAATCTCTAACCGAAGTCCTCAACATAACCCTAACCCTAGGTCCAATACTAACCCTAATGTTCTACCTATCCCTAGCCCTCAACATAACCCTAACCCTAGGTCCAAACGTAACCCTAATCGTCTATCTAACCATACCCCTAAACATAACCCTAACCCTAGGTGCAATCCTAACCTGAACGGTCTCTCTAACCCTAGCCCTCAACATAACCTTAACCCTAGGTAACAATCCTAACCAGAACCGTCTCTCTAACCCTAGCCCTCAACATAACCCTAACCCTAGGTACAATCCAAACACTAATCGTCTGTCTAACCCTAGCCCTAAACATAACCTTAACCCTAGGTCCAATCCTAACCCTAATCGTCTCTCTAAACCTAGCCCTCAACATAACCCTAACCCTAGGTCCAATCCTAACTCTAATCGTCTCTCTAACCCTAGCCCGCAACATAATCCTAACACTACGTCCAATCCTAACTCTAATCGTCTATCTAACCCTAGCCCTCAACATAACCCTAACCCTAGCTCCAATCCTAACCCTAATCGTCTCTCTAACTCTTACCCTCAACATAACCTCAACCCTAGGTCCAATCCTAACCCTATTCGTCTCTCTAAACCTAGCCCTCAACATAACCCTAACCCTCGGTCCAATCCTAACACTAACCTTCTCTCTAACCGTAGCCCTAAACATAACCATAAGCCTAGGTCCATTCATAAACCCTAATTGTCTACCTAGCCCTTGCCCTCAACATAACACTAACCCTAGCTCCAATCCTAACCCTAACCATCTCTCTAACCCTAGCCCTCAACCTAACCCTAACCCTAGGTCCCATCCTAACCCTAATCGTCTCTCTAACCTTAGCCCTCAACATAACCCTAACCCTAGCTCCAATCCTAACCCGAACTGTCTCTCTAACCCTAGCCCTCAACCTAACACAAACCCTAGGTCTAATCCTAACCCTAATCATCTCTCTAACCCTAGCCCTCAACATAACCCTAACCCTAGGTACAATCCAAACACTAATCGTCTATCTAACGCTAGCCCTAAACATAACCTTAACCCTAGGTCCAATAATAACCCTAATCGTCTCTCCGACCCTAGCTCTCAACATAACCCTAACCCTAAGTCCAATCGACTCTAATCATCTATCTAACCCTACCCTCAACATAACCCTAACCCTAGGTCCAATCCTAACTCTAATAGTCTATCTAACCCTAGCCCTCAACATAACCCTATCCCTAAGTCCAATCCTAACTCTAATCGTCTATCTAACCCTAGCCCTCAACATAACCCTAACCCTAGCTGCAAATCTAACCCGAACCTTCTCTCTAACCCTAGCCCTCAACATAACCATAACCCTCAACATAAAGTTAACCCTAGGGCCAATCCTAACCCTAATCGTCTACCTAACCCTAGCCCTCAACAGAACCCTAACCCTATGGTCCAGTCCTAACCCTAATAGTGTATCTAATCCTAGCCCTAAACATAACCCTAACCCTAGGTCCAATCCTAACCCTAATCGTCTTTCTAACCCTAGCCCTGAACATAACTCTAACACTAGCTCCAATCCTATCCCTAATCGACAACCGAACCCTAATCGTCTCTCTAATCCTAGCGCTCAATATAACCTTAACTCTAGGACCAATCCAAACCCAACGTGTGTTTTCACTGCTGGAATACGTTTTGGGATGCATTGTTTCAATCTCTTGCAAGCCTCATGTTGTTTCTTAGAGAATATGGAAAAACAAAGAGTATGTTTCCCAAATCACTTGTAATCCAGAAAAAGGCACACTGCTTCACTCTTGCTGAAACACGCTCTTTCTCATAATGTTTTGAGAACATTCAAGAAACCCGAAAAGAAGTGCATTTTTTAGTGAAATTCAGACGGGTATGTTCAAAATGACATTACTATTGGTTGCAGAGTGCAAAAGCACGATTGCCTTCACGTTCTCCATGACACGCTTACATATCCGACTGACCTGCAGTAGGACTTTCACAAAAAGATATGTTTGCGTGTCTGTGGTGAAAGGAGCTCTCAGTTGTGTATTCAGTGCTGGACAGTGACACTTTCTACGTAGGTTCACAGCGTTTTGAGAGCAGCAACATGCTTCAAACTGAAACTGCTACAAGGTGTGTGTAGCATGCAGAAAGAAGGCTTCTCATTTCAAAGAAAGAAGAGGAAACCAAAATCCAGGTAGTGAAAAGAGCACACCAGTATGGGAGATGTGCATGTGGACAGTTTCCAGCAGCAGCTCTTTGTGGACACTTGAGAACAGCGCTGTGAAAAAATTTCGTACGAAGCGGCATTTGGCCAAAGTTGAAAGACCTTCCAAAACGAGCCCTAAAGAACTTAGCCAATCGATGAATGTTGCAATAAGCTCCTGCAGGAAAGGTGCTTCTATGACACAACCCCCGAGCAGGTAGCTACATTCTGCACAGTACAAAATGCAAATGAATTCCAGGCTGAAAACTCTCCACAGAAGCATGTAATGCGTGTGTTTCTCTCTGAAAGAACACTCAGCCCCTAGGCTTTTGCTTGCTCCTTCAAAATGTTTGCAGAAACGTATGTTTTCACTACTGGAATACGTTTTGGGATGCATCGTTTCAATCTCTTGCAAGCCTCATGTTGTTTCTTAGACACTGTGGAAAAACAAGGAGTATGTTTCCCAAATCACTTGTAATCCAGAGAAACGCACACTGCATCACTCTTGCTCACACACGCTCTTTTCTCCTAATGTGTTGAGAACATACAAGAAACCAGAAAAGAAGTGCATTTTGCACTGAAATTCAGACGGGTATCTTGAATGGGACATTTCTATTGGTTGCAGAGTGCAAAAGCACGATTGACTAAATGTTCTCGATGACACGCTTACATTTCCAAGTGACCTGAAGTAGGACTTTCACAAAAAGATGTCTTTGCGTGTCTGTGGTGAAAGAAGCTCTAAGTTGTGTATTCAGTGCTGGAGAGTGACACACTCTACACAGGTTAAACAGCATTCTTAGAGCACCAGGATGCTTATAATATAAACTGCTACAAGATGTGTGTAGCATGCTGAATGAAGGCTTGTAATTTCAAAGAAAGAAGAGGAAATCAAATTCCAGGTAGTGAAAGGAGCATGCCAGTATGGGAGATGTGCCTCTGGACAGTTTCAAGTAGCAGCTCTTTGTGGACACTTGGAAACAGCGCTGTGAAAAAATTTCGTACGAAGCGGGACTGGCCAAAGTTGAAAGACCTTCCAAAACCATCCCTAAAGACCTTAGCCAAACAATGAATGTTGCGATAAGCTCCGGCAGGAAAGGTGCTTCTATGACACAACCCCCAAGCAGGTAGCTACCTTCTGCACAGTACAAAATGCAAATGATTTCCAGACTGAAAACTCTCCGCAGAAGAATGAAATGCATGTGTTTCTCTCTGAACAAACACTCAGCCACTAGGCTTTTGCTTGCTCCTTCAAAGTCTTTGAAGAAACGTATGTTTTCACTGCTGGAATACGTTTTGGGATGCATCGTTTCAATCTCTTGCAAGCCTCATGTTCTTTCTTAGACGATGTGGAAAAACGCGGATTATGTTTCCCAAATCACTTGAAATCCAGGAAAACACACAGTGCTTCACTCTTGCCCAAACATGCTCTTTCTCCTAATGCGTTGAGAATATTCAAGAAAGCAGAAAGGAAGAGCATTTGATAGTGAAATTCAGACTAGCATGTACAAAAAGCCATTTCTTTCGGTTGAAGGGTGAAAAAGCATGATGGTCTTCATATTCTCGATGAAACCCTTACCTTTCCAAGTGACCACAATTAGGACTTTCCCAAAAAGATGTGTTTGCGTGTCTGAGGCGAAAGGAGCTCTAAATTGTGTATTCAGTGCTGGAGAGTGACACACTCTACATAGGTTAAAAAACGTTTTAGAGCACCAACATGCTTAAAATTGAAACTGCTACAAGATGTGTGTAGCATGCAGAAAGAAGGCTTGTCATTTCAAAGAAAGAAGAGGAAACCAAAATCCAGGTACTGAAACGAGCACACCAGTATGGGAGATGTGCATGTGGACAGTTTCAAGCAGCAGCTCCTTCTGGACACTTGGAAACAGCAATGTAAAAATATTTTGTTCGAATCGGGATTTGGCCAAAGTTGAACGACCTTCCAACACCAACCCTAAAGAACTTAGCCAAACAATGAATGTCGCAATAACCTCCTGTAGGAAAGGTGCTTCTATGACACAACCCCCGAGCAGGTAGCTACATTCTGCACAGTACAAAATGCATATGAATTCCAGACTGAAAACTCACTCCAGAAGGAAGAAATGCGCGTCTTTCTCTCTGAAAGAACACTCAGCCACTATTCTTTTGCTTGCTCCTTCAAAGTCTTTGTAGAAACGTGTGTTTTCACTGCTGGAATACGTTTTAGGATGCATTGTTTCAATCTCTTGCAAGCCTCATGTTCTTTCTTACTCAATGTGGAAAAACGCGGATTATTTTTCCCAAATCACTTGAAATCCAGGAAAACGCACCCTGCATCAGTCTTGCTCAAACACGCTTTTCACCTAATGCATTGAGAACATTCAAGAAAGCAGAAAAGGAGGGCCGTAACCCTTGGTCCAATCCTAAACCGAACCATCTCCCTAACCCTAGCCCTCAACATAACCCTAACCGTAGGTCCAATCCTAACCTAATCGTCACTCTATGCCTAGCCCTCAACATAACCCTAACCCTAGTTCCAATCCTAAACCTAATCGTCTATCTAACCCTAGCCCTAAACATAACCCTAACCCTAGGTCCAATCCTAAGCTGAATCGTCTCTCTAACCCTACCCTTCTACATAACCCTAACCCTAGGTCCAATCCTAACCTAATCGTCTCTCTAACCCTAACCTTCAACATTACCCTACCCTAGGTCCATTCCTAACCCTAATCGACTCTCTAACCATAGCCCTCAACATAACCCTAACCCTAGTTCCAATCCAAACCCTAATCGTCTATCTAACCCTAGCCCTCATCATAACCATAACCCTACGTCCAATCCTAATCCGAAAGGTCTCTCTAACCCTAGCTCTCAACATAACCCTAACCCTATCTCCAATCCTAACCTATTAGTCCATCTAACCCTAACCCTCAATGTAACCCTCACGCTAGGTCCAATCGTAACCCTAATCGAATCTCTAACCGAAGTCCTCAACATAACCCTAACCCTAGGTCCAATACTAACCCTAATGTTCTACCTATCCCTAGCCCTCAACATAACCCTAACCCTAGGTCCAAACGTAACCCTAATCGTCTATCTAACCATACCCCTAAACATAACCCTAACCCTAGGTGCAATCCTAACCTGAACGGTCTCTCTAACCCTAGCCCTCAACATAACCTTAACCCTAGGTAACAATCCTAACCAGAACCGTCTCTCTAACCCTAGCCCTCAACATAACCCTAACCCTAGGTACAATCCAAACACTAATCGTCTGTCTAACCCTAGCCCTAAACATAACCTTAACCCTAGGTCCAATCCTAACCCTAATCGTCTCTCTAAACCTAGCCCTCAACATAACCCTAACCCTAGGTCCAATCCTAACTCTAATCGTCTCTCTAACCCTAGCCCGCAACATAATCCTAACACTACGTCCAATCCTAACTCTAATCGTCTATCTAACCCTAGCCCTCAACATAACCCTAACCCTAGCTCCAATCCTAACCCTAATCGTCTCTCTAACTCTTACCCTCAACATAACCTCAACCCTAGGTCCAATCCTAACCCTATTCGTCTCTCTAAACCTAGCCCTCAACATAACCCTAACCCTCGGTCCAATCCTAACACTAACCTTCTCTCTAACCGTAGCCCTAAACATAACCATAAGCCTAGGTCCATTCATAAACCCTAATTGTCTACCTAGCCCTTGCCCTCAACATAACACTAACCCTAGCTCCAATCCTAACCCTAACCATCTCTCTAACCCTAGCCCTCAACCTAACCCTAACCCTAGGTCCCATCCTAACCCTAATCGTCTCTCTAACCTTAGCCCTCAACATAACCCTAACCCTAGCTCCAATCCTAACCCGAACTGTCTCTCTAACCCTAGCCCTCAACCTAACACAAACCCTAGGTCTAATCCTAACCCTAATCGTCTCTCTAACCCTAGCCCTCAACATAACCCTAACCCTAGGTACAATCCAAACACTAATCGTCTATCTAACGCTAGCCCTAAACATAACCTTAACCCTAGGTCCAATAATAACCCTAATCGTCTCTCCGACCCTAGCTCTCAACATAACCCTAACCCTAAGTCCAATCGACTCTAATCATCTATCTAACCCTACCCTCAACATAACCCTAACCCTAGGTCCAATCCTAACTCTAATAGTCTATCTAACCCTAGCCCTCAACATAACCCTATCCCTAAGTCCAATCCTAACTCTAATCGTCTATCTAACCCTAGCCCTCAACATAACCCTAACCCTAGCTGCAAATCTAACCCGAACCTTCTCTCTAACCCTAGCCCTCAACATAACCATAACCCTCAACATAAAGTTAACCCTAGGGCCAATCCTAACCCTAATCGTCTACCTAACCCTAGCCCTCAACAGAACCCTAACCCTATGGTCCAGTCCTAACCCTAATAGTGTATCTAATCCTAGCCCTAAACATAACCCTAACCCTAGGTCCAATCCTAACCCTAATCGTCTTTCTAACCCTAGCCCTGAACATAACTCTAACACTAGCTCCAATCCTATCCCTAATCGACAACCGAACCCTAATCGTCTCTCTAATCCTAGCGCTCAATATAACCTTAACTCTAGGACCAATCCAAACCCAACGTGTGTTTTCACTGCTGGAATACGTTTTGGGATGCATTGTTTCAATCTCTTGCAAGCCTCATGTTGTTTCTTAGAGAATATGGAAAAACAAAGAGTATGTTTCCCAAATCACTTGTAATCCAGAAAAAGGCACACTGCTTCACTCTTGCTGAAACACGCTCTTTCTCATAATGTTTTGAGAACATTCAAGAAACCCGAAAAGAAGTGCATTTTTTAGTGAAATTCAGACGGGTATGTTCAAAATGACATTACTATTGGTTGCAGAGTGCAAAAGCACGATTGCCTTCACGTTCTCCATGACACGCTTACATATCCGACTGACCTGCAGTAGGACTTTCACAAAAAGATATGTTTGCGTGTCTGTGGTGAAAGGAGCTCTCAGTTGTGTATTCAGTGCTGGACAGTGACACTTTCTACGTAGGTTCACAGCGTTTTGAGAGCAGCAACATGCTTCAAACTGAAACTGCTACAAGGTGTGTGTAGCATGCAGAAAGAAGGCTTCTCATTTCAAAGAAAGAAGAGGAAACCAAAATCCAGGTAGTGAAAAGAGCACACCAGTATGGGAGATGTGCATGTGGACAGTTTCCAGCAGCAGCTCTTTGTGGACACTTGAGAACAGCGCTGTGAAAAAATTTCGTACGAAGCGGCATTTGGCCAAAGTTGAAAGACCTTCCAAAACGAGCCCTAAAGAACTTAGCCAATCGATGAATGTTGCAATAAGCTCCTGCAGGAAAGGTGCTTCTATGACACAACCCCCGAGCAGGTAGCTACATTCTGCACAGTACAAAATGCAAATGAATTCCAGGCTGAAAACTCTCCACAGAAGCATGTAATGCGTGTGTTTCTCTCTGAAAGAACACTCAGCCCCTAGGCTTTTGCTTGCTCCTTCAAAATGTTTGCAGAAACGTATGTTTTCACTACTGGAATACGTTTTGGGATGCATCGTTTCAATCTCTTGCAAGCCTCATGTTGTTTCTTAGACACTGTGGAAAAACAAGGAGTATGTTTCCCAAATCACTTGTAATCCAGAGAAACGCACACTGCATCACTCTTGCTCACACACGCTCTTTTCTCCTAATGTGTTGAGAACATACAAGAAACCAGAAAAGAAGTGCATTTTGCACTGAAATTCAGACGGGTATCTTGAATGGGACATTTCTATTGGTTGCAGAGTGCAAAAGCACGATTGACTAAATGTTCTCGATGACACGCTTACATTTCCAAGTGACCTGAAGTAGGACTTTCACAAAAAGATGTCTTTGCGTGTCTGTGGTGAAAGAAGCTCTAAGTTGTGTATTCAGTGCTGGAGAGTGACACACTCTACACAGGTTAAACAGCATTCTTAGAGCACCAGGATGCTTATAATATAAACTGCTACAAGATGTGTGTAGCATGCTGAATGAAGGCTTGTAATTTCAAAGAAAGAAGAGGAAATCAAATTCCAGGTAGTGAAAGGAGCATGCCAGTATGGGAGATGTGCCTCTGGACAGTTTCAAGTAGCAGCTCTTTGTGGACACTTGGAAACAGCGCTGTGAAAAAATTTCGTACGAAGCGGGACTGGCCAAAGTTGAAAGACCTTCCAAAACCATCCCTAAAGACCTTAGCCAAACAATGAATGTTGCGATAAGCTCCGGCAGGAAAGGTGCTTCTATGACACAACCCCCAAGCAGGTAGCTACCTTCTGCACAGTACAAAATGCAAATGATTTCCAGACTGAAAACTCTCCGCAGAAGAATGAAATGCATGTGTTTCTCTCTGAACAAACACTCAGCCACTAGGCTTTTGCTTGCTCCTTCAAAGTCTTTGAAGAAACGTATGTTTTCACTGCTGGAATACGTTTTGGGATGCATCGTTTCAATCTCTTGCAAGCCTCATGTTCTTTCTTAGACGATGTGGAAAAACGCGGATTATGTTTCCCAAATCACTTGAAATCCAGGAAAACACACAGTGCTTCACTCTTGCCCAAACATGCTCTTTCTCCTAATGCGTTGAGAATATTCAAGAAAGCAGAAAGGAAGAGCATTTGATAGTGAAATTCAGACTAGCATGTACAAAAAGCCATTTCTTTCGGTTGAAGGGTGAAAAAGCATGATGGTCTTCATATTCTCGATGAAACCCTTACCTTTCCAAGTGACCACAATTAGGACTTTCCCAAAAAGATGTGTTTGCGTGTCTGAGGCGAAAGGAGCTCTAAATTGTGTATTCAGTGCTGGAGAGTGACACACTCTACATAGGTTAAAAAACGTTTTAGAGCACCAACATGCTTAAAATTGAAACTGCTACAAGATGTGTGTAGCATGCAGAAAGAAGGCTTGTCATTTCAAAGAAAGAAGAGGAAACCAAAATCCAGGTACTGAAACGAGCACACCAGTATGGGAGATGTGCATGTGGACAGTTTCAAGCAGCAGCTCCTTCTGGACACTTGGAAACAGCAATGTAAAAATATTTTGTTCGAATCGGGATTTGGCCAAAGTTGAACGACCTTCCAACACCAACCCTAAAGAACTTAGCCAAACAATGAATGTCGCAATAACCTCCTGTAGGAAAGGTGCTTCTATGACACAACCCCCGAGCAGGTAGCTACATTCTGCACAGTACAAAATGCATATGAATTCCAGACTGAAAACTCACTCCAGAAGGAAGAAATGCGCGTCTTTCTCTCTGAAAGAACACTCAGCCACTATTCTTTTGCTTGCTCCTTCAAAGTCTTTGTAGAAACGTGTGTTTTCACTGCTGGAATACGTTTTAGGATGCATTGTTTCAATCTCTTGCAAGCCTCATGTTCTTTCTTACTCAATGTGGAAAAACGCGGATTATTTTTCCCAAATCACTTGAAATCCAGGAAAACGCACCCTGCATCAGTCTTGCTCAAACACGCTTTTCACCTAATGCATTGAGAACATTCAAGAAAGCAGAAAAGGAGGGCCGTAACCCTTGGTCCAATCCTAAACCGAACCATCTCCCTAACCCTAGCCCTCAACATAACCCTAACCGTAGGTCCAATCCTAACCTAATCGTCACTCTATGCCTAGCCCTCAACATAACCCTAACCCTAGTTCCAATCCTAAACCTAATCGTCTATCTAACCCTAGCCCTAAACATAACCCTAACCCTAGGTCCAATCCTAAGCTGAATCGTCTCTCTAACCCTACCCTTCTACATAACCCTAACCCTAGGTCCAATCCTAACCTAATCGTCTCTCTAACCCTAACCTTCAACATTACCCTACCCTAGGTCCATTCCTAACCCTAATCGACTCTCTAACCATAGCCCTCAACATAACCCTAACCCTAGTTCCAATCCAAACCCTAATCGTCTATCTAACCCTAGCCCTCATCATAACCATAACCCTACGTCCAATCCTAATCCGAAAGGTCTCTCTAACCCTAGCTCTCAACATAACCCTAACCCTATCTCCAATCCTAACCTATTAGTCCATCTAACCCTAACCCTCAATGTAACCCTCACGCTAGGTCCAATCGTAACCCTAATCGAATCTCTAACCGAAGTCCTCAACATAACCCTAACCCTAGGTCCAATACTAACCCTAATGTTCTACCTATCCCTAGCCCTCAACATAACCCTAACCCTAGGTCCAAACGTAACCCTAATCGTCTATCTAACCATACCCCTAAACATAACCCTAACCCTAGGTGCAATCCTAACCTGAACGGTCTCTCTAACCCTAGCCCTCAACATAACCTTAACCCTAGGTAACAATCCTAACCAGAACCGTCTCTCGAACCCTAGCCCTCAACATAACCCTAACCCTAGGTACAATCCAAACACTAATCGTCTGTCTAACCCTAGCCCTAAACATAACCTTAACCCTAGGTCCAATCCTAACCCTAATCGTCTCTCTAAACCTAGCCCTCAACATAACCCTAACCCTAGGTCCAATCCTAACTCTAATCGTCTCTCTAACCCTAGCCCGCAACATAATCCTAACACTACGTCCAATCCTAACTCTAATCGTCTATCTAACCCTAGCCCTCAACATAACCCTAACCCTAGCTCCAATCCTAACCCTAATCGTCTCTCTAACTCTTACCCTCAACATAACCTCAACCCTAGGTCCAATCCTAACCCTATTCGTCTCTCTAAACCTAGCCCTCAACATAACCCTAACCCTCGGTCCAATCCTAACACTAACCTTCTCTCTAACCGTAGCCCTAAACATAACCATAAGCCTAGGTCCATTCATAAACCCTAATTGTCTACCTAGCCCTTGCCCTCAACATAACACTAACCCTAGCTCCAATCCTAACCCTAACCATCTCTCTAACCCTAGCCCTCAACCTAACCCTAACCCTAGGTCCCATCCTAACCCTAATCGTCTCTCTAACCTTAGCCCTCAACATAACCCTAACCCTAGCTCCAATCCTAACCCGAACTGTCTCTCTAACCCTAGCCCTCAACCTAACACAAACCCTAGGTCTAATCCTAACCCTAATCGTCTCTCTAACCCTAGCCCTCAACATAACCCTAACCCTAGGTACAATCCAAACACTAATCGTCTATCTAACGCTAGCCCTAAACATAACCTTAACCCTAGGTCCAATAATAACCCTAATCGTCTCTCCGACCCTAGCTCTCAACATAACCCTAACCCTAAGTCCAATCGACTCTAATCATCTATCTAACCCTACCCTCAACATAACCCTAACCCTAGGTCCAATCCTAACTCTAATAGTCTATCTAACCCTAGCCCTCAACATAACCCTATCCCTAAGTCCAATCCTAACTCTAATCGTCTATCTAACCCTAGCCCTCAACATAACCCTAACCCTAGCTGCAAATCTAACCCGAACCTTCTCTCTAACCCTAGCCCTCAACATAACCATAACCCTCAACATAAAGTTAACCCTAGGGCCAATCCTAACCCTAATCGTCTACCTAACCCTAGCCCTCAACAGAACCCTAACCCTATGGTCCAGTCCTAACCCTAATAGTGTATCTAATCCTAGCCCTAAACATAACCCTAACCCTAGGTCCAATCCTAACCCTAATCGTCTTTCTAACCCTAGCCCTGAACATAACTCTAACACTAGCTCCAATCCTATCCCTAATCGACAACCGAACCCTAATCGTCTCTCTAATCCTAGCGCTCAATATAACCTTAACTCTAGGACCAATCCAAACCCAACGTGTGTTTTCACTGCTGGAATACGTTTTGGGATGCATTGTTTCAATCTCTTGCAAGCCTCATGTTGTTTCTTAGAGAATATGGAAAAACAAAGAGTATGTTTCCCAAATCACTTGTAATCCAGAAAAAGGCACACTGCTTCACTCTTGCTGAAACACGCTCTTTCTCATAATGTTTTGAGAACATTCAAGAAACCCGAAAAGAAGTGCATTTTTTAGTGAAATTCAGACGGGTATGTTCAAAATGACATTACTATTGGTTGCAGAGTGCAAAAGCACGATTGCCTTCACGTTCTCCATGACACGCTTACATATCCGACTGACCTGCAGTAGGACTTTCACAAAAAGATATGTTTGCGTGTCTGTGGTGAAAGGAGCTCTCAGTTGTGTATTCAGTGCTGGACAGTGACACTTTCTACGTAGGTTCACAGCGTTTTGAGAGCAGCAACATGCTTCAAACTGAAACTGCTACAAGGTGTGTGTAGCATGCAGAAAGAAGGCTTCTCATTTCAAAGAAAGAAGAGGAAACCAAAATCCAGGTAGTGAAAAGAGCACACCAGTATGGGAGATGTGCATGTGGACAGTTTCCAGCAGCAGCTCTTTGTGGACACTTGAGAACAGCGCTGTGAAAAAATTTCGTACGAAGCGGCATTTGGCCAAAGTTGAAAGACCTTCCAAAACGAGCCCTAAAGAACTTAGCCAATCGATGAATGTTGCAATAAGCTCCTGCAGGAAAGGTGCTTCTATGACACAACCCCCGAGCAGGTAGCTACATTCTGCACAGTACAAAATGCAAATGAATTCCAGGCTGAAAACTCTCCACAGAAGCATGTAATGCGTGTGTTTCTCTCTGAAAGAACACTCAGCCCCTAGGCTTTTGCTTGCTCCTTCAAAATGTTTGCAGAAACGTATGTTTTCACTACTGGAATACGTTTTGGGATGCATCGTTTCAATCTCTTGCAAGCCTCATGTTGTTTCTTAGACACTGTGGAAAAACAAGGAGTATGTTTCCCAAATCACTTGTAATCCAGAGAAACGCACACTGCATCACTCTTGCTCACACACGCTCTTTTCTCCTAATGTGTTGAGAACATACAAGAAACCAGAAAAGAAGTGCATTTTGCACTGAAATTCAGACGGGTATCTTGAATGGGACATTTCTATTGGTTGCAGAGTGCAAAAGCACGATTGACTAAATGTTCTCGATGACACGCTTACATTTCCAAGTGACCTGAAGTAGGACTTTCACAAAAAGATGTCTTTGCGTGTCTGTGGTGAAAGAAGCTCTAAGTTGTGTATTCAGTGCTGGAGAGTGACACACTCTACACAGGTTAAACAGCATTCTTAGAGCACCAGGATGCTTATAATATAAACTGCTACAAGATGTGTGTAGCATGCTGAATGAAGGCTTGTAATTTCAAAGAAAGAAGAGGAAATCAAATTCCAGGTAGTGAAAGGAGCATGCCAGTATGGGAGATGTGCCTCTGGACAGTTTCAAGTAGCAGCTCTTTGTGGACACTTGGAAACAGCGCTGTGAAAAAATTTCGTACGAAGCGGGACTGGCCAAAGTTGAAAGACCTTCCAAAACCATCCCTAAAGACCTTAGCCAAACAATGAATGTTGCGATAAGCTCCGGCAGGAAAGGTGCTTCTATGACACAACCCCCAAGCAGGTAGCTACCTTCTGCACAGTACAAAATGCAAATGATTTCCAGACTGAAAACTCTCCGCAGAAGAATGAAATGCATGTGTTTCTCTCTGAACAAACACTCAGCCACTAGGCTTTTGCTTGCTCCTTCAAAGTCTTTGAAGAAACGTATGTTTTCACTGCTGGAATACGTTTTGGGATGCATCGTTTCAATCTCTTGCAAGCCTCATGTTCTTTCTTAGACGATGTGGAAAAACGCGGATTATGTTTCCCAAATCACTTGAAATCCAGGAAAACACACAGTGCTTCACTCTTGCCCAAACATGCTCTTTCTCCTAATGCGTTGAGAATATTCAAGAAAGCAGAAAGGAAGAGCATTTGATAGTGAAATTCAGACTAGCATGTACAAAAAGCCATTTCTTTCGGTTGAAGGGTGAAAAAGCATGATGGTCTTCATATTCTCGATGAAACCCTTACCTTTCCAAGTGACCACAATTAGGACTTTCCCAAAAAGATGTGTTTGCGTGTCTGAGGCGAAAGGAGCTCTAAATTGTGTATTCAGTGCTGGAGAGTGACACACTCTACATAGGTTAAAAAACGTTTTAGAGCACCAACATGCTTAAAATTGAAACTGCTACAAGATGTGTGTAGCATGCAGAAAGAAGGCTTGTCATTTCAAAGAAAGAAGAGGAAACCAAAATCCAGGTACTGAAACGAGCACACCAGTATGGGAGATGTGCATGTGGACAGTTTCAAGCAGCAGCTCCTTCTGGACACTTGGAAACAGCAATGTAAAAATATTTTGTTCGAATCGGGATTTGGCCAAAGTTGAACGACCTTCCAACACCAACCCTAAAGAACTTAGCCAAACAATGAATGTCGCAATAACCTCCTGTAGGAAAGGTGCTTCTATGACACAACCCCCGAGCAGGTAGCTACATTCTGCACAGTACAAAATGCATATGAATTCCAGACTGAAAACTCACTCCAGAAGGAAGAAATGCGCGTCTTTCTCTCTGAAAGAACACTCAGCCACTATTCTTTTGCTTGCTCCTTCAAAGTCTTTGTAGAAACGTGTGTTTTCACTGCTGGAATACGTTTTAGGATGCATTGTTTCAATCTCTTGCAAGCCTCATGTTCTTTCTTACTCAATGTGGAAAAACGCGGATTATTTTTCCCAAATCACTTGAAATCCAGGAAAACGCACCCTGCATCAGTCTTGCTCAAACACGCTTTTCACCTAATGCATTGAGAACATTCAAGAAAGCAGAAAAGTAGGGCCCTAACCCTTGGTCCAATCCTAAACCGAACCGTCTCCCTAATCCTAGCCCTCAACATAACCCTAACCGTAGGTCCAATCCTAACCTAATCGTCTCTCTGCCTAGCCCTCAACATAACCCTAACCATAGTTCCAATCCTAAACCTAATCGTCTATCTAAACCTAGCCCTAAACATAACCCTAACCCTAGGTCCAATCCTAAGCTGAACCGTCTCTCTAACCCTACCCTTCTACATAACCCTAACCCTAGGTCCAATCCTAACCTAATCGTCTCTCTAATCCTAACCCTCAACATTACCCTACCCTAGGTCCATTCCTAACCCTAATCGACTCTCTAACCGTAGCCCTCAACATAACCCTAACCCTAGTTCCAATCCAAACCCTAATCGTCTATCTAACCCTAGCCCTCATCATAACCATAACCCTACGTCCAATCCTAATCCGAAAGGTCTCTCTAACCCTAGCTATCAACATAACCCTAACCCTATCTCCAATCCTAACCTATTCCTCCCTCTAACCCTAGCCCTCAATGTAACCCTCACGCTAGGTCCAATCGTAACCCTAATCGAATCTCTAACCTTAGCCCTCAACATAACCCTAACCCTAGGTCCAAACGTAACCCTAATCGTCTATCTAACCATACCCCTAAACATAACCCTAACCCTAGGTGCAATCCTAACCTGAACGGTCTCTCTAACCCTAGCCCTCAACATAACCCTAACCCTAGGTAACAATCCTAACCAGAACCGTTTCTCTAACCCTAGCCCTCAACATAACCCTAACCCTAGGTACAATCCAAACACTAATCGTCTATCTAACCCTAGCCCTAAACATAACCTTAACCCTAGGTCCAATCCTAACCCTAATCGTCTCTCTAAACCTACCCCTCAACATAACCCTAACCCTAGGTCCAATCCTAACTCTAATCGTCTCTCTAACCCTAGCCCGCAACATAATCCTAACACTACGTCCAATCCTAACTCTAATCGTCTATCTAACCCTAGCCCTCAACATAACCCTAACCCTAGCTCCAATCCTAACCCTAATCGTCTCTCTAACTCTTACCCTCAACATAACCTCAACCCTAGGTCCAATCGTAACCCTATTCGTCTCTCTAAACCTAGCCCTCAACATAACCCTAACCCTCGGACCAATCCTAACCTTAACCTTCTCTCTAACCCTAGCCCTAAACAAAACCATAACCCTAGGTCCATTCATAAACCCTAATTGTCTACCTAGCCCTTGCCCTCAACATAACCCTAACCGTAGCTCCAATCCTAACCCTAACCATCTCTCTAACCCTAGCCCTCAACATAACCCTAACCCTAGGTACAATCCAAACACTAATCGTCTATCTAACGCTAGCCCTAAACATAACCTTAACCCTAGGTCCAATAATAACCCTAATCGTCTCTCCGACCCTAGCTCTCAACATAACCCTAACCCTAAGTCCAATCGACTCTAATCATCTATCTAACCCTACCCTCAACATAACCCTAACCCTAGGTCCAATCCTAACTCTAATAGTCTATCTAACCCTAGCCCTCAACATAACCCTATCCCTAAGTCCAATCCTAACTCTAATCGTCTATCTAACCCTAGCCCTCAACATAACCCTAACCCTAGCTGCAAATCTAACCCGAACCTTCTCTCTAACCCTAGCCCTCAACATAACCATAACCCTCAACATAAAGTTAACCCTAGGGCCAATCCTAACCCTAATCGTCTACCTAACCCTAGCCCTCAACAGAACCCTAACCCTATGGTCCAGTCCTAACCCTAATAGTGTATCTAATCCTAGCCCTAAACATAACCCTAACCCTAGGTCCAATCCTAACCCTAATCGTCTTTCTAACCCTAGCCCTGAACATAACTCTAACACTAGCTCCAATCCTATCCCTAATCGACAACCGAACCCTAATCGTCTCTCTAATCCTAGCGCTCAATATAACCTTAACTCTAGGACCAATCCAAACCCAACGTGTGTTTTCACTGCTGGAATACGTTTTGGGATGCATTGTTTCAATCTCTTGCAAGCCTCATGTTGTTTCTTAGAGAATATGGAAAAACAAAGAGTATGTTTCCCAAATCACTTGTAATCCAGAAAAAGGCACACTGCTTCACTCTTGCTGAAACACGCTCTTTCTCATAATGTTTTGAGAACATTCAAGAAACCCGAAAAGAAGTGCATTTTTTAGTGAAATTCAGACGGGTATGTTCAAAATGACATTACTATTGGTTGCAGAGTGCAAAAGCACGATTGCCTTCACGTTCTCCATGACACGCTTACATATCCGACTGACCTGCAGTAGGACTTTCACAAAAAGATATGTTTGCGTGTCTGTGGTGAAAGGAGCTCTCAGTTGTGTATTCAGTGCTGGACAGTGACACTTTCTACGTAGGTTCACAGCGTTTTGAGAGCAGCAACATGCTTCAAACTGAAACTGCTACAAGGTGTGTGTAGCATGCAGAAAGAAGGCTTCTCATTTCAAAGAAAGAAGAGGAAACCAAAATCCAGGTAGTGAAAAGAGCACACCAGTATGGGAGATGTGCATGTGGACAGTTTCCAGCAGCAGCTCTTTGTGGACACTTGAGAACAGCGCTGTGAAAAAATTTCGTACGAAGCGGCATTTGGCCAAAGTTGAAAGACCTTCCAAAACGAGCCCTAAAGAACTTAGCCAATCGATGAATGTTGCAATAAGCTCCTGCAGGAAAGGTGCTTCTATGACACAACCCCTGAGCAGGTAGCTACATTCTGCACAGTACAAAATGCAAATGAATTCCAGGCTGAAAACTCTCCACAGAAGCATGTAATGCGTGTGTTTCTCTCTGAAAGAACACTCAGCCCCTAGGCTTTTGCTTGCTCCTTCAAAATGTTTGCAGAAACGTATGTTTTCACTACTGGAATACGTTTTGGGATGCATCGTTTCAATCTCTTGCAAGCCTCATGTTGTTTCTTAGACACTGTGGAAAAACAAGGAGTATGTTTCCCAAATCACTTGTAATCCAGAGAAACGCACACTGCATCACTCTTGCTCACACACGCTCTTTTCTCCTAATGTGTTGAGAACATACAAGAAACCAGAAAAGAAGTGCATTTTGCACTGAAATTCAGACGGGTATCTTGAATGGGACATTTCTATTGGTTGCAGAGTGCAAAAGCACGATTGACTAAATGTTCTCGATGACACGCTTACATTTCCAAGTGACCTGAAGTAGGACTTTCACAAAAAGATGTCTTTGCGTGTCTGTGGTGAAAGAAGCTCTAAGTTGTGTATTCAGTGCTGGAGAGTGACACACTCTACACAGGTTAAACAGCATTCTTAGAGCACCAGGATGCTTATAATATAAACTGCTACAAGATGTGTGTAGCATGCTGAATGAAGGCTTGTAATTTCAAAGAAAGAAGAGGAAATCAAATTCCAGGTAGTGAAAGGAGCATGCCAGTATGGGAGATGTGCCTCTGGACAGTTTCAAGTAGCAGCTCTTTGTGGACACTTGGAAACAGCGCTGTGAAAAAATTTCGTACGAAGCGGGACTGGCCAAAGTTGAAAGACCTTCCAAAACCATCCCTAAAGACCTTAGCCAAACAATGAATGTTGCGATAAGCTCCGGCAGGAAAGGTGCTTCTATGACACAACCCCCAAGCAGGTAGCTACCTTCTGCACAGTACAAAATGCAAATGATTTCCAGACTGAAAACTCTCCGCAGAAGAATGAAATGCATGTGTTTCTCTCTGAACAAACACTCAGCCACTAGGCTTTTGCTTGCTCCTTCAAAGTCTTTGAAGAAACGTATGTTTTCACTGCTGGAATACGTTTTGGGATGCATCGTTTCAATCTCTTGCAAGCCTCATGTTCTTTCTTAGACGATGTGGAAAAACGCGGATTATGTTTCCCAAATCACTTGAAATCCAGGAAAACACACAGTGCTTCACTCTTGCCCAAACATGCTCTTTCTCCTAATGCGTTGAGAATATTCAAGAAAGCAGAAAGGAAGAGCATTTGATAGTGAAATTCAGACTAGCATGTACAAAAAGCCATTTCTTTCGGTTGAAGGGTGAAAAAGCATGATGGTCTTCATATTCTCGATGAAACCCTTACCTTTCCAAGTGACCACAATTAGGACTTTCCCAAAAAGATGTGTTTGCGTGTCTGAGGCGAAAGGAGCTCTAAATTGTGTATTCAGTGCTGGAGAGTGACACACTCTACATAGGTTAAAAAACGTTTTAGAGCACCAACATGCTTAAAATTGAAACTGCTACAAGATGTGTGTAGCATGCAGAAAGAAGGCTTGTCATTTCAAAGAAAGAAGAGGAAACCAAAATCCAGGTACTGAAACGAGCACACCAGTATGGGAGATGTGCATGTGGACAGTTTCAAGCAGCAGCTCCTTCTGGACACTTGGAAACAGCAATGTAAAAATATTTTGTTCGAATCGGGATTTGGCCAAAGTTGAACGACCTTCCAACACCAACCCTAAAGAACTTAGCCAAACAATGAATGTCGCAATAACCTCCTGTAGGAAAGGTGCTTCTATGACACAACCCCCGAGCAGGTAGCTACATTCTGCACAGTACAAAATGCATATGAATTCCAGACTGAAAACTCACTCCAGAAGGAAGAAATGCGCGTCTTTCTCTCTGAAAGAACACTCAGCCACTATTCTTTTGCTTGCTCCTTCAAAGTCTTTGTAGAAACGTGTGTTTTCACTGCTGGAATACGTTTTAGGATGCATTGTTTCAATCTCTTGCAAGCCTCATGTTCTTTCTTACTCAATGTGGAAAAACGCGGATTATTTTTCCCAAATCACTTGAAATCCAGGAAAACGCACCCTGCATCAGTCTTGCTCAAACACGCTTTTCACCTAATGCATTGAGAACATTCAAGAAAGCAGAAAAGTAGGGCCCTAACCCTTGGTCCAATCCTAAACCGAACCGTCTCCCTAATCCTAGCCCTCAACATAACCCTAACCGTAGGTCCAATCCTAACCTAATCGTCTCTCTGCCTAGCCCTCAACATAACCCTAACCATAGTTCCAATCCTAAACCTAATCGTCTATCTAAACCTAGCCCTAAACATAACCCTAACCCTAGGTCCAATCCTAAGCTGAACCGTCTCTCTAACCCTACCCTTCTACATAACCCTAACCCTAGGTCCAATCCTAACCTAATCGTCTCTCTAATCCTAACCCTCAACATTACCCTACCCTAGGTCCATTCCTAACCCTAATCGACTCTCTAACCGTAGCCCTCAACATAACCCTAACCCTAGTTCCAATCCAAACCCTAATCGTCTATCTAACCCTAGCCCTCATCATAACCATAACCCTACGTCCAATCCTAATCCGAAAGGTCTCTCTAACCCTAGCTATCAACATAACCCTAACCCTATCTCCAATCCTAACCTATTCCTCCCTCTAACCCTAGCCCTCAATGTAACCCTCACGCTAGGTCCAATCGTAACCCTAATCGAATCTCTAACCTTAGCCCTCAACATAACCCTAACCCTAGGTCCAAACGTAACCCTAATCGTCTATCTAACCATACCCCTAAACATAACCCTAACCCTAGGTGCAATCCTAACCTGAACGGTCTCTCTAACCCTAGCCCTCAACATAACCCTAACCCTAGGTAACAATCCTAACCAGAACCGTCTCTCTAACCCTAGCCCTCAACATAACCCTAACCCTAGGTACAATCCAAACACTAATCGTCTATCTAACCCTAGCCCTAAACATAACCTTAACCCTAGGTCCAATCCTAACCCTAATCGTCTCTCTAAACCTACCCCTCAACATAACCCTAACCCTAGGTCCAATCCTAACTCTAATCGTCTCTCTAACCCTAGCCCGCAACATAATCCTAACACTACGTCCAATCCTAACTCTAATCGTCTATCTAACCCTAGCCCTCAACATAACCCTAACCCTAGCTCCAATCCTAACCCTAATCGTCTCTCTAACTCTTACCCTCAACATAACCTCAACCCTAGGTCCAATCGTAACCCTATTCGTCTCTCTAAACCTAGCCCTCAACATAACCCTAACCCTCGGACCAATCCTAACCCTAACCTTCTCTCTAACCCTAGCCCTAAACATAACCATAACCCTAGGTCCATTCATAAACCCTAATTGTCTACCTAGCCCTTGCCCTCAACATAACCCTAACCGTAGCTCCAATCCTAACCCTAACCATCTCTCTAACCCTAGCCCTCAACATAACCCTTACCCTAGGTACAATCCAAACACTAATCGTCTATCTAACGCTAGCCCTAAACATAACCTTAACCCTAGGTCCAATAATAACCCTAATCGTCTCTCCGACCCTAGCTCTCAACATAACCCTAACCCTCAGTCCAATCGACTCTAATCATCTATCTAACCCTACCCTCAACATAACCCTATCCCTAAGTCCAATCCTAACTCTAATCGTCTATCTAACCCTAGCCCTCAACATAACCCTAACCCTAGCTGCAAATCTAACCCGAACCTTCTCTCTAACCCTAGCCCTCAACATAACCATAACCCTCAACATAAAGTTAACCCTAGGGCCAATCCTAACCCTAATCGTCTACCTAACCCTAGCCCTCAACAGAACCCTAACCCTATGGTCCAGTCCTAACCCTAATAGTGTATCTAATCCTAGCCCTAAACATAACCCTAACCCTAGGTCCAATCCTAACCCTAATCGTCTTTCTAACCCTAGCCCTGAACATAACTCTAACACTAGCTCCAATCCTATCCCTAATCGACAACCGAACCCTAATCGTCTCTCTAATCCTAGCGCTCAATATAACCTTAACTCTAGGACCAATCCAAACCCAACGTGTGTTTTCACTGCTGGAATACGTTTTGGGATGCATTGTTTCAATCTCTTGCAAGCCTCATGTTGTTTCTTAGAGAATATGGAAAAACAAAGAGTATGTTTCCCAAATCACTTGTAATCCAGAAAAAGGCACACTGCTTCACTCTTGCTGAAACACGCTCTTTCTCATAATGTTTTGAGAACATTCAAGAAACCCGAAAAGAAGTGCATTTTTTAGTGAAATTCAGACGGGTATGTTCAAAATGACATTACTATTGGTTGCAGAGTGCAAAAGCACGATTGCCTTCACGTTCTCCATGACACGCTTACATATCCGACTGACCTGCAGTAGGACTTTCACAAAAAGATATGTTTGCGTGTCTGTGGTGAAAGGAGCTCTCAGTTGTGTATTCAGTGCTGGACAGTGACACTTTCTACGTAGGTTCACAGCGTTTTGAGAGCAGCAACATGCTTCAAACTGAAACTGCTACAAGGTGTGTGTAGCATGCAGAAAGAAGGCTTCTCATTTCAAAGAAAGAAGAGGAAACCAAAATCCAGGTAGTGAAAAGAGCACACCAGTATGGGAGATGTGCATGTGGACAGTTTCCAGCAGCAGCTCTTTGTGGACACTTGAGAACAGCGCTGTGAAAAAATTTCGTACGAAGCGGCATTTGGCCAAAGTTGAAAGACCTTCCAAAACGAGCCCTAAAGAACTTAGCCAATCGATGAATGTTGCAATAAGCTCCTGCAGGAAAGGTGCTTCTATGACACAACCCCCGAGCAGGTAGCTACATTCTGCACAGTACAAAATGCAAATGAATTCCAGGCTGAAAACTCTCCACAGAAGCATGTAATGCGTGTGTTTCTCTCTGAAAGAACACTCAGCCCCTAGGCTTTTGCTTGCTCCTTCAAAATGTTTGCAGAAACGTATGTTTTCACTACTGGAATACGTTTTGGGATGCATCGTTTCAATCTCTTGCAAGCCTCATGTTGTTTCTTAGACACTGTGGAAAAACAAGGAGTATGTTTCCCAAATCACTTGTAATCCAGAGAAACGCACACTGCATCACTCTTGCTCACACACGCTCTTTTCTCCTAATGTGTTGAGAACATACAAGAAACCAGAAAAGAAGTGCATTTTGCACTGAAATTCAGACGGGTATCTTGAATGGGACATTTCTATTGGTTGCAGAGTGCAAAAGCACGATTGACTAAATGTTCTCGATGACACGCTTACATTTCCAAGTGACCTGAAGTAGGACTTTCACAAAAAGATGTCTTTGCGTGTCTGTGGTGAAAGAAGCTCTAAGTTGTGTATTCAGTGCTGGAGAGTGACACACTCTACACAGGTTAAACAGCATTCTTAGAGCACCAGGATGCTTATAATATAAACTGCTACAA
Organism: Miniopterus schreibersii; assembly: GCF_964146895.1. Lineage (NCBI taxonomy): Eukaryota > Metazoa > Chordata > Mammalia > Chiroptera > Miniopteridae > Miniopterus > Miniopterus schreibersii. Next base: position 72,799,882 of record NC_138111.1, on the reverse strand, counting down.
GATGTGTGTAGCATGCTGAATGAAGGCTTGTAATTTCAAAGAAAGAAGAGGAAATCAAATTCCAGGTAGTGAAAGGAGCATGCCAGTATGGGAGATGTGCCTCTGGACAGTTTCAAGTAGCAGCTCTTTGTGGACACTTGGAAACAGCGCTGTGAAAAAATTTCGTACGAAGCGGGACTGGCCAAAGTTGAAAGACCTTCCAAAACCATCCCTAAAGACCTTAGCCAAACAATGAATGTTGCGATAAGCTCCGGCAGGAAAGGTGCTTCTATGACACAACCCCCAAGCAGGTAGCTACCTTCTGCACAGTACAAAATGCAAATGATTTCCAGACTGAAAACTCTCCGCAGAAGAATGAAATGCATGTGTTTCTCTCTGAACAAACACTCAGCCACTAGGCTTTTGCTTGCTCCTTCAAAGTCTTTGAAGAAACGTATGTTTTCACTGCTGGAATACGTTTTGGGATGCATCGTTTCAATCTCTTGCAAGCCTCATGTTCTTTCTTAGACGATGTGGAAAAACGCGGATTATGTTTCCCAAATCACTTGAAATCCAGGAAAACACACAGTGCTTCACTCTTGCCCAAACATGCTCTTTCTCCTAATGCGTTGAGAATATTCAAGAAAGCAGAAAGGAAGAGCATTTGATAGTGAAATTCAGACTAGCATGTACAAAAAGCCATTTCTTTCGGTTGAAGGGTGAAAAAGCATGATGGTCTTCATATTCTCGATGAAACCCTTACCTTTCCAAGTGACCACAATTAGGACTTTCCCAAAAAGATGTGTTTGCGTGTCTGAGGCGAAAGGAGCTCTAAATTGTGTATTCAGTGCTGGAGAGTGACACACTCTACATAGGTTAAAAAACGTTTTAGAGCACCAACATGCTTAAAATTGAAACTGCTACAAGATGTGTGTAGCATGCAGAAAGAAGGCTTGTCATTTCAAAGAAAGAAGAGGAAACCAAAATCCAGGTACTGAAACGAGCACACCAGTATGGGAGATGTGCATGTGGACAGTTTCAAGCAGCAGCTCCTTCTGGACACTTGGAAACAGCAATGTAAAAATATTTTGTTCGAATCGGGATTTGGCCAAAGTTGAACGACCTTCCAACACCAACCCTAAAGAACTTAGCCAAACAATGAATGTCGCAATAACCTCCTGTAGGAAAGGTGCTTCTATGACACAACCCCCGAGCAGGTAGCTACATTCTGCACAGTACAAAATGCATATGAATTCCAGACTGAAAACTCACTCCAGAAGGAAGAAATGCGCGTCTTTCTCTCTGAAAGAACACTCAGCCACTATTCTTTTGCTTGCTCCTTCAAAGTCTTTGTAGAAACGTGTGTTTTCACTGCTGGAATACGTTTTAGGATGCATTGTTTCAATCTCTTGCAAGCCTCATGTTCTTTCTTACTCAATGTGGAAAAACGCGGATTATTTTTCCCAAATCACTTGAAATCCAGGAAAACGCACCCTGCATCAGTCTTGCTCAAACACGCTTTTCACCTAATGCATTGAGAACATTCAAGAAAGCAGAAAAGTAGGGCCCTAACCCTTGGTCCAATCCTAAACCGAACCGTCTCCCTAATCCTAGCCCTCAACATAACCCTAACCGTAGGTCCAATCCTAACCTAATCGTCTCTCTGCCTAGCCCTCAACATAACCCTAACCATAGTTCCAATCCTAAACCTAATCGTCTATCTAAACCTAGCCCTAAACATAACCCTAACCCTAGGTCCAATCCTAAGCTGAACCGTCTCTCTAACCCTACCCTTCTACATAACCCTAACCCTAGGTCCAATCCTAACCTAATCGTCTCTCTAATCCTAACCCTCAACATTACCCTACCCTAGGTCCATTCCTAACCCTAATCGACTCTCTAACCGTAGCCCTCAACATAACCCTAACCCTAGTTCCAATCCAAACCCTAATCGTCTATCTAACCCTAGCCCTCATCATAACCATAACCCTACGTCCAAACCTAATCCGAAAGGTCTCTCTAACCCTAGCTATCAACATAACCCTAACCCTATCTCCAATCCTAACCTATTCCTCCCTCTAACCCTAGCCCTCAATGTAACCCTCACGCTAGGTCCAACCGTAACCCTAATCGAATCTCTAACCTTAGCCCTCAACATAACCCTAACCCTAGGTCCAAACGTAACCCTAATCGTCTATCTAACCATACCCCTAAACATAACCCTAACCCTAGGTGCAATCCTAACCTGAACGGTCTCTCTAACCCTAGCCCTCAACATAACCCTAACCCTAGGTAACAATCCTAACCAGAACCGTCTCTCTAACCCTAGCCCTCAACATAACCCTAACCCTAGGTACAATCCAAACACTAATCGTCTATCTAACCCTAGCCCTAAACATAACCTTAACCCTAGGTCCAATCCTAACCCTAATCGTCTCTCTAAACCTACCCCTCAACATAACCCTAACCCTAGGTCCAATCCTAACTCTAATCGTCTCTCTAACCCTAGCCCGCAACATAATCCTAACACTACGTCCAATCCTAACTCTAATCGTCTATCTAACCCTAGCCCTCAACATAACCCTAACCCTAGCTCCAATCCTAACCCTAATCGTCTCTCTAACTCTTACCCTCAACATAACCTCAACCCTAGGTCCAATCGTAACCCTATTCGTCTCTCTAAACCTAGCCCTCAACATAACCCTAACCCTCGGACCAATCCTAACCCTAACCTTCTCTCTAACCCTAGCCCTAAACATAACCCTAACCCTAGGTCCAATCCTAACCCTAATCGTCTTTCTAACCCTAGCCCTGAACATAACTCTAACACTAGCTCCAATCCTATCCCTAATCGACAACCGAACCCTAATCGTCTCTCTAATCCTAGCGCTCAATATAACCTTAACTCTAGGACCAATCCAAACCCAACGTGTGTTTTCACTGCTGGAATACGTTTTGGGATGCATTGTTTCAATCTCTTGCAAGCCTCATGTTGTTTCTTAGAGAATATGGAAAAACAAAGAGTATGTTTCCCAAATCACTTGTAATCCAGAAAAAGGCACACTGCTTCACTCTTGCTGAAACACGCTCTTTCTCATAATGTTTTGAGAACATTCAAGAAACCCGAAAAGAAGTGCATTTTTTAGTGAAATTCAGACGGGTATGTTCAAAATGACATTACTATTGGTTGCAGAGTGCAAAAGCACGATTGCCTTCACGTTCTCCATGACACGCTTACATATCCGACTGACCTGCAGTAGGACTTTCACAAAAAGATATGTTTGCGTGTCTGTGGTGAAAGGAGCTCTCAGTTGTGTATTCAGTGCTGGACAGTGACACTTTCTACGTAGGTTCACAGCGTTTTGAGAGCAGCAACATGCTTCAAACTGAAACTGCTACAAGGTGTGTGTAGCATGCAGAAAGAAGGCTTCTCATTTCAAAGAAAGAAGAGGAAACCAAAATCCAGGTAGTGAAAAGAGCACACCAGTATGGGAGATGTGCATGTGGACAGTTTCCAGCAGCAGCTCTTTGTGGACACTTGAGAACAGCGCTGTGAAAAAATTTCGTACGAAGCGGCATTTGGCCAAAGTTGAAAGACCTTCCAAAACGAGCCCTAAAGAACTTAGCCAATCGATGAATGTTGCAATAAGCTCCTGCAGGAAAGGTGCTTCTATGACACAACCCCCGAGCAGGTAGCTACATTCTGCACAGTACAAAATGCAAATGAATTCCAGGCTGAAAACTCTCCACAGAAGCATGTAATGCGTGTGTTTCTCTCTGAAAGAACACTCAGCCCCTAGGCTTTTGCTTGCTCCTTCAAAATGTTTGCAGAAACGTATGTTTTCACTACTGGAATACGTTTTGGGATGCATCGTTTCAATCTCTTGCAAGCCTCATGTTGTTTCTTAGACACTGTGGAAAAACAAGGAGTATGTTTCCCAAATCACTTGTAATCCAGAGAAACGCACACTGCATCACTCTTGCTCACACACGCTCTTTTCTCCTAATGTGTTGAGAACATACAAGAAACCAGAAAAGAAGTGCATTTTGCACTGAAATTCAGACGGGTATCTTGAATGGGACATTTCTATTGGTTGCAGAGTGCAAAAGCACGATTGACTAAATGTTCTCGATGACACGCTTACATTTCCAAGTGACCTGAAGTAGGACTTTCACAAAAAGATGTCTTTGCGTGTCTGTGGTGAAAGAAGCTCTAAGTTGTGTATTCAGTGCTGGAGAGTGACACACTCTACACAGGTTAAACAGCATTCTTAGAGCACCAGGATGCTTATAATATAAACTGCTACAAGATGTGTGTAGCATGCTGAATGAAGGCTTGTAATTTCAAAGAAAGAAGAGGAAATCAAATTCCAGGTAGTGAAAGGAGCATGCCAGTATGGGAGATGTGCCTCTGGACAGTTTCAAGTAGCAGCTCTTTGTGGACACTTGGAAACAGCGCTGTGAAAAAATTTCGTACGAAGCGGGACTGGCCAAAGTTGAAAGACCTTCCAAAACCATCCCTAAAGACCTTAGCCAAACAATGAATGTTGCGATAAGCTCCGGCAGGAAAGGTGCTTCTATGACACAACCCCCAAGCAGGTAGCTACCTTCTGCACAGTACAAAATGCAAATGATTTCCAGACTGAAAACTCTCCGCAGAAGAATGAAATGCATGTGTTTCTCTCTGAACAAACACTCAGCCACTAGGCTTTTGCTTGCTCCTTCAAAGTCTTTGAAGAAACGTATGTTTTCACTGCTGGAATACGTTTTGGGATGCATCGTTTCAATCTCTTGCAAGCCTCATGTTCTTTCTTAGACGATGTGGAAAAACGCGGATTATGTTTCCCAAATCACTTGAAATCCAGGAAAACACACAGTGCTTCACTCTTGCCCAAACATGCTCTTTCTCCTAATGCGTTGAGAATATTCAAGAAAGCAGAAAGGAAGAGCATTTGATAGTGAAATTCAGACTAGCATGTACAAAAAGCCATTTCTTTCGGTTGAAGGGTGAAAAAGCATGATGGTCTTCATATTCTCGATGAAACCCTTACCTTTCCAAGTGACCACAATTAGGACTTTCCCAAAAAGATGTGTTTGCGTGTCTGAGGCGAAAGGAGCTCTAAATTGTGTATTCAGTGCTGGAGAGTGACACACTCTACATAGGTTAAAAAACGTTTTAGAGCACCAACATGCTTAAAATTGAAACTGCTACAAGATGTGTGTAGCATGCAGAAAGAAGGCTTGTCATTTCAAAGAAAGAAGAGGAAACCAAAATCCAGGTACTGAAACGAGCACACCAGTATGGGAGATGTGCATGTGGACAGTTTCAAGCAGCAGCTCCTTCTGGACACTTGGAAACAGCAATGTAAAAATATTTTGTTCGAATCGGGATTTGGCCAAAGTTGAACGACCTTCCAACACCAACCCTAAAGAACTTAGCCAAACAATGAATGTCGCAATAACCTCCTGTAGGAAAGGTGCTTCTATGACACAACCCCCGAGCAGGTAGCTACATTCTGCACAGTACAAAATGCATATGAATTCCAGACTGAAAACTCACTCCAGAAGGAAGAAATGCGCGTCTTTCTCTCTGAAAGAACACTCAGCCACTATTCTTTTGCTTGCTCCTTCAAAGTCTTTGTAGAAACGTGTGTTTTCACTGCTGGAATACGTTTTAGGATGCATTGTTTCAATCTCTTGCAAGCCTCATGTTCTTTCTTACTCAATGTGGAAAAACGCGGATTATTTTTCCCAAATCACTTGAAATCCAGGAAAACGCACCCTGCATCAGTCTTGCTCAAACACGCTTTTCACCTAATGCATTGAGAACATTCAAGAAAGCAGAAAAGTAGGGCCCTAACCCTTGGTCCAATCCTAAACCGAACCGTCTCCCTAATCCTAGCCCTCAACATAACCCTAACCGTAGGTCCAATCCTAACCTAATCGTCTCTCTGCCTAGCCCTCAACATAACCCTAACCATAGTTCCAATCCTAAACCTAATCGTCTATCTAAACCTAGCCCTAAACATAACCCTAACCCTAGGTCCAATCCTAAGCTGAACCGTCTCTCTAACCCTACCCTTCTACATAACCCTAACCCTAGGTCCAATCCTAACCTAATCGTCTCTCTAATCCTAACCCTCAACATTACCCTACCCTAGGTCCATTCCTAACCCTAATCGACTCTCTAACCGTAGCCCTCAACATAACCCTAACCCTAGTTCCAATCCAAACCCTAATCGTCTATCTAACCCTAGCCCTCATCATAACCATAACCCTACGTCCAAACCTAATCCGAAAGGTCTCTCTAACCCTAGCTATCAACATAACCCTAACCCTATCTCCAATCCTAACCTATTCCTCCCTCTAACCCTAGCCCTCAATGTAACCCTCACGCTAGGTCCAACCGTAACCCTAATCGAATCTCTAACCTTAGCCCTCAACATAACCCTAACCCTAGGTCCAAACGTAACCCTAATCGTCTATCTAACCATACCCCTAAACATAACCCTAACCCTAGGTGCAATCCTAACCTGAACGGTCTCTCTAACCCTAGCCCTCAACATAACCCTAACCCTAGGTAACAATCCTAACCAGAACCGTCTCTCTAACCCTAGCCCTCAACATAACCCTAACCCTAGGTACAATCCAAACACTAATCGTCTATCTAACCCTAGCCCTAAACATAACCTTAACCCTAGGTCCAATCCTAACCCTAATCGTCTCTCTAAACCTACCCCTCAACATAACCCTAACCCTAGGTCCAATCCTAACTCTAATCGTCTCTCTAACCCTAGCCCGCAACATAATCCTAACACTACGTCCAATCCTAACTCTAATCGTCTATCTAACCCTAGCCCTCAACATAACCCTAACCCTAGCTCCAATCCTAACCCTAATCGTCTCTCTAACTCTTACCCTCAACATAACCTCAACCCTAGGTCCAATCGTAACCCTATTCGTCTCTCTAAACCTAGCCCTCAACATAACCCTAACCCTCGGACCAATCCTAACCCTAACCTTCTCTCTAACCCTAGCCCTAAACATAACCATAACCCTAGGTCCATTCATAAACCCTAATTGTCTACCTAGCCCTTGCCCTCAACATAACCCTAACCGTAGCTCCAATCCTAACCCTAACCATCTCTCTAACCCTAGCCCTCAACATAACCCTAACCCTAGGTACAATCCAAACACTAATCGTCTATCTAACGCTAGCCCTAAACATAACCTTAACCCTAGGTCCAATAATAACCCTAATCGTCTCTCCGACCCTAGCTCTCAACATAACCCTAACCCTAAGTCCAATCGACTCTAATCATCTATCTAACCCTACCCTCAACATAACCCTAACCCTAGGTCCAATCCTAACTCTAATAGTCTATCTAACCCTAGCCCTCAACATAACCCTATCCCTAAGTCCAATCCTAACTCTAATCGTCTATCTAACCCTAGCCCTCAACATAACCCTAACCCTAGCTGCAAATCTAACCCGAACCTTCTCTCTAACCCTAGCCCTCAACATAACCATAACCCTCAACATAAAGTTAACCCTAGGGCCAATCCTTACCCTAATCGTCTACCTAACCCTAGCCCTCAACAGAACCCTAACCCTATGGTCCAGTCCTAACCCTAATAGTGTATCTAATCCTAGCCCTAAACATAACCCTAACCCTAGGTCCAATCCTAACCCTAATCGTCTTTCTAACCCTAGCCCTGAACATAACTCTAACACTAGCTCCAATCCTATCCCTAATCGACAACCGAACCCTAATCGTCTCTCTAATCCTAGCGCTCAATATAACCTTAACTCTAGGACCAATCCAAACCCAACGTGTGTTTTCACTGCTGGAATACGTTTTGGGATGCATTGTTTCAATCTCTTGCAAGCCTCATGTTGTTTCTTAGAGAATATGGAAAAACAAAGAGTATGTTTCCCAAATCACTTGTAATCCAGAAAAAGGCACACTGCTTCACTCTTGCTGAAACACGCTCTTTCTCATAATGTTTTGAGAACATTCAAGAAACCCGAAAAGAAGTGCATTTTTTAGTGAAATTCAGACGGGTATGTTCAAAATGACATTACTATTGGTTGCAGAGTGCAAAAGCACGATTGCCTTCACGTTCTCCATGACACGCTTACATATCCGACTGACCTGCAGTAGGACTTTCACAAAAAGATATGTTTGCGTGTCTGTGGTGAAAGAGGCTCTCACTTGTGTATTCAGTGCTGGACAGTGACACTTTCTACGTAGGTTCACAGCGTTTTGAGAGCAGCAACATGCTTCAAACTGAAACTGCTACAAGGTGTGTGTAGCATGCAGAAAGAAGGCTTCTCATTTCAAAGAAAGAAGAGGAAACCAAAATCCAGGTAGTGAAAAGAGCACACCAGTATGGGAGATGTGCATGTGGACAGTTTCCAGCAGCAGCTCTTTGTGGACACTTGAGAACAGCGCTGTGAAAAAATTTCGTACGAAGCGGCATTTGGCCAAAGTTGAAAGACCTTCCAAAACGAGCCCTAAAGAACTTAGCCAATCGATGAATGTTGCAATAAGCTCCTGCAGGAAAGGTGCTTCTATGACACAACCCCCGAGCAGGTAGCTACATTCTGCACAGTACAAAATGCAAATGAATTCCAGGCTGAAAACTCTCCACAGAAGCATGTAATGCGTGTGTTTCTCTCTGAAAGAACACTCAGCCCCTAGGCTTTTGCTTGCTCCTTCAAAATGTTTGCAGAAACGTATGTTTTCACTACTGGAATACGTTTTGGGATGCATCGTTTCAATCTCTTGCAAGCCTCATGTTGTTTCTTAGACACTGTGGAAAAACAAGGAGTATGTTTCCCAAATCACTTGTAATCCAGAGTAACGCACACTGCATCACTCTTGCTCACACACGCTCTTTTCTCCTAATGTGTTGAGAACATACAAGAAACCAGAAAAGAAGTGCATTTTGCACTGAAATTCAGACGGGTATCTTGAATGGGACATTTCTATTGGTTGCAGAGTGCAAAAGCACGATTGACTAAATGTTCTCGATGACACGCTTACATTTCCAAGTGACCTGAAGTAGGACTTTCACAAAAAGATGTCTTTGCGTGTCTGTGGTGAAAGAAGCTCTAAGTTGTGTATTCAGTGCTGGAGAGTGACACACTCTACACAGGTTAAACAGCATTCTTAGAGCACCAGGATGCTTATAATATAAACTGCTACAAGATGTGTGTAGCATGCTGAATGAAGGCTTGTAATTTCAAAGAAAGAAGAGGAAATCAAATTCCAGGTAGTGAAAGGAGCATGCCAGTATGGGAGATGTGCCTCTGGACAGTTTCAAGTAGCAGCTCTTTGTGGACACTTGGAAACAGCGCTGTGAAAAAATTTCGTACGAAGCGGGACTGGCCAAAGTTGAAAGACCTTCCAAAACCATCCCTAAAGACCTTAGCCAAACAATGAATGTTGCGATAAGCTCCGGCAGGAAAGGTGCTTCTATGACACAACCCCCAAGCAGGTAGCTACCTTCTGCACAGTACAAAATGCAAATGATTTCCAGACTGAAAACTCTGCGCAGAAGAATGAAATGCATGTGTTTCTCTCTGAACAAACACTCAGCCACTAGGCTTTTGCTTGCTCCTTCAAAGTCTTTGAAGAAACGTATGTTTTCACTGCTGGAATACGTTTTGGGATGCATCGTTTCAATCTCTTGCAAGCCTCATGTTCTTTCTTAGACGATGTGGAAAAACGCGGATTATGTTTCCCAAATCACTTGAAATCCAGGAAAACACACAGTGCTTCACTCTTGCCCAAACATGCTCTTTCTCCTAATGCGTTGAGAATATTCAAGAAAGCAGAAAGGAAGAGCATTTGATAGTGAAATTCAGACTAGCATGTACAAAAAGCCATTTCTTTCGGTTGAAGGGTGAAAAAGCATGATGGTCTTCATATTCTCGATGAAACCCTTACCTTTCCAAGTGACCACAATTAGGACTTTCCCAAAAAGATGTGTTTGCGTGTCTGAGGCGAAAGGAGCTCTAAATTGTGTATTCAGTGCTGGAGAGTGACACACTCTACATAGGTTAAAAAACGTTTTAGAGCACCAACATGCTTAAAATTGAAACTGCTACAAGATGTGTGTAGCATGCAGAAAGAAGGCTTGTCATTTCAAAGAAAGAAGAGGAAACCAAAATCCAGGTACTGAAACGAGCACACCAGTATGGGAGATGTGCATGTGGACAGTTTCAAGCAGCAGCTCCTTCTGGACACTTGGAAACAGCAATGTAAAAATATTTTGTTCGAATCGGGATTTGGCCAAAGTTGAACGACCTTCCAACACCAACCCTAAAGAACTTAGCCAAACAATGAATGTTGCAATAACCTCCTGTGGGAAAGGTGCTTCTATGACACAACCCCCGAGCAGGTAGCTACATTCTGCACAGTACAAAATGCATATGAATTCCAGACTGAAAACTCACTCCAGAAGGAAGAAATGCGCGTCTTTCTCTCTGAAAGAACACTCAGCCACTATTCTTTTGCTTGCTCCTTCAAAGTCTTTGTAGAAACGTGTGTTTTCACTGCTGGAATACGTTTTAGGATGCATTGTTTCAATCTCTTGCAAGCCTCATGTTCTTTCTTACTCAATGTGGAAAAACGCGGATTATTTTTCCCAAATCACTTGAAATCCAGGAAAACGCACCCTGCATCAGTCTTGCTCAAACACGCTTTTCACCTAATGCATTGAGAACATTCAAGAAAGCAGAAAAGGAGGGCCCAAACCCTTGGTCCAATCCTAAACCGAACCATCTCCCTAACCCTAGCCCTCAACATAACCCTAACCGTAGGTCCAATCCTAACCTAATCGTCACTCTATGCCTAGCCCTCAACATAACCCTAACCCTAGTTCCAATCCTAAACCTAATCGTCTATCTAACCCTAGCCCTAAACATAACCCTAACCCTAGGTCCAATCCTAAGCTGAATCGTCTCTCTAACCCTACCCTTCTACATAACCCTAACCCTAGGTCCAATCCTAACCTAATCGTCTCTCTAACCCTAACCCTCAACATTACCCTACCCTAGGTCCATTCCTAACCCTAATCGACTCTCTAACCATAGCCCTCAACATAACCCTAACCCTAGTTCCAATCCAAACCCTAATCGTCTATCTAACCCTAGCCCTCATCATAACCATAACCCTACGTCCAATCCTAATCCGAAAGGTCTCTCTAACCCTAGCTCTCAACATAACCCTAACCCTATCTCCAATCCTAACCTATTAGTCCATCTAACCCTAACCCTCAATGTAACCCTCACGCTAGGTCCAATCGTAACCCTAATCGAATCTCTAACCGAAGTCCTCAACATAACCCTAACCCTAGGTCCAATACTAACCCTAATGTTCTACCTATCCCTAGCCCTCAACATAACCCTAACCCTAGGTCCAAACGTAACCCTAAACGTCTATCTAACCATACCCCTAAACATAACCCTAACCCTAGGTGCAATCCTATCCTGAACGGTCTCTCTAACCCTAGTCCTCAACATAACCTTAACCCTAGGTAACAATCCTAACCAGAACCGTCTCTCTAACCCTAGCCCTCAACATAACCCTAACCCTAGGTACAATCCAAACACTAATCGTCTGTCTAACCCTAGCCCTAAACATAACCTTAACCCTAGGTCCAATCCTAACCCTAATCGTCTCTCTAAACCTAGCCCTCAACATAACCCTAACCCTAGGTCCAATCCTAACTCTAATCGTCTCTCTAACCCTAGCCCGCAACATAATCCTAACACTACGTCCAATCCTAACTCTAATCGTCTATCTAACCCTAGCCCTCAACATAACCCTAACCCTAGCTCCAATCCTAACCCTAATCGTCTCTCTAACTCTTACCCTCAACATAACCTCAACCCTAGGTCCAATCCTAACCCTATTCGTCTCTCTAAACCTAGCCCTCAACATAACCCTAACCCTCGGTCCAATCCTAACACTAACCTTCTCTCTAACCGTAGCCCTAAACATAACCATAAGCCTAGGTCCATTCATAAACCCTAATTGTCTACCTAGCCCTTGCCCTCAACATAACACTAACCCTAGCTCCAATCCTAACCCTAACCATCTCTCTAACCCTAGCCCTCAACCTAACCCTAACCCTAGGTCCCATCCTAACCCTAATCGTCTCTCTAACCTTAGCCCTCAACATAACCCTAACCCTAGCTCCAATCCTAACCCGAACTGTCTCTCTAACCCTAGCCCTCAACCTAACACAAACCCTAGGTCTAATCCTAACCCTAATCGTCTCTCTAACCCTAGCCCTCAACATAACCCTAACCCTAGGTACAATCCAAACACTAATCGTCTATCTAACGCTAGCCCTAAACATAACCTTAACCCTAGGTCCAATAATAACCCTAATCGTCTCTCCGACCCTAGCTCTCAACATAACCCTAACCCTAAGTCCAATCGACTCTAATCATCTATCTAACCCTACCCTCAACATAACCCTAACCCTAGGTCCAATCCTAACTCTAATAGTCTATCTAACCCTAGCCCTCAACATAACCCTATCCCTAAGTCCAATCCTAACTCTAATCGTCTATCTAACCCTAGCCCTCAACATAACCCTAACCCTAGCTGCAAATCTAACCCGAACCTTCTCTCTAACCCTAGCCCTCAACATAACCATAACCCTCAACATAAAGTTAACCCTAGGGCCAATCCTAACCCTAATCGTCTACCTAACCCTAGCCCTCAACAGAACCCTAACCCTATGGTCCAGTCCTAACCCTAATAGTGTATCTAATCCTAGCCCTAAACATAACCCTAACCCTAGGTCCAATCCTAACCCTAATCGTCTTTCTAACCCTAGCCCTGAACATAACTCTAACACTAGCTCCAATCCTATCCCTAATCGACAACCGAACCCTAATCGTCTCTCTAATCCTAGCGCTCAATATAACCTTAACTCTAGGACCAATCCAAACCCAACGTGTGTTTTCACTGCTGGAATACGTTTTGGGATGCATTGTTTCAATCTCTTGCAAGCCTCATGTTGTTTCTTAGAGAATATGGAAAAACAAAGAGTATGTTTCCCAAATCACTTGTAATCCAGAAAAAGGCACACTGCTTCACTCTTGCTGAAACACGCTCTTTCTCATAATGTTTTGAGAACATTCAAGAAACCCGAAAAGAAGTGCATTTTTTAGTGAAATTCAGACGGGTATGTTCAAAATGACATTACTATTGGTTGCAGAGTGCAAAAGCACGATTGCCTTCACGTTCTCCATGACACGCTTACATATCCGACTGACCTGCAGTAGGACTTTCACAAAAAGATATGTTTGCGTGTCTGTGGTGAAAGGAGCTCTCAGTTGTGTATTCAGTGCTGGACAGTGACACTTTCTACGTAGGTTCACAGCGTTTTGAGAGCAGCAACATGCTTCAAACTGAAACTGCTACAAGGTGTGTGTAGCATGCAGAAAGAAGGCTTCTCATTTCAAAGAAAGAAGAGGAAACCAAAATCCAGGTAGTGAAAAGAGCACACCAGTATGGGAGATGTGCATGTGGACAGTTTCCAGCAGCAGCTCTTTGTGGACACTTGAGAACAGCGCTGTGAAAAAATTTCGTACGAAGCGGCATTTGGCCAAAGTTGAAAGACCTTCCAAAACGAGCCCTAAAGAACTTAGCCAATCGATGAATGTTGCAATAAGCTCCTGCAGGAAAGGTGCTTCTATGACACAACCCCCGAGCAGGTAGCTACATTCTGCACAGTACAAAATGCAAATGAATTCCAGGCTGAAAACTCTCCACAGAAGCATGTAATGCGTGTGTTTCTCTCTGAAAGAACACTCAGCCCCTAGGCTTTTGCTTGCTCCTTCAAAATGTTTGCAGAAACGTATGTTTTCACTACTGGAATACGTTTTGGGATGCATCGTTTCAATCTCTTGCAAGCCTCATGTTGTTTCTTAGACACTGTGGAAAAACAAGGAGTATGTTTCCCAAATCACTTGTAATCCAGAGAAACGCACACTGCATCACTCTTGCTCACACACGCTCTTTTCTCCTAATGTGTTGAGAACATACAAGAAACCAGAAAAGAAGTGCATTTTGCACTGAAATTCAGACGGGTATCTTGAATGGGACATTTCTATTGGTTGCAGAGTGCAAAAGCACGATTGACTAAATGTTCTCGATGACACGCTTACATTTCCAAGTGACCTGAAGTAGGACTTTCACAAAAAGATGTCTTTGCGTGTCTGTGGTGAAAGAAGCTCTAAGTTGTGTATTCAGTGCTGGAGAGTGACACACTCTACACAGGTTAAACAGCATTCTTAGAGCACCAGGATGCTTATAATATAAACTGCTACAAGATGTGTGTAGCATGCTGAATGAAGGCTTGTAATTTCAAAGAAAGAAGAGGAAATCAAATTCCAGGTAGTGAAAGGAGCATGCCAGTATGGGAGATGTGCCTCTGGACAGTTTCAAGTAGCAGCTCTTTGTGGACACTTGGAAACAGCGCTGTGAAAAAATTTCGTACGAAGCGGGACTGGCCAAAGTTGAAAGACCTTCCAAAACCATCCCTAAAGACCTTAGCCAAACAATGAATGTTGCGATAAGCTCCGGCAGGAAAGGTGCTTCTATGACACAACCCCCAAGCAGGTAGCTACCTTCTGCACAGTACAAAATGCAAATGATTTCCAGACTGAAAACTCTCCGCAGAAGAATGAAATGCATGTGTTTCTCTCTGAACAAACACTCAGCCACTAGGCTTTTGCTTGCTCCTTCAAAGTCTTTGAAGAAACGTATGTTTTCACTGCTGGAATACGTTTTGGGATGCATCGTTTCAATCTCTTGCAAGCCTCATGTTCTTTCTTAGACGATGTGGAAAAACGCGGATTATGTTTCCCAAATCACTTGAAATCCAGGAAAACACACAGTGCTTCACTCTTGCCCAAACATGCTCTTTCTCCTAATGCGTTGAGAATATTCAAGAAAGCAGAAAGGAAGAGCATTTGATAGTGAAATTCAGACTAGCATGTACAAAAAGCCATTTCTTTCGGTTGAAGGGTGAAAAAGCATGATGGTCTTCATATTCTCGATGAAACCCTTACCTTTCCAAGTGACCACAATTAGGACTTTCCCAAAAAGATGTGTTTGCGTGTCTGAGGCGAAAGGAGCTCTAAATTGTGTATTCAGTGCTGGAGAGTGACACACTCTACATAGGTTAAAAAACGTTTTAGAGCACCAACATGCTTAAAATTGAAACTGCTACAAGATGTGTGTAGCATGCAGAAAGAAGGCTTGTCATTTCAAAGAAAGAAGAGGAAACCAAAATCCAGGTACTGAAACGAGCACACCAGTATGGGAGATGTGCATGTGGACAGTTTCAAGCAGCAGCTCCTTCTGGACACTTGGAAACAGCAATGTAAAAATATTTTGTTCGAATCGGGATTTGGCCAAAGTTGAACGACCTTCCAACACCAACCCTAAAGAACTTAGCCAAACAATGAATGTTGCAATAACCTCCTGTGGGAAAGGTGCTTCTATGACACAACCCCCGAGCAGGTAGCTACATTCTGCACAGTACAAAATGCATATGAATTCCAGACTGAAAACTCACTCCAGAAGGAAGAAATGCGCGTCTTTCTCTCTGAAAGAACACTCAGCCACTATTCTTTTGCTTGCTCCTTCAAAGTCTTTGTAGAAACGTGTGTTTTCACTGCTGGAATACGTTTTAGGATGCATTGTTTCAATCTCTTGCAAGCCTCATGTTCTTTCTTACTCAATGTGGAAAAACGCGGATTATTTTTCCCAAATCACTTGAAATCCAGGAAAACGCACCCTGCATCAGTCTTGCTCAAACACGCTTTTCACCTAATGCATTGAGAACATTCAAGAAAGCAGAAAAGGAGGGCCCAAACCCTTGGTCCAATCCTAAACCGAACCATCTCCCTAACCCTAGCCCTCAACATAACCCTAACCGTAGGTCCAATCCTAACCTAATCGTCACTCTATGCCTAGCCCTCAACATAACCCTAACCCTAGTTCCAATCCTAAACCTAATCGTCTATCTAACCCTAGCCCTAAACATAACCCTAACCCTAGGTCCAATCCTAAGCTGAATCGTCTCTCTAACCCTACCCTTCTACATAACCCTAACCCTAGGTCCAATCCTAACCTAATCGTCTCTCTAACCCTAACCCTCAACATTACCCTACCCTAGGTCCATTCCTAACCCTAATCGACTCTCTAACCATAGCCCTCAACATAACCCTAACCCTAGTTCCAATCCAAACCCTAATCGTCTATCTAACCCTAGCCCTCATCATAACCATAACCCTACGTCCAATCCTAATCCGAAAGGTCTCTCTAACCCTAGCTCTCAACATAACCCTAACCCTATCTCCAATCCTAACCTATTAGTCCATCTAACCCTAACCCTCAATGTAACCCTCACGCTAGGTCCAATCGTAACCCTAATCGAATCTCTAACCGAAGTCCTCAACATAACCCTAACCCTAGGTCCAATACTAACCCTAATGTTCTACCTATCCCTAGCCCTCAACATAACCCTAACCCTAGGTCCAAACGTAACCCTAATCGTCTATCTAACCATACCCCTAAACATAACCCTAACCCTAGGTGCAATCCTATCCTGAACGGTCTCTCTAACCCTAGTCCTCAACATAACCTTAACCCTAGGTAACAATCCTAACCAGAACCGTCTCTCTAACCCTAGCCCTCAACATAACCCTAACCCTAGGTACAATCCAAACACTAATCGTCTGTCTAACCCTAGCCCTAAACATAACCTTAACCCTAGGTCCAATCCTAACCCTAATCGTCTCTCTAAACCTAGCCCTCAACATAACCCTAACCCTAGGTCCAATCCTAACTCTAATCGTCTCTCTAACCCTAGCCCGCAACATAATCCTAACACTACGTCCAATCCTAACTCTAATCGTCTATCTAACCCTAGCCCTCAACATAACCCTAACCCTAGCTCCAATCCTAACCCTAATCGTCTCTCTAACTCTTACCCTCAACATAACCTCAACCCTAGGTCCAATCCTAACCCTATTCGTCTCTCTAAACCTAGCCCTCAACATAACCCTAACCCTCGGTCCAATCCTAACACTAACCTTCTCTCTAACCGTAGCCCTAAACATAACCATAAGCCTAGGTCCATTCATAAACCCTAATTGTCTACCTAGCCCTTGCCCTCAACATAACACTAACCCTAGCTCCAATCCTAACCCTAACCATCTCTCTAACCCTAGCCCTCAACCTAACCCTAACCCTAGGTCCCATCCTAACCCTAATCGTCTCTCTAACCTTAGCCCTCAACATAACCCTAACCCTAGCTCCAATCCTAACCCGAACTGTCTCTCTAACCCTAGCCCTCAACCTAACACAAACCCTAGGTCTAATCCTAACCCTAATCGTCTCTCTAACCCTAGCCCTCAACATAACCCTAACCCTAGGTACAATCCAAACACTAATCGTCTATCTAACGCTAGCCCTAAACATAACCTTAACCCTAGGTCCAATAATAACCCTAATCGTCTCTCCGACCCTAGCTCTCAACATAACCCTAACCCTAAGTCCAATCGACTCTAATCATCTATCTAACCCTACCCTCAACATAACCCTAACCCTAGGTCCAATCCTAACTCTAATAGTCTATCTAACCCTAGCCCTCAACATAACCCTATCCCTAAGTCCAATCCTAACTCTAATCGTCTATCTAACCCTAGCCCTCAACATAACCCTAACCCTAGCTGCAAATCTAACCCGAACCTTCTCTCTAACCCTAGCCCTCAACATAACCATAACCCTCAACATAAAGTTAACCCTAGGGCCAATCCTAACCCTAATCGTCTACCTAACCCTAGCCCTCAACAGAACCCTAACCCTATGGTCCAGTCCTAACCCTAATAGTGTATCTAATCCTAGCCCTAAACATAACCCTAACCCTAGGTCCAATCCTAACCCTAATCGTCTTTCTAACCCTAGCCCTGAACATAACTCTAACACTAGCTCCAATCCTATCCCTAATCGACAACCGAACCCTAATCGTCTCTCTAATCCTAGCGCTCAATATAACCTTAACTCTAGGACCAATCCAAACCCAACGTGTGTTTTCACTGCTGGAATACGTTTTGGGATGCATTGTTTCAATCTCTTGCAAGCCTCATGTTGTTTCTTAGAGAATATGGAAAAACAAAGAGTATGTTTCCCAAATCACTTGTAATCCAGAAAAAGGCACACTGCTTCACTCTTGCTGAAACACGCTCTTTCTCATAATGTTTTGAGAACATTCAAGAAACCCGAAAAGAAGTGCATTTTTTAGTGAAATTCAGACGGGTATGTTCAAAATGACATTACTATTGGTTGCAGAGTGCAAAAGCACGATTGCCTTCACGTTCTCCATGACACGCTTACATATCCGACTGACCTGCAGTAGGACTTTCACAAAAAGATATGTTTGCGTGTCTGTGGTGAAAGGAGCTCTCAGTTGTGTATTCAGTGCTGGACAGTGACACTTTCTACGTAGGTTCACAGCGTTTTGAGAGCAGCAACATGCTTCAAACTGAAACTGCTACAAGGTGTGTGTAGCATGCAGAAAGAAGGCTTCTCATTTCAAAGAAAGAAGAGGAAACCAAAATCCAGGTAGTGAAAAGAGCACACCAGTATGGGAGATGTGCATGTGGACAGTTTCCAGCAGCAGCTCTTTGTGGACACTTGAGAACAGCGCTGTGAAAAAATTTCGTACGAAGCGGCATTTGGCCAAAGTTGAAAGACCTTCCAAAACGAGCCCTAAAGAACTTAGCCAATCGATGAATGTTGCAATAAGCTCCTGCAGGAAAGGTGCTTCTATGACACAACCCCCGAGCAGGTAGCTACATTCTGCACAGTACAAAATGCAAATGAATTCCAGGCTGAAAACTCTCCACAGAAGCATGTAATGCATGTGTTTCTCTCTGAAAGAACACTCAGCCCCTAGGCTTTTGCTTGCTCCTTCAAAATGTTTGCAGAAACGTATGTTTTCACTACTGGAATACGTTTTGGGATGCATCGTTTCAATCTCTTGCAAGCCTCATGTTGTTTCTTAGACACTGTGGAAAAACAAGGAGTATGTTTCCCAAATCACTTGTAATCCAGAGAAACGCACACTGCATCACTCTTGCTCACACACGCTCTTTTCTCCTAATGTGTTGAGAACATACAAGAAACCAGAAAAGAAGTGCATTTTGCACTGAAATTCAGACGGGTATCTTGAATGGGACATTTCTATTGGTTGCAGAGTGCAAAAGCACGATTGACTAAATGTTCTCCATGACACGCTTACATTTCCAAGTGACCTGAAGTAGGACTTTCACAAAAAGATGTCTTTGCGTGTCTGTGGTGAAAGAAGCTCTAAGTTGTGTATTCAGTGCTGGAGAGTGACACACTCTACACAGGTTAAACAGCATTCTTAGAGCACCAGGATGCTTATAATATAAACTGCTACAAGATGTGTGTAGCATGCTGAATGAAGGCTTGTAATTTCAAAGAAAGAAGAGGAAATCAAATTCCAGGTAGTGAAAGGAGCATGCCAGTATGGGAGATGTGCCTCTGGACAGTTTCAAGTAGCAGCTCTTTGTGGACACTTGGAAACAGCGCTGTGAAAAAATTTCGTACGAAGCGGGACTGGCCAAAGTTGAAAGACCTTCCAAAACCATCCCTAAAGACCTTAGCCAAACAATGAATGTTGCGATAAGCTCCGGCAGGAAAGGTGCTTCTATGACACAACCCCCAAGCAGGTAGCTACCTTCTGCACAGTACAAAATGCAAATGATTTCCAGACTGAAAACTCTCCGCAGAAGAATGAAATGCATGTGTTTCTCTCTGAACAAACACTCAGCCACTAGGCTTTTGCTTGCTCCTTCAAAGTCTTTGAAGAAACGTATGTTTTCACTGCTGGAATACGTTTTGGGATGCATCGTTTCAATCTCTTGCAAGCCTCATGTTCTTTCTTAGACGATGTGGAAAAACGCGGATTATGTTTCCCAAATCACTTGAAATCCAGGAAAACACACAGTGCTTCACTCTTGCCCAAACATGCTCTTTCTCCTAATGCGTTGAGAATATTCAAGAAAGCAGAAAGGAAGAGCATTTGATAGTGAAATTCAGACTAGCATGTACAAAAAGCCATTTCTTTCGGTTGAAGGGTGAAAAAGCATGATGGTCTTCATATTCTCGATGAAACCCTTACCTTTCCAAGTGACCACAATTAGGACTTTCCCAAAAAGATGTGTTTGCGTGTCTGAGGCGAAAGGAGCTCTAAATTGTGTATTCAGTGCTGGAGAGTGACACACTCTACATAGGTTAAAAAACGTTTTAGAGCACCAACATGCTTAAAATTGAAACTGCTACAAGATGTGTGTAGCATGCAGAAAGAAGGCTTGTCATTTCAAAGAAAGAAGAGGAAACCAAAATCCAGGTACTGAAACGAGCACACCAGTATGGGAGATGTGCATGTGGACAGTTTCAAGCAGCAGCTCCTTCTGGACACTTGGAAACAGCAATGTAAAAATATTTTGTTCGAATCGGGATTTGGCCAAAGTTGAACGACCTTCCAACACCAACCCTAAAGAACTTAGCCAAACAATGAATGTCGCAATAACCTCCTGTAGGAAAGGTGCTTCTATGACACAACCCCCGAGCAGGTAGCTACATTCTGCACAGTACAAAATGCATATGAATTCCAGACTGAAAACTCACTCCAGAAGGAAGAAATGCGCGTCTTTCTCTCTGAAAGAACACTCAGCCACTATTCTTTTGCTTGCTCCTTCAAAGTCTTTGTAGAAACGTGTGTTTTCACTGCTGGAATACGTTTTAGGATGCATTGTTTCAATCTCTTGCAAGCCTCATGTTCTTTCTTACTCAATGTGGAAAAACGCGGATTATTTTTCCCAAATCACTTGAAATCCAGGAAAACGCACCCTGCATCAGTCTTGCTCAAACACGCTTTTCACCTAATGCATTGAGAACATTCAAGAAAGCAGAAAAGTAGGGCCCTAACCCTTGGTCCAATCCTAAACCGAACCGTCTCCCTAATCCTAGCCCTCAACATAACCCTAACCGTAGGTCCAATCCTAACCTAATCGTCTCTCTGCCTAGCCCTCAACATAACCCTAACCATAGTTCCAATCCTAAACCTAATCGTCTATCTAAACCTAGCCCTAAACATAACCCTAACCCTAGGTCCAATCCTAAGCTGAACCGTCTCTCTAACCCTACCCTTCTACATAACCCTAACCCTAGGTCCAATCCTAACCTAATCGTCTCTCTAATCCTAACCCTCAACATTACCCTACCCTAGGTCCATTCCTAACCCTAATCGACTCTCTAACCGTAGCCCTCGACATAACCCTAACCCTAGTTCCAATCCAAACCCTAATCGTCTATCTAACCCTAGCCCTCATCATAACCATAACCCTACGTCCAATCCTAATCCGAAAGGTCTCTCTAACCCTAGCTATCAACATAACCCTAACCCTATCTCCAATCCTAACCTATTCCTCCCTCTAACCCTAGCCCTCAATGTAACCCTCACGCTAGGTCCAATCGTAACCCTAATCGAATCTCTAACCTTAGCCCTCAACATAACCCTAACCCTAGGTCCAAACGTAACCCTAATCGTCTAACCATACCCCTAAACATAACCCTAACCCTAGGTGCAATCCTAACCTGAACGGTCTCTCTAACCCTAGCCCTCAACATAACCCTAACCCTAGGTAACAATCCTAACCAGAACCGTCTCTCTAACCCTAGCCCTCAACATAACCCTAACCCTAGGTACAATCCAAACACTAATCGTCTATCTAACCCTAGCCCTAAACATAACCTTAACCCTAGGTCCAATCCTAACCCTAATCGTCTCTCTAAACCTACCCCTCAACATAACCCTAACCCTAGGTCCAATCCTAACTCTAATCGTCTCTCTAACCCTAGCCCGCAACATAATCCTAACACTACGTCCAATCCTAACTCTAATCGTCTATCTAACCCTAGCCCTCAACATAACCCTAACCCTAGCTCCAATCCTAACCCTAATCGTCTCTCTAACTCTTACCCTCAACATAACCTCAACCCTAGGTCCAATCGTAACCCTATTCGTCTCTCTAAACCTAGCCCTCAACATAACCCTAACCCTCGGACCAATCCTAACCCTAACCTTCTCTCTAACCCTAGCCCTAAACATAACCATAACCCTAGGTCCATTCATAAACCCTAATTGTCTACCTAGCCCTTGCCCTCAACATAACCCTAACCGTAGCTCCAATCCTAACCCTAACCATCTCTCTAACCCTAGCCCTCAACATAACCCTAACCCTAGGTACAATCCAAACACTAATCGTCTATCTAACGCTAGCCCTAAACATAACCTTAACCCTAGGTCCAATAATAACCCTAATCGTCTCTCCGACCCT
Source organism: Miniopterus schreibersii (assembly GCF_964146895.1). Classification (NCBI taxonomy): domain Eukaryota; kingdom Metazoa; phylum Chordata; class Mammalia; order Chiroptera; family Miniopteridae; genus Miniopterus; species Miniopterus schreibersii. The sequence continues at coordinate 72,777,432 of NC_138111.1, read as the reverse complement.
AGCTCTCAACATAACCCTAACCCTAAGTCCAATCGACTCTAATCATCTATCTAACCCTACCCTCAACATAACCCTATCCCTAAGTCCAATCCTAACTCTAATCGTCTATCTAACCCTAGCCCTCAACATAACCCTAACCCTAGCTGCAAATCTAACCCGAACCTTCTCTCTAACCCTAGCCCTCAACATAACCATAACCCTCAACATAAAGTTAACCCTAGGGCCAATCCTAACCCTAATCGTCTACCTAACCCTAGCCCTCAACAGAACCCTAACCCTATGGTCCAGTCCTAACCCTAATAGTGTATCTAATCCTAGCCCTAAACATAACCCTAACCCTAGGTCCAATCCTAACCCTAATCGTCTTTCTAACCCTAGCCCTGAACATAACTCTAACACTAGCTCCAATCCTATCCCTAATCGACAACCGAACCCTAATCGTCTCTCTAATCCTAGCGCTCAATATAACCTTAACTCTAGGACCAATCCAAACCCAACGTGTGTTTTCACTGCTGGAATACGTTTTGGGATGCATTGTTTCAATCTCTTGCAAGCCTCATGTTGTTTCTTAGAGAATATGGAAAAACAAAGAGTATGTTTCCCAAATCACTTGTAATCCAGAAAAAGGCACACTGCTTCACTCTTGCTGAAACACGCTCTTTCTCATAATGTTTTGAGAACATTCAAGAAACCCGAAAAGAAGTGCATTTTTTAGTGAAATTCAGACGGGTATGTTCAAAATGACATTACTATTGGTTGCAGAGTGCAAAAGCACGATTGCCTTCACGTTCTCCATGACACGCTTACATATCCGACTGACCTGCAGTAGGACTTTCACAAAAAGATATGTTTGCGTGTCTGTGGTGAAAGGAGCTCTCAGTTGTGTATTCAGTGCTGGACAGTGACACTTTCTACGTAGGTTCACAGCGTTTTGAGAGCAGCAACATGCTTCAAACTGAAACTGCTACAAGGTGTGTGTAGCATGCAGAAAGAAGGCTTCTCATTTCAAAGAAAGAAGAGGAAACCAAAATCCAGGTAGTGAAAAGAGCACACCAGTATGGGAGATGTGCATGTGGACAGTTTCCAGCAGCAGCTCTTTGTGGACACTTGAGAACAGCGCTGTGAAAAAATTTCGTACGAAGCGGCATTTGGCCAAAGTTGAAAGACCTTCCAAAACGAGCCCTAAAGAACTTAGCCAATCGATGAATGTTGCAATAAGCTCCTGCAGGAAAGGTGCTTCTATGACACAACCCCCGAGCAGGTAGCTACATTCTGCACAGTACAAAATGCAAATGAATTCCAGGCTGAAAACTCTCCACAGAAGCATGTAATGCGTGTGTTTCTCTCTGAAAGAACACTCAGCCCCTAGGCTTTTGCTTGCTCCTTCAAAATGTTTGCAGAAACGTATGTTTTCACTACTGGAATACGTTTTGGGATGCATCGTTTCAATCTCTTGCAAGCCTCATGTTGTTTCTTAGACACTGTGGAAAAACAAGGAGTATGTTTCCCAAATCACTTGTAATCCAGAGAAACGCACACTGCATCACTCTTGCTCACACACGCTCTTTTCTCCTAATGTGTTGAGAACATACAAGAAACCAGAAAAGAAGTGCATTTTGCACTGAAATTCAGACGGGTATCTTGAATGGGACATTTCTATTGGTTGCAGAGTGCAAAAGCACGATTGACTAAATGTTCTCGATGACACGCTTACATTTCCAAGTGACCTGAAGTAGGACTTTCACAAAAAGATGTCTTTGCGTGTCTGTGGTGAAAGAAGCTCTAAGTTGTGTATTCAGTGCTGGAGAGTGACACACTCTACACAGGTTAAACAGCATTCTTAGAGCACCAGGATGCTTATAATATAAACTGCTACAAGATGTGTGTAGCATGCTGAATGAAGGCTTGTAATTTCAAAGAAAGAAGAGGAAATCAAATTCCAGGTAGTGAAAGGAGCATGCCAGTATGGGAGATGTGCCTCTGGACAGTTTCAAGTAGCAGCTCTTTGTGGACACTTGGAAACAGCGCTGTGAAAAAATTTCGTACGAAGCGGGACTGGCCAAAGTTGAAAGACCTTCCAAAACCATCCCTAAAGACCTTAGCCAAACAATGAATGTTGCGATAAGCTCCGGCAGGAAAGGTGCTTCTATGACACAACCCCCAAGCAGGTAGCTACCTTCTGCACAGTACAAAATGCAAATGATTTCCAGACTGAAAACTCTCCGCAGAAGAATGAAATGCATGTGTTTCTCTCTGAACAAACACTCAGCCACTAGGCTTTTGCTTGCTCCTTCAAAGTCTTTGAAGAAACGTATGTTTTCACTGCTGGAATACGTTTTGGGATGCATCGTTTCAATCTCTTGCAAGCCTCATGTTCTTTCTTAGACGATGTGGAAAAACGCGGATTATGTTTCCCAAATCACTTGAAATCCAGGAAAACACACAGTGCTTCACTCTTGCCCAAACATGCTCTTTCTCCTAATGCGTTGAGAATATTCAAGAAAGCAGAAAGGAAGAGCATTTGATAGTGAAATTCAGACTAGCATGTACAAAAAGCCATTTCTTTCGGTTGAAGGGTGAAAAAGCATGATGGTCTTCGTATTCTCGATGAAACCCTTACCTTTCCAAGTGACCACAATTAGGACTTTCCCAAAAAGATGTGTTTGCGTGTCTGAGGCGAAAGGAGCTCTAAATTGTGTATTCAGTGCTGGAGAGTGACACACTCTACATAGGTTAAAAAACGTTTTAGAGCACCAACATGCTTAAAATTGAAACTGCTACAAGATGTGTGTAGCATGCAGAAAGAAGGCTTGTCATTTCAAAGAAAGAAGAGGAAACCAAAATCCAGGTACTGAAACGAGCACACCAGTATGGGAGATGTGCATGTGGACAGTTTCAAGCAGCAGCTCCTTCTGGACACTTGGAAACAGCAATGTAAAAATATTTTGTTCGAATCGGGATTTGGCCAAAGTTGAACGACCTTCCAACACCAACCCTAAAGAACTTAGCCAAACAATGAATGTCGCAATAACCTCCTGTAGGAAAGGTGCTTCTATGACACAACCCCCGAGCAGGTAGCTACATTCTGCACAGTACAAAATGCATATGAATTCCAGACTGAAAACTCACTCCAGAAGGAAGAAATGCGCGTCTTTCTCTCTGAAAGAACACTCAGCCACTATTCTTTTGCTTGCTCCTTCAAAGTCTTTGTAGAAACGTGTGTTTTCACTGCTGGAATACGTTTTAGGATGCATTGTTTCAATCTCTTGCAAGCCTCATGTTCTTTCTTACTCAATGTGGAAAAACGCGGATTATTTTTCCCAAATCACTTGAAATCCAGGAAAACGCACCCTGCATCAGTCTTGCTCAAACACGCTTTTCACCTAATGCATTGAGAACATTCAAGAAAGCAGAAAAGGAGGGCCCTAACCCTTGGTCCAATCCTAAACCGAACCGTCTCCCTAATCCTAGCCCTAAACATAACCATAAGCCTAGGTCCATTCATAAACCCTAATTGTCTACCTAGCCCTTGCCCTCAACATAACACTAACCCTAGCTCCAATCCTAACCCTAACCATCTCTCTAACCCTAGCCCTCAACCTAACCCTAACCCTAGGTCCCATCCTAACCCTAATCGTCTCTCTAACCTTAGCCCTCAACATAACCCTAACCCTAGCTCCAATCCTAACCCGAACTGTCTCTCTAACCCTAGCCCTCAACCTAACACAAACCCTAGGTCTAATCCTAACCCTAATCGTCTCTCTAACCCTAGCCCTCAACATAACCCTAACCCTAGGTACAATCCAAACACTAATCGTCTATCTAACGCTAGCCCTAAACATAACCTTAACCCTAGGTCCAATAATAACCCTAATCGTCTCTCCGACCCTAGCTCTCAACATAACCCTAACCCTAAGTCCAATCGACTCTAATCATCTATCTAACCCTACCCTCAACATAACCCTAACCCTAGGTCCAATCCTAACTCTAATAGTCTATCTAACCCTAGCCCTCAACATAACCCTATCCCTAAGTCCAATCCTAACTCTAATCGTCTATCTAACCCTAGCCCTCAACATAACCCTAACCCTAGCTGCAAATCTAACCCGAACCTTCTCTCTAACCCTAGCCCTCAACATAACCATAACCCTCAACATAAAGTTAACCCTAGGGCCAATCCTAACCCTAATCGTCTACCTAACCCTAGCCCTCAACAGAACCCTAACCCTATGGTCCAGTCCTAACCCTAATAGTGTATCTAATCCTAGCCCTAAACATAACCCTAACCCTAGGTCCAATCCTAACCCTAATCGTCTTTCTAACCCTAGCCCTGAACATAACTCTAACACTAGCTCCAATCCTATCCCTAATCGACAACCGAACCCTAATCGTCTCTCTAATCCTAGCGCTCAATATAACCTTAACTCTAGGACCAATCCAAACCCAACGTGTGTTTTCACTGCTGGAATACGTTTTGGGATGCATTGTTTCAATCTCTTGCAAGCCTCATGTTGTTTCTTAGAGAATATGGAAAAACAAAGAGTATGTTTCCCAAATCACTTGTAATCCAGAAAAAGGCACACTGCTTCACTCTTGCTGAAACACGCTCTTTCTCATAATGTTTTGAGAACATTCAAGAAACCCGAAAAGAAGTGCATTTTTTAGTGAAATTCAGACGGGTATGTTCAAAATGACATTACTATTGGTTGCAGAGTGCAAAAGCACGATTGCCTTCACGTTCTCCATGACACGCTTACATATCCGACTGACCTGCAGTAGGACTTTCACAAAAAGATATGTTTGCGTGTCTGTGGTGAAAGGAGCTCTCAGTTGTGTATTCAGTGCTGGACAGTGACACTTTCTACGTAGGTTCACAGCGTTTTGAGAGCAGCAACATGCTTCAAACTGAAACTGCTACAAGGTGTGTGTAGCATGCAGAAAGAAGGCTTCTCATTTCAAAGAAAGAAGAGGAAACCAAAATCCAGGTAGTGAAAAGAGCACACCAGTATGGGAGATGTGCATGTGGACAGTTTCCAGCAGCAGCTCTTTGTGGACACTTGAGAACAGCGCTGTGAAAAAATTTCGTACGAAGCGGCATTTGGCCAAAGTTGAAAGACCTTCCAAAACGAGCCCTAAAGAACTTAGCCAATCGATGAATGTTGCAATAAGCTCCTGCAGGAAAGGTGCTTCTATGACACAACCCCCGAGCAGGTAGCTACATTCTGCACAGTACAAAATGCAAATGAATTCCAGGCTGAAAACTCTCCACAGAAGCATGTAATGCGTGTGTTTCTCTCTGAAAGAACACTCAGCCCCTAGGCTTTTGCTTGCTCCTTCAAAATGTTTGCAGAAACGTATGTTTTCACTACTGGAATACGTTTTGGGATGCATCGTTTCAATCTCTTGCAAGCCTCATGTTGTTTCTTAGACACTGTGGAAAAACAAGGAGTATGTTTCCCAAATCACTTGTAATCCAGAGAAACGCACACTGCATCACTCTTGCTCACACACGCTCTTTTCTCCTAATGTGTTGAGAACATACAAGAAACCAGAAAAGAAGTGCATTTTGCACTGAAATTCAGACGGGTATCTTGAATGGGACATTTCTATTGGTTGCAGAGTGCAAAAGCACGATTGACTAAATGTTCTCGATGACACGCTTACATTTCCAAGTGACCTGAAGTAGGACTTTCACAAAAAGATGTCTTTGCGTGTCTGTGGTGAAAGAAGCTCTAAGTTGTGTATTCAGTGCTGGAGAGTGACACACTCTACACAGGTTAAACAGCATTCTTAGAGCACCAGGATGCTTATAATATAAACTGCTACAAGATGTGTGTAGCATGCTGAATGAAGGCTTGTAATTTCAAAGAAAGAAGAGGAAATCAAATTCCAGGTAGTGAAAGGAGCATGCCAGTATGGGAGATGTGCCTCTGGACAGTTTCAAGTAGCAGCTCTTTGTGGACACTTGGAAACAGCGCTGTGAAAAAATTTCGTACGAAGCGGGACTGGCCAAAGTTGAAAGACCTTCCAAAACCATCCCTAAAGACCTTAGCCAAACAATGAATGTTGCGATAAGCTCCGGCAGGAAAGGTGCTTCTATGACACAACCCCCAAGCAGGTAGCTACCTTCTGCACAGTACAAAATGCAAATGATTTCCAGACTGAAAACTCTCCGCAGAAGAATGAAATGCATGTGTTTCTCTCTGAACAAACACTCAGCCACTAGGCTTTTGCTTGCTCCTTCAAAGTCTTTGAAGAAACGTATGTTTTCACTGCTGGAATACGTTTTGGGATGCATCGTTTCAATCTCTTGCAAGCCTCATGTTCTTTCTTAGACGATGTGGAAAAACGCGGATTATGTTTCCCAAATCACTTGAAATCCAGGAAAACACACAGTGCTTCACTCTTGCCCAAACATGCTCTTTCTCCTAATGCGTTGAGAATATTCAAGAAAGCAGAAAGGAAGAGCATTTGATAGTGAAATTCAGACTAGCATGTACAAAAAGCCATTTCTTTCGGTTGAAGGGTGAAAAAGCATGATGGTCTTCGTATTCTCGATGAAACCCTTACCTTTCCAAGTGACCACAATTAGGACTTTCCCAAAAAGATGTGTTTGCGTGTCTGAGGCGAAAGGAGCTCTAAATTGTGTATTCAGTGCTGGAGAGTGACACACTCTACATAGGTTAAAAAACGTTTTAGAGCACCAACATGCTTAAAATTGAAACTGCTACAAGATGTGTGTAGCATGCAGAAAGAAGGCTTGTCATTTCAAAGAAAGAAGAGGAAACCAAAATCCAGGTACTGAAACGAGCACACCAGTATGGGAGATGTGCATGTGGACAGTTTCAAGCAGCAGCTCCTTCTGGACACTTGGAAACAGCAATGTAAAAATATTTTGTTCGAATCGGGATTTGGCCAAAGTTGAACGACCTTCCAACACCAACCCTAAAGAACTTAGCCAAACAATGAATGTCGCAATAACCTCCTGTAGGAAAGGTGCTTCTATGACACAACCCCCGAGCAGGTAGCTACATTCTGCACAGTACAAAATGCATATGAATTCCAGACTGAAAACTCACTCCAGAAGGAAGAAATGCGCGTCTTTCTCTCTGAAAGAACACTCAGCCACTATTCTTTTGCTTGCTCCTTCAAAGTCTTTGTAGAAACGTGTGTTTTCACTGCTGGAATACGTTTTAGGATGCATTGTTTCAATCTCTTGCAAGCCTCATGTTCTTTCTTACTCAATGTGGAAAAACGCGGATTATTTTTCCCAAATCACTTGAAATCCAGGAAAACGCACCCTGCATCAGTCTTGCTCAAACACGCTTTTCACCTAATGCATTGAGAACATTCAAGAAAGCAGAAAAGGAGGGCCCTAACCCTTGGTCCAATCCTAAACCGAACCGTCTCCCTAATCCTAGCCCTAAACATAACCATAAGCCTAGGTCCATTCATAAACCCTAATTGTCTACCTAGCCCTTGCCCTCAACATAACACTAACCCTAGCTCCAATCCTAACCCTAACCATCTCTCTAACCCTAGCCCTCAACCTAACCCTAACCCTAGGTCCCATCCTAACCCTAATCGTCTCTCTAACCTTAGCCCTCAACATAACCCTAACCCTAGCTCCAATCCTAACCCGAACTGTCTCTCTAACCCTAGCCCTCAACCTAACACAAACCCTAGGTCTAATCCTAACCCTAATCGTCTCTCTAACCCTAGCCCTCAACATAACCCTAACCCTAGGTACAATCCAAACACTAATCGTCTATCTAACGCTAGCCCTAAACATAACCTTAACCCTAGGTCCAATAATAACCCTAATCGTCTCTCCGACCCTAGCTCTCAACATAACCCTAACCCTAAGTCCAATCGACTCTAATCATCTATCTAACCCTACCCTCAACATAACCCTAACCCTAGGTCCAATCCTAACTCTAATAGTCTATCTAACCCTAGCCCTCAACATAACCCTATCCCTAAGTCCAATCCTAACTCTAATCGTCTATCTAACCCTAGCCCTCAACATAACCCTAACCCTAGCTGCAAATCTAACCCGAACCTTCTCTCTAACCCTAGCCCTCAACATAACCATAACCCTCAACATAAAGTTAACCCTAGGGCCAATCCTAACCCTAATCGTCTACCTAACCCTAGCCCTCAACAGAACCCTAACCCTATGGTCCAGTCCTAACCCTAATAGTGTATCTAATCCTAGCCCTAAACATAACCCTAACCCTAGGTCCAATCCTAACCCTAATCGTCTTTCTAACCCTAGCCCTGAACATAACTCTAACACTAGCTCCAATCCTATCCCTAATCGACAACCGAACCCTAATCGTCTCTCTAATCCTAGCGCTCAATATAACCTTAACTCTAGGACCAATCCAAACCCAACGTGTGTTTTCACTGCTGGAATACGTTTTGGGATGCATTGTTTCAATCTCTTGCAAGCCTCATGTTGTTTCTTAGAGAATATGGAAAAACAAAGAGTATGTTTCCCAAATCACTTGTAATCCAGAAAAAGGCACACTGCTTCACTCTTGCTGAAACACGCTCTTTCTCATAATGTTTTGAGAACATTCAAGAAACCCGAAAAGAAGTGCATTTTTTAGTGAAATTCAGACGGGTATGTTCAAAATGACATTACTATTGGTTGCAGAGTGCAAAAGCACGATTGCCTTCACGTTCTCCATGACACGCTTACATATCCGACTGACCTGCAGTAGGACTTTCACAAAAAGATATGTTTGCGTGTCTGTGGTGAAAGGAGCTCTCAGTTGTGTATTCAGTGCTGGACAGTGACACTTTCTACGTAGGTTCACAGCGTTTTGAGAGCAGCAACATGCTTCAAACTGAAACTGCTACAAGGTGTGTGTAGCATGCAGAAAGAAGGCTTCTCATTTCAAAGAAAGAAGAGGAAACCAAAATCCAGGTAGTGAAAAGAGCACACCAGTATGGGAGATGTGCATGTGGACAGTTTCCAGCAGCAGCTCTTTGTGGACACTTGAGAACAGCGCTGTGAAAAAATTTCGTACGAAGCGGCATTTGGCCAAAGTTGAAAGACCTTCCAAAACGAGCCCTAAAGAACTTAGCCAATCGATGAATGTTGCAATAAGCTCCTGCAGGAAAGGTGCTTCTATGACACAACCCCCGAGCAGGTAGCTACATTCTGCACAGTACAAAATGCAAATGAATTCCAGGCTGAAAACTCTCCACAGAAGCATGTAATGCGTGTGTTTCTCTCTGAAAGAACACTCAGCCCCTAGGCTTTTGCTTGCTCCTTCAAAATGTTTGCAGAAACGTATGTTTTCACTACTGGAATACGTTTTGGGATGCATCGTTTCAATCTCTTGCAAGCCTCATGTTGTTTCTTAGACACTGTGGAAAAACAAGGAGTATGTTTCCCAAATCACTTGTAATCCAGAGAAACGCACACTGCATCACTCTTGCTCACACACGCTCTTTTCTCCTAATGTGTTGAGAACATACAAGAAACCAGAAAAGAAGTGCATTTTGCACTGAAATTCAGACGGGTATCTTGAATGGGACATTTCTATTGGTTGCAGAGTGCAAAAGCACGATTGACTAAATGTTCTCGATGACACGCTTACATTTCCAAGTGACCTGAAGTAGGACTTTCACAAAAAGATGTCTTTGCGTGTCTGTGGTGAAAGAAGCTCTAAGTTGTGTATTCAGTGCTGGAGAGTGACACACTCTACACAGGTTAAACAGCATTCTTAGAGCACCAGGATGCTTATAATATAAACTGCTACAAGATGTGTGTAGCATGCTGAATGAAGGCTTGTAATTTCAAAGAAAGAAGAGGAAATCAAATTCCAGGTAGTGAAAGGAGCATGCCAGTATGGGAGATGTGCCTCTGGACAGTTTCAAGTAGCAGCTCTTTGTGGACACTTGGAAACAGCGCTGTGAAAAAATTTCGTACGAAGCGGGACTGGCCAAAGTTGAAAGACCTTCCAAAACCATCCCTAAAGACCTTAGCCAAACAATGAATGTTGCGATAAGCTCCGGCAGGAAAGGTGCTTCTATGACACAACCCCCAAGCAGGTAGCTACCTTCTGCACAGTACAAAATGCAAATGATTTCCAGACTGAAAACTCTCCGCAGAAGAATGAAATGCATGTGTTTCTCTCTGAACAAACACTCAGCCACTAGGCTTTTGCTTGCTCCTTCAAAGTCTTTGAAGAAACGTATGTTTTCACTGCTGGAATACGTTTTGGGATGCATCGTTTCAATCTCTTGCAAGCCTCATGTTCTTTCTTAGACGATGTGGAAAAACGCGGATTATGTTTCCCAAATCACTTGAAATCCAGGAAAACACACAGTGCTTCACTCTTGCCCAAACATGCTCTTTCTCCTAATGCGTTGAGAATATTCAAGAAAGCAGAAAGGAAGAGCATTTGATAGTGAAATTCAGACTAGCATGTACAAAAAGCCATTTCTTTCGGTTGAAGGGTGAAAAAGCATGATGGTCTTCATATTCTCGATGAAACCCTTACCTTTCCAAGTGACCACAATTAGGACTTTCCCAAAAAGATGTGTTTGCGTGTCTGAGGCGAAAGGAGCTCTAAATTGTGTATTCAGTGCTGGAGAGTGACACACTCTACATAGGTTAAAAAACGTTTTAGAGCACCAACATGCTTAAAATTGAAACTGCTACAAGATGTGTGTAGCATGCAGAAAGAAGGCTTGTCATTTCAAAGAAAGAAGAGGAAACCAAAATCCAGGTACTGAAACGAGCACACCAGTATGGGAGATGTGCATGTGGACAGTTTCAAGCAGCAGCTCCTTCTGGACACTTGGAAACAGCAATGTAAAAATATTTTGTTCGAATCGGGATTTGGCCAAAGTTGAACGACCTTCCAACACCAACCCTAAAGAACTTAGCCAAACAATGAATGTCGCAATAACCTCCTGTAGGAAAGGTGCTTCTATGACACAACCCCCGAGCAGGTAGCTACATTCTGCACAGTACAAAATGCATATGAATTCCAGACTGAAAACTCACTCCAGAAGGAAGAAATGCGCGTCTTTCTCTCTGAAAGAACACTCAGCCACTATTCTTTTGCTTGCTCCTTCAAAGTCTTTGTAGAAACGTGTGTTTTCACTGCTGGAATACGTTTTAGGATGCATTGTTTCAATCTCTTGCAAGCCTCATGTTCTTTCTTACTCAATGTGGAAAAACGCGGATTATTTTTCCCAAATCACTTGAAATCCAGGAAAACGCACCCTGCATCAGTCTTGCTCAAACACGCTTTTCACCTAATGCATTGAGAACATTCAAGAAAGCAGAAAAGTAGGGCCCTAACCCTTGGTCCAATCCTAAACCGAACCGTCTCCCTAATCCTAGCCCTCAACATAACCCTAACCGTAGGTCCAATCCTAACCTAATCGTCTCTCTGCCTAGCCCTCAACATAACCCTAACCATAGTTCCAATCCTAAACCTAATCGTCTATCTAAACCTAGCCCTAAACATAACCCTAACCCTAGGTCCAATCCTAAGCTGAACCGTCTCTCTAACCCTACCCTTCTACATAACCCTAACCCTAGGTCCAATCCTAACCTAATCGTCTCTCTAATCCTAACCCTCAACATTACCCTACCCTAGGTCCATTCCTAACCCTAATCGACTCTCTAACCGTAGCCCTCAACATAACCCTAACCCTAGTTCCAATCCAAACCCTAATCGTCTATCTAACCCTAGCCCTCATCATAACCATAACCCTACGTCCAATCCTAATCCGAAAGGTCTCTCTAACCCTAGCTATCAACATAACCCTAACCCTATCTCCAATCCTAACCTATTCCTCCCTCTAACCCTAGCCCTCAATGTAACCCTCACGCTAGGTCCAATCGTAACCCTAATCGAATCTCTAACCTTAGCCCTCAACATAACCCTAACCCTAGGTCCAAACGTAACCCTAATCGTCTATCTAACCATACCCCTAAACATAACCCTAACCCTAGGTGCAATCCTAACCTGAACGGTCTCTCTAACCCTAGCCCTCAACATAACCCTAACCCTAGGTAACAATCCTAACCAGAACCGTCTCTCTAACCCTAGCCCTCAACATAACCCTAACCCTAGGTACAATCCAAACACTAATCGTCTATCTAACCCTAGCCCTAAACATAACCTTAACCCTAGGTCCAATCCTAACCCTAATCGTCTCTCTAAACCTACCCCTCAACATAACCCTAACCCTAGGTCCAATCCTAACTCTAATCGTCTCTCTAACCCTAGCCCGCAACATAATCCTAACACTACGTCCAATCCTAACTCTAATCGTCTATCTAACCCTAGCCCTCAACATAACCCTAACCCTAGCTCCAATCCTAACCCTAATCGTCTCTCTAACTCTTACCCTCAACATAACCTCAACCCTAGGTCCAATCGTAACCCTATTCGTCTCTCTAAACCTAGCCCTCAACATAACCCTAACCCTCGGACCAATCCTAACCCTAACCTTCTCTCTAACCCTAGCCCTAAACATAACCATAACCCTAGGTCCATTCATAAACCCTAATTGTCTACCTAGCCCTTGCCCTCAACATAACCCTAACCGTAGCTCCAATCCTAACCCTAACCATCTCTCTAACCCTAGCCCTCAACATAACCCTAACCCTAGGTACAATCCAAACACTAATCGTCTATCTAACGCTAGCCCTAAACATAACCTTAACCCTAGGTCCAATAATAACCCTAATCGTCTCTCCGACCCTAGCTCTCAACATAACCCTAACCCTAAGTCCAATCGACTCTAATCATCTATCTAACCCTACCCTCAACATAACCCTAACCCTAGGTCCAATCCTAACTCTAATAGTCTATCTAACCCTAGCCCTCAACATAACCCTATCCCTAAGTCCAATCCTAACTCTAATCGTCTATCTAACCCTAGCCCTCAACATAACCCTAACCCTAGCTGCAAATCTAACCCGAACCTTCTCTCTAACCCTAGCCCTCAACATAACCATAACCCTCAACATAAAGTTAACCCTAGGGCCAATCCTAACCCTAATCGTCTACCTAACCCTAGCCCTCAACAGAACCCTAACCCTATGGTCCAGTCCTAACCCTAATAGTGTATCTAATCCTAGCCCTAAACATAACCCTAACCCTAGGTCCAATCCTAACCCTAATCGTCTTTCTAACCCTAGCCCTGAACATAACTCTAACACTAGCTCCAATCCTATCCCTAATCGACAACCGAACCCTAATCGTCTCTCTAATCCTAGCGCTCAATATAACCTTAACTCTAGGACCAATCCAAACCCAACGTGTGTTTTCACTGCTGGAATACGTTTTGGGATGCATTGTTTCAATCTCTTGCAAGCCTCATGTTGTTTCTTAGAGAATATGGAAAAACAAAGAGTATGTTTCCCAAATCACTTGTAATCCAGAAAAAGGCACACTGCTTCACTCTTGCTGAAACACGCTCTTTCTCATAATGTTTTGAGAACATTCAAGAAACCCGAAAAGAAGTGCATTTTTTAGTGAAATTCAGACGGGTATGTTCAAAATGACATTACTATTGGTTGCAGAGTGCAAAAGCACGATTGCCTTCACGTTCTCCATGACACGCTTACATATCCGACTGACCTGCAGTAGGACTTTCACAAAAAGATATGTTTGCGTGTCTGTGGTGAAAGGAGCTCTCAGTTGTGTATTCAGTGCTGGACAGTGACACTTTCTACGTAGGTTCACAGCGTTTTGAGAGCAGCAACATGCTTCAAACTGAAACTGCTACAAGGTGTGTGTAGCATGCAGAAAGAAGGCTTCTCATTTCAAAGAAAGAAGAGGAAACCAAAATCCAGGTAGTGAAAAGAGCACACCAGTATGGGAGATGTGCATGTGGACAGTTTCCAGCAGCAGCTCTTTGTGGACACTTGAGAACAGCGCTGTGAAAAAATTTCGTACGAAGCGGCATTTGGCCAAAGTTGAAAGACCTTCCAAAACGAGCCCTAAAGAACTTAGCCAATCGATGAATGTTGCAATAAGCTCCTGCAGGAAAGGTGCTTCTATGACACAACCCCCGAGCAGGTAGCTACATTCTGCCCAGTACAAAATGCAAATGAATTCCAGGCTGAAAACTCTCCACAGAAGCATGTAATGCGTGTGTTTCTCTCTGAAAGAACACTCAGCCCCTAGGCTTTTGCTTGCTCCTTCAAAATGTTTGCAGAAACGTATGTTTTCACTACTGGAATACGTTTTGGGATGCATCGTTTCAATCTCTTGCAAGCCTCATGTTGTTTCTTAGACACTGTGGAAAAACAAGGAGTATGTTTCCCAAATCACTTGTAATCCAGAGAAACGCACACTGCATCACTCTTGCTCACACACGCTCTTTTCTCCTAATGTGTTGAGAACATACAAGAAACCAGAAAAGAAGTGCATTTTGCACTGAAATTCAGACGGGTATCTTGAATGGGACATTTCTATTGGTGCAGAGTGCAAAAGCACGATTGACTAAATGTTCTCGATGACACGCTTACATTTCCAAGTGACCTGAAGTAGGACTTTCACAAAAAGATGTCTTTGCGTGTCTGTGGTGAAAGAAGCTCTAAGTTGTGTATTCAGTGCTGGAGAGTGACACACTCTACACAGGTTAAACAGCATTCTTAGAGCACCAGGATGCTTATAATATAAACTGCTACAAGATGTGTGTAGCATGCTGAATGAAGGCTTGTAATTTCAAAGAAAGAAGAGGAAATCAAATTCCAGGTAGTGAAAGGAGCATGCCAGTATGGGAGATGTGCCTCTGGACAGTTTCAAGTAGCAGCTCTTTGTGGACACTTGGAAACAGCGCTGTGAAAAAATTTCGTACGAAGCGGGACTGGCCAAAGTTGAAAGACCTTCCAAAACCATCCCTAAAGACCTTAGCCAAACAATGAATGTTGCGATAAGCTCCGGCAGGAAAGGTGCTTCTATGACACAACCCCCAAGCAGGTAGCTACCTTCTGCACAGTACAAAATGCAAATGATTTCCAGACTGAAAACTCTCCGCAGAAGAATGAAATGCATGTGTTTCTCTCTGAACAAACACTCAGCCACTAGGCTTTTGCTTGCTCCTTCAAAGTCTTTGAAGAAACGTATGTTTTCACTGCTGGAATACGTTTTGGGATGCATCGTTTCAATCTCTTGCAAGCCTCATGTTCTTTCTTAGACGATGTGGAAAAACGCGGATTATGTTTCCCAAATCACTTGAAATCCAGGAAAACACACAGTGCTTCACTCTTGCCCAAACATGCTCTTTCTCCTAATGCGTTGAGAATATTCAAGAAAGCAGAAAGGAAGAGCATTTGATAGTGAAATTCAGACTAGCATGTACAAAAAGCCATTTCTTTCGGTTGAAGGGTGAAAAAGCATGATGGTCTTCATATTCTCGATGAAACCCTTACCTTTCCAAGTGACCACAATTAGGACTTTCCCAAAAAGATGTGTTTGCGTGTCTGAGGCGAAAGGAGCTCTAAATTGTGTATTCAGTGCTGGAGAGTGACACACTCTACATAGGTTAAAAAACGTTTTAGAGCACCAACATGCTTAAAATAGAAACTGCTACAAGATGTGTGTAGCATGCAGAAAGAAGGCTTGTCATTTCAAAGAAAGAAGAGGAAACCAAAATCCAGGTACTGAAACGAGCACACCAGTATGGGAGATGTGCATGTGGACAGTTTCAAGCAGCAGCTCCTTCTGGACACTTGGAAACAGCAATGTAAAAATATTTTGTTCGAATCGGGATTTGGCCAAAGTTGAACGACCTTCCAACACCAACCCTAAAGAACTTAGCCAAACAATGAATGTCGCAATAACCTCCTGTAGGAAAGGTGCTTCTATGACACAACCCCCGAGCAGGTAGCTACATTCTGCACAGTACAAAATGCATATGAATTCCAGACTGAAAACTCACTCCAGAAGGAAGAAATGCGCGTCTTTCTCTCTGAAAGAACACTCAGCCACTATTCTTTTGCTTGCTCCTTCAAAGTCTTTGTAGAAACGTGTGTTTTCACTGCTGGAATACGTTTTAGGATGCATTGTTTCAATCTCTTGCAAGCCTCATGTTCTTTCTTACTCAATGTGGAAAAACGCGGATTATTTTTCCCAAATCACTTGAAATCCAGGAAAACGCACCCTGCATCAGTCTTGCTCAAACACGCTTTTCACCTAATGCATTGAGAACATTCAAGAAAGCAGAAAAGTAGGGCCCTAACCCTTGGTCCAATCCTAAACCGAACCGTCTCCCTAATCCTAGCCCTCAACATAACCCTAACCGTAGGTCCAATCCTAACCTAATCGTCTCTCTGCCTAGCCCTCAACATAACCCTAACCATAGTTCCAATCCTAAACCTAATCGTCTATCTAAACCTAGCCCTAAACATAACCCTAACCCTAGGTCCAATCCTAAGCTGAACCGTCTCTCTAACCCTACCCTTCTACATAACCCTAACCCTAGGTCCAATCCTAACCTAATCGTCTCTCTAATCCTAACCCTCAACATTACCCTACCCTAGGTCCATTCCTAACCCTAATCGACTCTCTAACCGTAGCCCTCAACATAACCCTAACCCTAGTTCCAATCCAAACCCTAATCGTCTATCTAACCCTAGCCCTCATCATAACCATAACCCTACGTCCAATCCTAATCCGAAAGGTCTCTCTAACCCTAGCTATCAACATAACCCTAACCCTATCTCCAATCCTAACCTATTCCTCCCTCTAACCCTAGCCCTCAATGTAACCCTCACGCTAGGTCCAATCGTAACCCTAATCGAATCTCTAACCTTAGCCCTCAACATAACCCTAACCCTAGGTCCAAACGTAACCCTAATCGTCTATCTAACCATACCCCTAAACATAACCCTAACCCTAGGTGCAATCCTAACCTGAACGGTCTCTCTAACCCTAGCCCTCAACATAACCCTAACCCTAGGTAACAATCCTAACCAGAACCGTCTCTCTAACCCTAGCCCTCAACATAACCCTAACCCTAGGTACAATCCAAACACTAATCGTCTATCTAACCCTAGCCCTAAACATAACCTTAAGCCTAGGTCCAATCCTAACCCTAATCGTCTCTCTAAACCTACCCCTCAACATAACCCTAACCCTAGGTCCAATCCTAACTCTAATCGTCTCTCTAACCCTAGCCCGCAACATAATCCTAACACTACGTCCAATCCTAACTCTAATCGTCTATCTAACCCTAGCCCTCAACATAACCCTAACCCTAGCTCCAATCCTAACCCTAATCGTCTCTCTAACTCTTACCCTCAACATAACCTCAACCCTAGGTCCAATCGTAACCCTATTCGTCTCTCTAAACCTAGCCCTCAACATAACCCTAACCCTCGGACCAATCCTAACCCTAACCTTCTCTCTAACCCTAGCCCTAAACATAACCATAACCCTAGGTCCATTCATAAACCCTAATTGTCTACCTAGCCCTTGCCCTCAACATAACCCTAACCGTAGCTCCAATCCTAACCCTAACCATCTCTCTAACCCTAGCCCTCAACATAACCCTAACCCTAGGTACAATCCAAACACTAATCGTCTATCTAACGCTAGCCCTAAACATAACCTTAACCCTAGGTCCAATAATAACCCTAATCGTCTCTCCGACCCTAGCTCTCAACATAACCCTAACCCTAAGTCCAATCGACTCTAATCATCTATCTAACCCTACCCTCAACATAACCCTAACCCTAGGTCCAATCCTAACTCTAATAGTCTATCTAACCCTAGCCCTCAACATAACCCTATCCCTAAGTCCAATCCTAACTCTAATCGTCTATCTAACCCTAGCCCTCAACATAACCCTAACCCTAGCTGCAAATCTAACCCGAACCTTCTCTCTAACCCTAGCCCTCAACATAACCATAACCCTCAACATAAAGTTAACCCTAGGGCCAATCCTAACCCTAATCGTCTACCTAACCCTAGCCCTCAACAGAACCCTAACCCTATGGTCCAGTCCTAACCCTAATAGTGTATCTAATCCTAGCCCTAAACATAACCCTAACCCTAGGTCCAATCCTAACCCTAATCGTCTTTCTAACCCTAGCCCTGAACATAACTCTAACACTAGCTCCAATCCTATCCCTAATCGACAACCGAACCCTAATCGTCTCTCTAATCCTAGCGCTCAATATAACCTTAACTCTAGGACCAATCCAAACCCAACGTGTGTTTTCACTGCTGGAATACGTTTTGGGATGCATTGTTTCAATCTCTTGCAAGCCTCATGTTGTTTCTTAGAGAATATGGAAAAACAAAGAGTATGTTTCCCAAATCACTTGTAATCCAGAAAAAGGCACACTGCTTCACTCTTGCTGAAACACGCTCTTTCTCATAATGTTTTGAGAACATTCAAGAAACCCGAAAAGAAGTGCATTTTTTAGTGAAATTCAGACGGGTATGTTCAAAATGACATTACTATTGGTTGCAGAGTGCAAAAGCACGATTGCCTTCACGTTCTCCATGACACGCTTACATATCCGACTGACCTGCAGTAGGACTTTCACAAAAAGATATGTTTGCGTGTCTGTGGTGAAAGGAGCTCTCAGTTGTGTATTCAGTGCTGGACAGTGACACTTTCTACGTAGGTTCACAGCGTTTTGAGAGCAGCAACATGCTTCAAACTGAAACTGCTACAAGGTGTGTGTAGCATGCAGAAAGAAGGCTTCTCATTTCAAAGAAAGAAGAGGAAACCAAAATCCAGGTAGTGAAAAGAGCACACCAGTATGGGAGATGTGCATGTGGACAGTTTCCAGCAGCAGCTCTTTGTGGACACTTGAGAACAGCGCTGTGAAAAAATTTCGTACGAAGCGGCATTTGGCCAAAGTTGAAAGACCTTCCAAAACGAGCCCTAAAGAACTTAGCCAATCGATGAATGTTGCAATAAGCTCCTGCAGGAAAGGTGCTTCTATGACACAACCCCCGAGCAGGTAGCTACATTCTGCCCAGTACAAAATGCAAATGAATTCCAGGCTGAAAACTCTCCACAGAAGCATGTAATGCGTGTGTTTCTCTCTGAAAGAACACTCAGCCCCTAGGCTTTTGCTTGCTCCTTCAAAATGTTTGCAGAAACGTATGTTTTCACTACTGGAATACGTTTTGGGATGCATCGTTTCAATCTCTTGCAAGCCTCATGTTGTTTCTTAGACACTGTGGAAAAACAAGGAGTATGTTTCCCAAATCACTTGTAATCCAGAGAAACGCACACTGCATCACTCTTGCTCACACACGCTCTTTTCTCCTAATGTGTTGAGAACATACAAGAAACCAGAAAAGAAGTGCATTTTGCACTGAAATTCAGACGGGTATCTTGAATGGGACATTTCTATTGGTTGCAGAGTGCAAAAGCACGATTGACTAAATGTTCTCGATGACACGCTTACATTTCCAAGTGACCTGAAGTAGGACTTTCACAAAAAGATGTCTTTGCGTGTCTGTGGTGAAAGAAGCTCTAAGTTGTGTATTCAGTGCTGGAGAGTGACACACTCTACACAGGTTAAACAGCATTCTTAGAGCACCAGGATGCTTATAATATAAACTGCTACAAGATGTGTGTAGCATGCTGAATGAAGGCTTGTAATTTCAAAGAAAGAAGAGGAAATCAAATTCCAGGTAGTGAAAGGAGCATGCCAGTATGGGAGATGTGCCTCTGGACAGTTTCAAGTAGCAGCTCTTTGTGGACACTTGGAAACAGCGCTGTGAAAAAATTTCGTACGAAGCGGGACTGGCCAAAGTTGAAAGACCTTCCAAAACCATCCCTAAAGACCTTAGCCAAACAATGAATGTTGCGATAAGCTCCGGCAGGAAAGGTGCTTCTATGACACAACCCCCAAGCAGGTAGCTACCTTCTGCACAGTACAAAATGCAAATGATTTCCAGACTGAAAACTCTGCGCAGAAGAATGAAATGCATGTGTTTCTCTCTGAACAAACACTCAGCCACTAGGCTTTTGCTTGCTCCTTCAAAGTCTTTGAAGAAACGTATGTTTTCACTGCTGGAATACGTTTTGGGATGCATCGTTTCAATCTCTTGCAAGCCTCATGTTCTTTCTTAGACGATGTGGAAAAACGCGGATTATGTTTCCCAAATCACTTGAAATCCAGGAAAACACACAGTGCTTCACTCTTGCCCAAACATGCTCTTTCTCCTAATGCGTTGAGAATATTCAAGAAAGCAGAAAGGAAGAGCATTTGATAGTGAAATTCAGACTAGCATGTACAAAAAGCCATTTCTTTCGGTTGAAGGGTGAAAAAGCATGATGGTCTTCATATTCTCGATGAAACCCTTACCTTTCCAAGTGACCACAATTAGGACTTTCCCAAAAAGATGTGTTTGCGTGTCTGAGGCGAAAGGAGCTCTAAATTGTGTATTCAGTGCTGGAGAGTGACACACTCTACATAGGTTAAAAAACGTTTTAGAGCACCAACATGCTTAAAATTGAAACTGCTACAAGATGTGTGTAGCATGCAGAAAGAAGGCTTGTCATTTCAAAGAAAGAAGAGGAAACCAAAATCCAGGTACTGAAACGAGCACACCAGTATGGGAGATGTGCATGTGGACAGTTTCAAGCAGCAGCTCCTTCTGGACACTTGGAAACAGCAATGTAAAAATATTTTGTTCGAATCGGGATTTGGCCAAAGTTGAACGACCTTCCAACACCAACCCTAAAGAACTTAGCCAAACAATGAATGTCGCAATAACCTCCTGTAGGAAAGGTGCTTCTATGACACAACCCCCGAGCAGGTAGCTACATTCTGCACAGTACAAAATGCATATGAATTCCAGACTGAAAACTCACTCCAGAAGGAAGAAATGCGCGTCTTTCTCTCTGAAAGAACACTCAGCCACTATTCTTTTGCTTGCTCCTTCAAAGTCTTTGTAGAAACGTGTGTTTTCACTGCTGGAATACGTTTTAGGATGCATTGTTTCAATCTCTTGCAAGCCTCATGTTCTTTCTTACTCAATGTGGAAAAACGCGGATTATTTTTCCCAAATCACTTGAAATCCAGGAAAACGCACCCTGCATCAGTCTTGCTCAAACACGCTTTTCACCTAATGCATTGAGAACATTCAAGAAAGCAGAAAAGTAGGGCCCTAACCCTTGGTCCAATCCTAAACCGAACCGTCTCCCTAATCCTAGCCCTCAACATAACCCTAACCGTAGGTCCAATCCTAACCTAATCGTCTCTCTGCCTAGCCCTCAACATAACCCTAACCATAGTTCCAATCCTAAACCTAATCGTCTATCTAAACCTAGCCCTAAACATAACCCTAACCCTAGGTCCAATCCTAAGCTGAACCGTCTCTCTAACCCTACCCTTCTACATAACCCTAACCCTAGGTCCAATCCTAACCTAATCGTCTCTCTAATCCTAACCCTCAACATTACCCTACCCTAGGTCCATTCCTAACCCTAATCGACTCTCTAACCGTAGCCCTCAACATAACCCTAACCCTAGTTCCAATCCAAACCCTAATCGTCTATCTAACCCTAGCCCTCATCATAACCATAACCCTACGTCCAATCCTAATCCGAAAGGTCTCTCTAACCCTAGCTATCAACATAACCCTAACCCTATCTCCAATCCTAACCTATTCCTCCCTCTAACCCTAGCCCTCAATGTAACCCTCACGCTAGGTCCAATCGTAACCCTAATCGAATCTCTAACCTTAGCCCTCAACATAACCCTAACCCTAGGTCCAAACGTAACCCTAATCGTCTATCTAACCATACCCCTAAACATAACCCTAACCCTAGGTGCAATCCTAACCTGAACGGTCTCTCTAACCCTAGCCCTCAACATAACCCTAACCCTAGGTAACAATCCTAACCAGAACCGTCTCTCTAACCCTAGCCCTCAACATAACCCTAACCCTAGGTACAATCCAAACACTAATTGTCTATCTAACCCTAGCCCTAAACATAACCTTAAGCCTAGGTCCAATCCTAACCCTAATCGTCTCTCTAAACCTACCCCTCAACATAACCCTAACCCTAGGTCCAATCCTAACTCTAATCGTCTCTCTAACCCTAGCCCGCAACATAATCCTAACACTACGTCCAATCCTAACTCTAATCGTCTATCTAACCCTAGCCCTCAACATAACCCTAACCCTAGCTCCAATCCTAACCCTAATCGTCTCTCTAACTCTTACCCTCAACATAACCTCAACCCTAGGTCCAATCGTAACCCTATTCGTCTCTCTAAACCTAGCCCTCAACATAACCCTAACCCTCGGACCAATCCTAACCCTAACCTTCTCTCTAACCCTAGCCCTAAACATAACCATAACCCTAGGTCCATTCATAAACCCTAATTGTCTACCTAGCCCTTGCCCTCAACATAACCCTAACCGTAGCTCCAATCCTAACCCTAACCATCTCTCTAACCCTAGCCCTCAACATAACCCTAACCCTAGGTACAATCCAAACACTAATCGTCTATCTAACGCTAGCCCTAAACATAACCTTAACCCTAGGTCCAATAATAACCCTAATCGTCTCTCCGACCCTAGCTCTCAACATAACCCTAACCCTAAGTCCAATCGACTCTAATCATCTATCTAACCCTACCCTCAACATAACCCTAACCCTAGGTCCAATCCTAACTCTAATAGTCTATCTAACCCTAGCCCTCAACATAACCCTATCCCTAAGTCCAATCCTAACTCTAATCGTCTATCTAACCCTAGCCCTCAACATAACCCTAACCCTAGCTGCAAATCTAACCCGAACCTTCTCTCTAACCCTAGCCCTCAACATAACCATAACCCTCAACATAAAGTTAACCCTAGGGCCAATCCTAACCCTAATCGTCTACCTAACCCTAGCCCTCAACAGAACCCTAACCCTATGGTCCAGTCCTAACCCTAATAGTGTATCTAATCCTAGCCCTAAACATAACCCTAACCCTAGGTCCAATCCTAACCCTAATCGTCTTTCTAACCCTAGCCCTGAACATAACTCTAACACTAGCTCCAATCCTATCCCTAATCGACAACCGAACCCTAATCGTCTCTCTAATCCTAGCGCTCAATATAACCTTAACTCTAGGACCAATCCAAACCCAACGTGTGTTTTCACTGCTGGAATACGTTTTGGGATGCATTGTTTCAATCTCTTGCAAGCCTCATGTTGTTTCTTAGAGAATATGGAAAAACAAAGAGTATGTTTCCCAAATCACTTGTAATCCAGAAAAAGGCACACTGCTTCACTCTTGCTGAAACACGCTCTTTCTCATAATGTTTTGAGAACATTCAAGAAACCCGAAAAGAAGTGCATTTTTTAGTGAAATTCAGACGGGTATGTTCAAAATGACATTACTATTGGTTGCAGAGTGCAAAAGCACGATTGCCTTCACGTTCTCCATGACACGCTTACATATCCGACTGACCTGCAGTAGGACTTTCACAAAAAGATATGTTTGCGTGTCTGTGGTGAAAGGAGCTCTCAGTTGTGTATTCAGTGCTGGACAGTGACACTTTCTACGTAGGTTCACAGCGTTTTGAGAGCAGCAACATGCTTCAAACTGAAACTGCTACAAGGTGTGTGTAGCATGCAGAAAGAAGGCTTCTCATTTCAAAGAAAGAAGAGGAAACCAAAATCCAGGTAGTGAAAAGAGCACACCAGTATGGGAGATGTGCATGTGGACAGTTTCCAGCAGCAGCTCTTTGTGGACACTTGAGAACAGCGCTGTGAAAAAATTTCGTACGAAGCGGCATTTGGCCAAAGTTGAAAAACCTTCCAAAACGAGCCCTAAAGAACTTAGCCAATCGATGAATGTTGCAATAAGCTCCTGCAGGAAAGGTGCTTCTATGACACAACCCCCGAGCAGGTAGCTACATTCTGCACAGTACAAAATGCAAATGAATTCCAGGCTGAAAACTCTCCACAGAAGCATGTAATGCGTGTGTTTCTCTCTGAAAGAACACTCAGCCCCTAGGCTTTTGCTTGCTCCTTCAAAATGTTTGCAGAAACGTATGTTTTCACTACTGGAATACGTTTTGGGATGCATCGTTTCAATCTCTTGCAAGCCTCATGTTGTTTCTTAGACACTGTGGAAAAACAAGGAGTATGTTTCCCAAATCACTTGTAATCCAGAGAAACGCACACTGCATCACTCTTGCTCACACACGCTCTTTTCTCCTAATGTGTTGAGAACATACAAGAAACCAGAAAAGAAGTGCATTTTGCACTGAAATTCAGACGGGTATCTTGAATGGGACATTTCTATTGGTTGCAGAGTGCAAAAGCACGATTGACTAAATGTTCTCGATGACACGCTTACATTTCCAAGTGACCTGAAGTAGGACTTTCACAAAAAGATGTCTTTGCGTGTCTGTGGTGAAAGAAGCTCTAAGTTGTGTATTCAGTGCTGGAGAGTGACACACTCTACACAGGTTAAACAGCATTCTTAGAGCACCAGGATGCTTATAATATAAACTGCTACAAGATGTGTGTAGCATGCTGAATGAAGGCTTGTAATTTCAAAGAAAGAAGAGGAAATCAAATTCCAGGTAGTGAAAGGAGCATGCCAGTATGGGAGATGTGCCTCTGGACAGTTTCAAGTAGCAGCTCTTTGTGGACACTTGGAAACAGCGCTGTGAAAAAATTTCGTACGAAGCGGGACTGGCCAAAGTTGAAAGACCTTCCAAAACCATCCCTAAAGACCTTAGCCAAACAATGAATGTTGCGATAAGCTCCGGCAGGAAAGGTGCTTCTATGACACAACCCCCAAGCAGGTAGCTACCTTCTGCACAGTACAAAATGCAAATGATTTCCAGACTGAAAACTCTCCGCAGAAGAATGAAATGCATGTGTTTCTCTCTGAACAAACACTCAGCCACTAGGCTTTTGCTTGCTCCTTCAAAGTCTTTGAAGAAACGTATGTTTTCACTGCTGGAATACGTTTTGGGATGCATCGTTTCAATCTCTTGCAAGCCTCATGTTCTTTCTTAGACGATGTGGAAAAACGCGGATTATGTTTCCCAAATCACTTGAAATCCAGGAAAACACACAGTGCTTCACTCTTGCCCAAACATGCTCTTTCTCCTAATGCGTTGAGAATATTCAAGAAAGCAGAAAGGAAGAGCATTTGATAGTGAAATTCAGACTAGCATGTACAAAAAGCCATTTCTTTCGGTTGAAGGGTGAAAAAGCATGATGGTCTTCATATTCTCGATGAAACCCTTACCTTTCCAAGTGACCACAATTAGGACTTTCCCAAAAAGATGTGTTTGCGTGTCTGAGGCGAAAGGAGCTCTAAATTGTGTATTCAGTGCTGGAGAGTGACACACTCTACATAGGTTAAAAAACGTTTTAGAGCACCAACATGCTTAAAATTGAAACTGCTACAAGATGTGTGTAGCATGCAGAAAGAAGGCTTGTCATTTCAAAGAAAGAAGAGGAAACCAAAATCCAGGTACTGAAACGAGCACACCAGTATGGGAGATGTGCATGTGGACAGTTTCAAGCAGCAGCTCCTTCTGGACACTTGGAAACAGCAATGTAAAAATATTTTGTTCGAATCGGGATTTGGCCAAAGTTGAACGACCTTCCAACACCAACCCTAAAGAACTTAGCCAAACAATGAATGTCGCAATAACCTCCTGTAGGAAAGGTGCTTCTATGACACAACCCCCGAGCAGGTAGCTACATTCTGCACAGTACAAAATGCATATGAATTCCAGACTGAAAACTCACTCCAGAAGGAAGAAATGCGCGTCTTTCTCTCTGAAAGAACACTCAGCCACTATTCTTTTGCTTGCTCCTTCAAAGTCTTTGTAGAAACGTGTGTTTTCACTGCTGGAATACGTTTTAGGATGCATTGTTTCAATCTCTTGCAAGCCTCATGTTCTTTCTTACTCAATGTGGAAAAACGCGGATTATTTTTCCCAAATCACTTGAAATCCAGGAAAACGCACCCTGCATCAGTCTTGCTCAAACACGCTTTTCACCTAATGCATTGAGAACATTCAAGAAAGCAGAAAAGTAGGGCCCTAACCCTTGGTCCAATCCTAAACCGAACCGTCTCCCTAATCCTAGCCCTCAACATAACCCTAACCGTAGGTCCAATCCTAACCTAATCGTCTCTCTGCCTAGCCCTCAACATAACCCTAACCATAGTTCCAATCCTAAACCTAATCGTCTATCTAAACCTAGCCCTAAACATAACCCTAACCCTAGGTCCAATCCTAAGCTGAACCGTCTCTCTAACCCTACCCTTCTACATAACCCTAACCCTAGGTCCAATCCTAACCTAATCGTCTCTCTAATCCTAACCCTCAACATTACCCTACCCTAGGTCCATTCCTAACCCTAATCGACTCTCTAACCGTAGCCCTCAACATAACCCTAACCCTAGTTCCAATCCAAACCCTAATCGTCTATCTAACCCTAGCCCTCATCATAACCATAACCCTACGTCCAATCCTAATCCGAAAGGTCTCTCTAACCCTAGCTATCAACATAACCCTAACCCTATCTCCAATCCTAACCTATTCCTCCCTCTAACCCTAGCCCTCAATGTAACCCTCACGCTAGGTCCAACCGTAACCCTAATCGAATCTCTAACCTTAGCCCTCAACATAACCCTAACCCTAGGTCCAAACGTAACCCTAATCGTCTATCTAACCATACCCCTAAACATAACCCTAACCCTAGGTGCAATCCTAACCTGAACGGTCTCTCTAACCCTAGCCCTCAACATAACCCTAACCCTAGGTAACAATCCTAACCAGAACCGTCTCTCTAACCCTAGCCCTCAACATAACCCTAACCCTAGGTACAATCCAAACACTAATCGTCTATCTAACCCTAGCCCTAAACATAACCTTAACCCTAGGTCCAATCCTAACCCTAATCGTCTCTCTAAACCTACCCCTCAACATAACCCTAACCCTAGGTCCAATCCTAACTCTAATCGTCTCTCTAACCCTAGCCCGCAACATAATCCTAACACTACGTCCAATCCTAACTCTAATCGTCTATCTAACCCTAGCCCTCAACATAACCCTAACCCTAGCTCCAATCCTAACCCTAATCGTCTCTCTAACTCTTACCCTCAACATAACCTCAACCCTAGGTCCAATCGTAACCCTATTCGTCTCTCTAAACCTAGCCCTCAACATAACCCTAACCCTCGGACCAATCCTAACCCTAACCTTCTCTCTAACCCTAGCCCTAAACATAACCATAACCCTAGGTCCATTCATAAACCCTAATTGTCTACCTAGCCCTTGCCCTCAACATAACCCTAACCGTAGCTCCAATCCTAACCCTAACCATCTCTCTAACCCTAGCCCTCAACATAACCCTAACCCTAGGTACAATCCAAACACTAATCGTCTATCTAACGCTAGCCCTAAACATAACCTTAACCCTAGGTCCAATAATAACCCTAATCGTCTCTCCGACCCTAGCTCTCAACATAACCCTAACCCTAAGTCCAATCGACTCTAATCATCTATCTAACCCTACCCTCAACATAACCCTAACCCTAGGTCCAATCCTAACTCTAATAGTCTATCTAACCCTAGCCCTCAACATAACCCTATCCCTAAGTCCAATCCTAACTCTAATCGTCTATCTAACCCTAGCCCTCAACATAACCCTAACCCTAGCTGCAAATCTAACCCGAACCTTCTCTCTAACCCTAGCCCTCAACATAACCATAACCCTCAACATAAAGTTAACCCTAGGGCCAATCCTAACCCTAATCGTCTACCTAACCCTAGCCCTCAACAGAACCCTAACCCTATGGTCCAGTCCTAACCCTAATAGTGTATCTAATCCTAGCCCTAAACATAACCCTAACCCTAGGTCCAATCCTAACCCTAATCGTCTTTCTAACCCTAGCCCTGAACATAACTCTAACACTAGCTCCAATCCTATCCCTAATCGACAACCGAACCCTAATCGTCTCTCTAATCCTAGCGCTCAATATAACCTTAACTCTAGGACCAATCCAAACCCAACGTGTGTTTTCACTGCTGGAATACGTTTTGGGATGCATTGTTTCAATCTCTTGCAAGCCTCATGTTGTTTCTTAGAGAATATGGAAAAACAAAGAGTATGTTTCCCAAATCACTTGTAATCCAGAAAAAGGCACACTGCTTCACTCTTGCTGAAACACGCTCTTTCTCATAATGTTTTGAGAACATTCAAGAAACCCGAAAAGAAGTGCATTTTTTAGTGAAATTCAGACGGGTATGTTCAAAATGACATTACTATTGGTTGCAGAGTGCAAAAGCACGATTGCCTTCACGTTCTCCATGACACGCTTACATATCCGACTGACCTGCAGTAGGACTTTCACAAAAAGATATGTTTGCGTGTCTGTGGTGAAAGAGGCTCTCAGTTGTGTATTCAGTGCTGGACAGTGACACTTTCTACGTAGGTTCACAGCGTTTTGAGAGCAGCAACATGCTTCAAACTGAAACTGCTACAAGGTGTGTGTAGCATGCAGAAAGAAGGCTTCTCATTTCAAAGAAAGAAGAGGAAACCAAAATCCAGGTAGTGAAAAGAGCACACCAGTATGGGAGATGTGCATGTGGACAGTTTCCAGCAGCAGCTCTTTGTGGACACTTGAGAACAGCGCTGTGAAAAAATTTCGTACGAAGCGGCATTTGGCCAAAGTTGAAAGACCTTCCAAAACGAGCCCTAAAGAACTTAGCCAATCGATGAATGTTGCAATAAGCTCCTGCAGGAAAGGTGCTTCTATGACACAACCCCCGAGCAGGTAGCTACATTCTGCACAGTACAAAATGCAAATGAATTCCAGGCTGAAAACTCTCCACAGAAGCATGTAATGCGTGTGTTTCTCTCTGAAAGAACACTCAGCCCCTAGGCTTTTGCTTGCTCCTTCAAAATGTTTGCAGAAACGTATGTTTTCACTACTGGAATACGTTTTGGGATGCATCGTTTCAATCTCTTGCAAGCCTCATGTTGTTTCTTAGACACTGTGGAAAAACAAGGAGTATGTTTCCCAAATCACTTGTAATCCAGAGTAACGCACACTGCATCACTCTTGCTCACACACGCTCTTTTCTCCTAATGTGTTGAGAACATACAAGAAACCAGAAAAGAAGTGCATTTTGCACTGAAATTCAGACGGGTATCTTGAATGGGACATTTCTATTGGTTGCAGAGTGCAAAAGCACGATTGACTAAATGTTCTCGATGACACGCTTACATTTCCAAGTGACCTGAAGTAGGACTTTCACAAAAAGATGTCTTTGCGTGTCTGTGGTGAAAGAAGCTCTAAGTTGTGTATTCAGTGCTGGAGAGTGACACACTCTACACAGGTTAAACAGCATTCTTAGAGCACCAGGATGCTTATAATATAAACTGCTACAAGATGTGTGTAGCATGCTGAATGAAGGCTTGTAATTTCAAAGAAAGAAGAGGAAATCAAATTCCAGGTAGTGAAAGGAGCATGCCAGTATGGGAGATGTGCCTCTGGACAGTTTCAAGTAGCAGCTCTTTGTGGACACTTGGAAACAGCGCTGTGAAAAAATTTCGTACGAAGCGGGACTGGCCAAAGTTGAAAGACCTTCCAAAACCATCCCTAAAGACCTTAGCCAAACAATGAATGTTGCGATAAGCTCCGGCAGGAAAGGTGCTTCTATGACACAACCCCCAAGCAGGTAGCTACCTTCTGCACAGTACAAAATGCAAATGATTTCCAGACTGAAAACTCTCCGCAGAAGAATGAAATGCATGTGTTTCTCTCTGAACAAACACTCAGCCACTAGGCTTTTGCTTGCTCCTTCAAAGTCTTTGAAGAAACGTATGTTTTCACTGCTGGAATACGTTTTGGGATGCATCGTTTCAATCTCTTGCAAGCCTCATGTTCTTTCTTAGACGATGTGGAAAAACGCGGATTATGTTTCCCAAATCACTTGAAATCCAGGAAAACACACAGTGCTTCACTCTTGCCCAAACATGCTCTTTCTCCTAATGCGTTGAGAATATTCAAGAAAGCAGAAAGGAAGAGCATTTGATAGTGAAATTCAGACTAGCATGTACAAAAAGCCATTTCTTTCGGTTGAAGGGTGAAAAAGCATGATGGTCTTCATATTCTCGATGAAACCCTTACCTTTCCAAGTGACCACAATTAGGACTTTCCCAAAAAGATGTGTTTGCGTGTCTGAGGCGAAAGGAGCTCTAAATTGTGTATTCAGTGCTGGAGAGTGACACACTCTACATAGGTTAAAAAACGTTTTAGAGCACCAACATGCTTAAAATTGAAACTGCTACAAGATGTGTGTAGCATGCAGAAAGAAGGCTTGTCATTTCAAAGAAAGAAGAGGAAACCAAAATCCAGGTACTGAAACGAGCACACCAGTATGGGAGATGTGCATGTGGACAGTTTCAAGCAGCAGCTCCTTCTGGACACTTGGAAACAGCAATGTAAAAATATTTTGTTCGAATCGGGATTTGGCCAAAGTTGAACGACCTTCCAACACCAACCCTAAAGAACTTAGCCAAACAATGAATGTCGCAATAACCTCCTGTAGGAAAGGTGCTTCTATGACACAACCCCCGAGCAGGTAGCTACATTCTGCACAGTACAAAATGCATATGAATTCCAGACTGAAAACTCACTCCAGAAGGAAGAAATGCGCGTCTTTCTCTCTGAAAGAACACTCAGCCACTATTCTTTTGCTTGCTCCTTCAAAGTCTTTGTAGAAACGTGTGTTTTCACTGCTGGAATACGTTTTAGGATGCATTGTTTCAATCTCTTGCAAGCCTCATGTTCTTTCTTACTCAATGTGGAAAAACGCGGATTATTTTTCCCAAATCACTTGAAATCCAGGAAAACGCACCCTGCATCAGTCTTGCTCAAACACGCTTTTCACCTAATGCATTGAGAACATTCAAGAAAGCAGAAAAGTAGGGCCCTAACCCTTGGTCCAATCCTAAACCGAACCGTCTCCCTAATCCTAGCCCTCAACATAACCCTAACCGTAGGTCCAATCCTAACCTAATCGTCTCTCTGCCTAGCCCTCAACATAACCCTAACCATAGTTCCAATCCTAAACCTAA
The DNA here is from genome assembly GCF_964146895.1 of Miniopterus schreibersii. Lineage (NCBI taxonomy): Eukaryota > Metazoa > Chordata > Mammalia > Chiroptera > Miniopteridae > Miniopterus > Miniopterus schreibersii. The sequence continues at coordinate 72,746,343 of NC_138111.1, read as the reverse complement.
TCGTCTATCTAAACCTAGCCCTAAACATAACCCTAACCCTAGGTCCAATCCTAAGCTGAACCGTCTCTCTAACCCTACCCTTCTACATAACCCTAACCCTAGGTCCAATCCTAACCTAATCGTCTCTCTAATCCTAACCCTCAACATTACCCTACCCTAGGTCCATTCCTAACCCTAATCGACTCTCTAACCGTAGCCCTCAACATAACCCTAACCCTAGTTCCAATCCAAACCCTAATCGTCTATCTAACCCTAGCCCTCATCATAACCATAACCCTACGTCCAATCCTAATCCGAAAGGTCTCTCTAACCCTAGCTATCAACATAACCCTAACCCTATCTCCAATCCTAACCTATTCCTCCCTCTAACCCTAGCCCTCAATGTAACCCTCACGCTAGGTCCAACCGTAACCCTAATCGAATCTCTAACCTTAGCCCTCAACATAACCCTAACCCTAGGTCCAAACGTAACCCTAATCGTCTATCTAACCATACCCCTAAACATAACCCTAACCCTAGGTGCAATCCTAACCTGAACGGTCTCTCTAACCCTAGCCCTCAACATAACCCTAACCCTAGGTAACAATCCTAACCAGAACCGTCTCTCTAACCCTAGCCCTCAACATAACCCTAACCCTAGGTACAATCCAAACACTAATCGTCTATCTAACCCTAGCCCTAAACATAACCTTAACCCTAGGTCCAATCCTAACCCTAATCGTCTCTCTAAACCTACCCCTCAACATAACCCTAACCCTAGGTCCAATCCTAACTCTAATCGTCTCTCTAACCCTAGCCCGCAACATAATCCTAACACTACGTCCAATCCTAACTCTAATCGTCTATCTAACCCTAGCCCTCAACATAACCCTAACCCTAGCTCCAATCCTAACCCTAATCGTCTCTCTAACTCTTACCCTCAACATAACCTCAACCCTAGGTCCAATCGTAACCCTATTCGTCTCTCTAAACCTAGCCCTCAACATAACCCTAACCCTCGGACCAATCCTAACCCTAACCTTCTCTCTAACCCTAGCCCTAAACATAACCATAACCCTAGGTCCATTCATAAACCCTAATTGTCTACCTAGCCCTTGCCCTCAACATAACCCTAACCGTAGCTCCAATCCTAACCCTAACCATCTCTCTAACCCTAGCCCTCAACATAACCCTAACCCTAGGTACAATCCAAACACTAATCGTCTATCTAACGCTAGCCCTAAACATAACCTTAACCCTAGGTCCAATAATAACCCTAATCGTCTCTCCGACCCTAGCTCTCAACATAACCCTAACCCTAAGTCCAATCGACTCTAATCATCTATCTAACCCTACCCTCAACATAACCCTAACCCTAGGTCCAATCCTAACTCTAATAGTCTATCTAACCCTAGCCCTCAACATAACCCTATCCCTAAGTCCAATCCTAACTCTAATCGTCTATCTAACCCTAGCCCTCAACATAACCCTAACCCTAGCTGCAAATCTAACCCGAACCTTCTCTCTAACCCTAGCCCTCAACATAACCATAACCCTCAACATAAAGTTAACCCTAGGGCCAATCCTAACCCTAATCGTCTACCTAACCCTAGCCCTCAACAGAACCCTAACCCTATGGTCCAGTCCTAACCCTAATAGTGTATCTAATCCTAGCCCTAAACATAACCCTAACCCTAGGTCCAATCCTAACCCTAATCGTCTTTCTAACCCTAGCCCTGAACATAACTCTAACACTAGCTCCAATCCTATCCCTAATCGACAACCGAACCCTAATCGTCTCTCTAATCCTAGCGCTCAATATAACCTTAACTCTAGGACCAATCCAAACCCAACGTGTGTTTTCACTGCTGGAATACGTTTTGGGATGCATTGTTTCAATCTCTTGCAAGCCTCATGTTGTTTCTTAGAGAATATGGAAAAACAAAGAGTATGTTTCCCAAATCACTTGTAATCCAGAAAAAGGCACACTGCTTCACTCTTGCTGAAACACGCTCTTTCTCATAATGTTTTGAGAACATTCAAGAAACCCGAAAAGAAGTGCATTTTTTAGTGAAATTCAGACGGGTATGTTCAAAATGACATTACTATTGGTTGCAGAGTGCAAAAGCACGATTGCCTTCACGTTCTCCATGACACGCTTACATATCCGACTGACCTGCAGTAGGACTTTCACAAAAAGATATGTTTGCGTGTCTGTGGTGAAAGGAGCTCTCAGTTGTGTATTCAGTGCTGGACAGTGACACTTTCTACGTAGGTTCACAGCGTTTTGAGAGCAGCAACATGCTTCAAACTGAAACTGCTACAAGGTGTGTGTAGCATGCAGAAAGAAGGCTTCTCATTTCAAAGAAAGAAGAGGAAACCAAAATCCAGGTAGTGAAAAGAGCACACCAGTATGGGAGATGTGCATGTGGACAGTTTCCAGCAGCAGCTCTTTGTGGACACTTGAGAACAGCGCTGTGAAAAAATTTCGTACGAAGCGGCATTTGGCCAAAGTTGAAAGACCTTCCAAAACGAGCCCTAAAGAACTTAGCCAATCGATGAATGTTGCAATAAGCTCCTGCAGGAAAGGTGCTTCTATGACACAACCCCCGAGCAGGTAGCTACATTCTGCACAGTACAAAATGCAAATGAATTCCAGGCTGAAAACTCTCCACAGAAGCATGTAATGCGTGTGTTTCTCTCTGAAAGAACACTCAGCCCCTAGGCTTTTGCTTGCTCCTTCAAAATGTTTGCAGAAACGTATGTTTTCACTACTGGAATACGTTTTGGGATGCATCGTTTCAATCTCTTGCAAGCCTCATGTTGTTTCTTAGACACTGTGGAAAAACAAGGAGTATGTTTCCCAAATCACTTGTAATCCAGAGAAACGCACACTGCATCACTCTTGCTCACACACGCTCTTTTCTCCTAATGTGTTGAGAACATACAAGAAACCAGAAAAGAAGTGCATTTTGCACTGAAATTCAGACGGGTATCTTGAATGGGACATTTCTATTGGTTGCAGAGTGCAAAAGCACGATTGACTAAATGTTCTCGATGACACGCTTACATTTCCAAGTGACCTGAAGTAGGACTTTCACAAAAAGATGTCTTTGCGTGTCTGTGGTGAAAGAAGCTCTAAGTTGTGTATTCAGTGCTGGAGAGTGACACACTCTACACAGGTTAAACAGCATTCTTAGAGCACCAGGATGCTTATAATATAAACTGCTACAAGATGTGTGTAGCATGCTGAATGAAGGCTTGTAATTTCAAAGAAAGAAGAGGAAATCAAATTCCAGGTAGTGAAAGGAGCATGCCAGTATGGGAGATGTGCCTCTGGACAGTTTCAAGTAGCAGCTCTTTGTGGACACTTGGAAACAGCGCTGTGAAAAAATTTCGTACGAAGCGGGACTGGCCAAAGTTGAAAGACCTTCCAAAACCATCCCTAAAGACCTTAGCCAAACAATGAATGTTGCGATAAGCTCCGGCAGGAAAGGTGCTTCTATGACACAACCCCCAAGCAGGTAGCTACCTTCTGCACAGTACAAAATGCAAATGATTTCCAGACTGAAAACTCTGCGCAGAAGAATGAAATGCATGTGTTTCTCTCTGAACAAACACTCAGCCACTAGGCTTTTGCTTGCTCCTTCAAAGTCTTTGAAGAAACGTATGTTTTCACTGCTGGAATACGTTTTGGGATGCATCGTTTCAATCTCTTGCAAGCCTCATGTTCTTTCTTAGACGATGTGGAAAAACGCGGATTATGTTTCCCAAATCACTTGAAATCCAGGAAAACACACAGTGCTTCACTCTTGCCCAAACATGCTCTTTCTCCTAATGCGTTGAGAATATTCAAGAAAGCAGAAAGGAAGAGCATTTGATAGTGAAATTCAGACTAGCATGTACAAAAAGCCATTTCTTTCGGTTGAAGGGTGAAAAAGCATGATGGTCTTCATATTCTCGATGAAACCCTTACCTTTCCAAGTGACCACAATTAGGACTTTCCCAAAAAGATGTGTTTGCGTGTCTGAGGCGAAAGGAGCTCTAAATTGTGTATTCAGTGCTGGAGAGTGACACGCTCTACATAGGTTAAAAAACGTTTTAGAGCACCAACATGCTTAAAATTGAAACTGCTACAAGATGTGTGTAGCATGCAGAAAGAAGGCTTGTCATTTCAAAGAAAGAAGAGGAAACCAAAATCCAGGTACTGAAACGAGCACACCAGTATGGGAGATGTGCATGTGGACAGTTTCAAGCAGCAGCTCCTTCTGGACACTTGGAAACAGCAATGTAAAAATATTTTGTTCGAATCGGGATTTGGCCAAAGTTGAACGACCTTCCAACACCAACCCTAAAGAACTTAGCCAAACAATGAATGTTGCAATAACCTCCTGTGGGAAAGGTGCTTCTATGACACAACCCCCGAGCAGGTAGCTACATTCTGCACAGTACAAAATGCATATGAATTCCAGACTGAAAACTCACTCCAGAAGGAAGAAATGCGCGTCTTTCTCTCTGAAAGAACACTCAGCCACTATTCTTTTGCTTGCTCCTTCAAAGTCTTTGTAGAAACGTGTGTTTTCACTGCTGGAATACGTTTTAGGATGCATTGTTTCAATCTCTTGCAAGCCTCATGTTCTTTCTTACTCAATGTGGAAAAACGCGGATTATTTTTCCCAAATCACTTGAAATCCAGGAAAACGCACCCTGCATCAGTCTTGCTCAAACACGCTTTTCACCTAATGCATTGAGAACATTCAAGAAAGCAGAAAAGGAGGGCCCAAACCCTTGGTCCAATCCTAAACCGAACCATCTCCCTAACCCTAGCCCTCAACATAACCCTAACCGTAGGTCCAATCCTAACCTAATCGTCACTCTATGCCTAGCCCTCAACATAACCCTAACCCTAGTTCCAATCCTAAACCTAATCGTCTATCTAACCCTAGCCCTAAACATAACCCTAACCCTAGGTCCAATCCTAAGCTGAATCGTCTCTCTAACCCTACCCTTCTACATAACCCTAACCCTAGGTCCAATCCTAACCTAATCGTCTCTCTAACCCTAACCCTCAACATTACCCTACCCTAGGTCCATTCCTAACCCTAATCGACTCTCTAACCATAGCCCTCAACATAACCCTAACCCTAGTTCCAATCCAAACCCTAATCGTCTATCTAACCCTAGCCCTCATCATAACCATAACCCTACGTCCAATCCTAATCCGAAAGGTCTCTCTAACCCTAGCTCTCAACATAACCCTAACCCTATCTCCAATCCTAACCTATTAGTCCATCTAACCCTAACCCTCAATGTAACCCTCACGCTAGGTCCAATCGTAACCCTAATCGAATCTCTAACCGAAGTCCTCAACATAACCCTAACCCTAAGTCCAATACTAACCCTAATGTTCTACCTATCCCTAGCCCTCAACATAACCCTAACCCTAGGTCCAAACGTAACCCTAATCGTCTATCTAACCATACCCCTAAACATAACCCTAACCCTAGGTGCAATCCTATCCTGAACGGTCTCTCTAACCCTAGCCCTCAACATAACCTTAACCCTAGGTAACAATCCTAACCAGAACCGTCTCTCTAACCCTAGCCCTCAACATAACCCTAACCCTAGGTACAATCCAAACACTAATCGTCTGTCTAACCCTAGCCCTAAACATAACCTTAACCCTAGGTCCAATCCTAACCCTAATCGTCTCTCTAAACCTAGCCCTCAACATAACCCTAACCCTAGGTCCAATCCTAACTCTAATCGTCTCTCTAACCCTAGCCCGCAACATAATCCTAACACTACGTCCAATCCTAACTCTAATCGTCTATCTAACCCTAGCCCTCAACATAACCCTAACCCTAGCTCCAATCCTAACCCTAATCGTCTCTCTAACTCTTACCCTCAACATAACCTCAACCCTAGGTCCAATCCTAACCCTATTCGTCTCTCTAAACCTAGCCCTCAACATAACCCTAACCCTCGGTCCAATCCTAACACTAACCTTCTCTCTAACCGTAGCCCTAAACATAACCATAAGCCTAGGTCCATTCATAAACCCTAATTGTCTACCTAGCCCTTGCCCTCAACATAACACTAACCCTAGCTCCAATCCTAACCCTAACCATCTCTCTAACCCTAGCCCTCAACCTAACCCTAACCCTAGGTCCCATCCTAACCCTAATCGTCTCTCTAACCTTAGCCCTCAACATAACCCTAACCCTAGCTCCAATCCTAACCCGAACTGTCTCTCTAACCCTAGCCCTCAACCTAACACAAACCCTAGGTCTAATCCTAACCCTAATCGTCTCTCTAACCCTAGCCCTCAACATAACCCTAACCCTAGGTACAATCCAAACACTAATCGTCTATCTAACGCTAGCCCTAAACATAACCTTAACCCTAGGTCCAATAATAACCCTAATCGTCTCTCCGACCCTAGCTCTCAACATAACCCTAACCCTAAGTCCAATCGACTCTAATCATCTATCTAACCCTACCCTCAACATAACCCTAACCCTAGGTCCAATCCTAACTCTAATAGTCTATCTAACCCTAGCCCTCAACATAACCCTATCCCTAAGTCCAATCCTAACTCTAATCGTCTATCTAACCCTAGCCCTCAACATAACCCTAACCCTAGCTGCAAATCTAACCCGAACCTTCTCTCTAACCCTAGCCCTCAACATAACCATAACCCTCAACATAAAGTTAACCCTAGGGCCAATCCTAACCCTAATCGTCTACCTAACCCTAGCCCTCAACAGAACCCTAACCCTATGGTCCAGTCCTAACCCTAATAGTGTATCTAATCCTAGCCCTAAACATAACCCTAACCCTAGGTCCAATCCTAACCCTAATCGTCTTTCTAACCCTAGCCCTGAACATAACTCTAACACTAGCTCCAATCCTATCCCTAATCGACAACCGAACCCTAATCGTCTCTCTAATCCTAGCGCTCAATATAACCTTAACTCTAGGACCAATCCAAACCCAACGTGTGTTTTCACTGCTGGAATACGTTTTGGGATGCATTGTTTCAATCTCTTGCAAGCCTCATGTTGTTTCTTAGAGAATATGGAAAAACAAAGAGTATGTTTCCCAAATCACTTGTAATCCAGAAAAAGGCACACTGCTTCACTCTTGCTGAAACACGCTCTTTCTCATAATGTTTTGAGAACATTCAAGAAACCCGAAAAGAAGTGCATTTTTTAGTGAAATTCAGACGGGTATGTTCAAAATGACATTACTATTGGTTGCAGAGTGCAAAAGCACGATTGCCTTCACGTTCTCCATGACACGCTTACATATCCGACTGACCTGCAGTAGGACTTTCACAAAAAGATATGTTTGCGTGTCTGTGGTGAAAGGAGCTCTCAGTTGTGTATTCAGTGCTGGACAGTGACACTTTCTACGTAGGTTCACAGCGTTTTGAGAGCAGCAACATGCTTCAAACTGAAACTGCTACAAGGTGTGTGTAGCATGCAGAAAGAAGGCTTCTCATTTCAAAGAAAGAAGAGGAAACCAAAATCCAGGTAGTGAAAAGAGCACACCAGTATGGGAGATGTGCATGTGGACAGTTTCCAGCAGCAGCTCTTTGTGGACACTTGAGAACAGCGCTGTGAAAAAATTTCGTACGAAGCGGCATTTGGCCAAAGTTGAAAGACCTTCCAAAACGAGCCCTAAAGAACTTAGCCAATCGATGAATGTTGCAATAAGCTCCTGCAGGAAAGGTGCTTCTATGACACAACCCCCGAGCAGGTAGCTACATTCTGCACAGTACAAAATGCAAATGAATTCCAGGCTGAAAACTCTCCACAGAAGCATGTAATGCATGTGTTTCTCTCTGAAAGAACACTCAGCCCCTAGGCTTTTGCTTGCTCCTTCAAAATGTTTGCAGAAACGTATGTTTTCACTACTGGAATACGTTTTGGGATGCATCGTTTCAATCTCTTGCAAGCCTCATGTTGTTTCTTAGACACTGTGGAAAAACAAGGAGTATGTTTCCCAAATCACTTGTAATCCAGAGAAACGCACACTGCATCACTCTTGCTCACACACGCTCTTTTCTCCTAATGTGTTGAGAACATACAAGAAACCAGAAAAGAAGTGCATTTTGCACTGAAATTCAGACGGGTATCTTGAATGGGACATTTCTATTGGTTGCAGAGTGCAAAAGCACGATTGACTAAATGTTCTCGATGACACGCTTACATTTCCAAGTGACCTGAAGTAGGACTTTCACAAAAAGATGTCTTTGCGTGTCTGTGGTGAAAGAAGCTCTAAGTTGTGTATTCAGTGCTGGAGAGTGACACACTCTACACAGGTTAAACAGCATTCTTAGAGCACCAGGATGCTTATAATATAAACTGCTACAAGATGTGTGTAGCATGCTGAATGAAGGCTTGTAATTTCAAAGAAAGAAGAGGAAATCAAATTCCAGGTAGTGAAAGGAGCATGCCAGTATGGGAGATGTGCCTCTGGACAGTTTCAAGTAGCAGCTCTTTGTGGACACTTGGAAACAGCGCTGTGAAAAAATTTCGTACGAAGCGGGACTGGCCAAAGTTGAAAGACCTTCCAAAACCATCCCTAAAGACCTTAGCCAAACAATGAATGTTGCGATAAGCTCCGGCAGGAAAGGTGCTTCTATGACACAACCCCCAAGCAGGTAGCTACCTTCTGCACAGTACAAAATGCAAATGATTTCCAGACTGAAAACTCTCCGCAGAAGAATGAAATGCATGTGTTTCTCTCTGAACAAACACTCAGCCACTAGGCTTTTGCTTGCTCCTTCAAAGTCTTTGAAGAAACGTATGTTTTCACTGCTGGAATACGTTTTGGGATGCATCGTTTCAATCTCTTGCAAGCCTCATGTTCTTTCTTAGACGATGTGGAAAAACGCGGATTATGTTTCCCAAATCACTTGAAATCCAGGAAAACACACAGTGCTTCACTCTTGCCCAAACATGCTCTTTCTCCTAATGCGTTGAGAATATTCAAGAAAGCAGAAAGGAAGAGCATTTGATAGTGAAATTCAGACTAGCATGTACAAAAAGCCATTTCTTTCGGTTGAAGGGTGAAAAAGCATGATGGTCTTCATGTTCTCGATGAAACCCTTACCTTTCCAAGTGACCACAATTAGGACTTTCCCAAAAAGATGTGTTTGCGTGTCTGAGGCGAAAGGAGCTCTAAATTGTGTATTCAGTGCTGGAGAGTGACACACTCTACATAGGTTAAAAAACGTTTTAGAGCACCAACATGCTTAAAATTGAAACTGCTACAAGATGTGTGTAGCATGCAGAAAGAAGGCTTGTCATTTCAAAGAAAGAAGAGGAAACCAAAATCCAGGTACTGAAACGAGCACACCAGTATGGGAGATGTGCATGTGGACAGTTTCAAGCAGCAGCTCCTTCTGGACACTTGGAAACAGCAATGTAAAAATATTTTGTTCGAATCGGGATTTGGCCAAAGTTGAACGACCTTCCAACACCAACCCTAAAGAACTTAGCCAAACAATGAATGTCGCAATAACCTCCTGTAGGAAAGGTGCTTCTATGACACAACCCCCGAGCAGGTAGCTACATTCTGCACAGTACAAAATGCATATGAATTCCAGACTGAAAACTCACTCCAGAAGGAAGAAATGCGCGTCTTTCTCTCTGAAAGAACACTCAGCCACTATTCTTTTGCTTGCTCCTTCAAAGTCTTTGTAGAAACGTGTGTTTTCACTGCTGGAATACGTTTTAGGATGCATTGTTTCAATCTCTTGCAAGCCTCATGTTCTTTCTTACTCAATGTGGAAAAACGCGGATTATTTTTCCCAAATCACTTGAAATCCAGGAAAACGCACCCTGCATCAGTCTTGCTCAAACACGCTTTTCACCTAATGCATTGAGAACATTCAAGAAAGCAGAAAAGTAGGGCCCTAACCCTTGGTCCAATCCTAAACCGAACCGTCTCCCTAATCCTAGCCCTCAACATAACCCTAACCGTAGGTCCAATCCTAACCTAATCGTCACTCTATGCCTAGCCCTCAACATAACCCTAACCCTAGTTCCAATCCTAAACCTAATCGTCTATCTAACCCTAGCCCTAAACATAACCCTAACCCTAGGTCCAATCCTAAGCTGAATCGTCTCTCTAACCCTACCCTTCTACATAACCCTAACCCTAGGTCCAATCCTAACCTAATCGTCTCTCTAACCCTAACCCTCAACATTACCCTACCCTAGGTCCATTCCTAACCCTAATCGACTCTCTAACCATAGCCCTCAACATAACCCTAACCCTAGTTCCAATCCAAACCCTAATCGTCTATCTAACCCTAGCCCTCATCATAACCATAACCCTACGTCCAATCCTAATCCGAAAGGTCTCTCTAACCCTAGCTCTCAACATAACCCTAACCCTATCTCCAATCCTAACCTATTAGTCCATCTAACCCTAACCCTCAATGTAACCCTCACGCTAGGTCCAATCGTAACCCTAATCGAATCTCTAACCGAAGTCCTCAACATAACCCTAACCCTAGGTCCAATACTAACCCTAATGTTCTACCTATCCCTAGCCCTCAACATAACCCTAACCCTAGGTCCAAACGTAACCCTAATCGTCTATCTAACCATACCCCTAAACATAACCCTAACCCTAGGTGCAATCCTATCCTGAACGGTCTCTCTAACCCTAGCCCTCAACATAACCTTAACCCTAGGTAACAATCCTAACCAGAACCGTCTCTCTAACCCTAGCCCTCAACATAACCCTAACCCTAGGTACAATCCAAACACTAATCGTCTGTCTAACCCTAGCCCTAAACATAACCTTAACCCTAGGTCCAATCCTAACCCTAATCGTCTCTCTAAACCTAGCCCTCAACATAACCCTAACCCTAGGTCCAATCCTAACTCTAATCGTCTCTCTAACCCTAGCCCGCAACATAATCCTAACACTACGTCCAATCCTAACTCTAATCGTCTATCTAACCCTAGCCCTCAACATAACCCTAACCCTAGCTCCAATCCTAACCCTAATCGTCTCTCTAACTCTTACCCTCAACATAACCTCAACCCTAGGTCCAATCCTAACCCTATTCGTCTCTCTAAACCTAGCCCTCAACATAACCCTAACCCTCGGTCCAATCCTAACACTAACCTTCTCTCTAACCGTAGCCCTAAACATAACCATAAGCCTAGGTCCATTCATAAACCCTAATTGTCTACCTAGCCCTTGCCCTCAACATAACACTAACCCTAGCTCCAATCCTAACCCTAACCATCTCTCTAACCCTAGCCCTCAACCTAACCCTAACCCTAGGTCCCATCCTAACCCTAATCGTCTCTCTAACCTTAGCCCTCAACATAACCCTAACCCTAGCTCCAATCCTAACCCGAACTGTCTCTCTAACCCTAGCCCTCAACCTAACACAAACCCTAGGTCTAATCCTAACCCTAATCGTCTCTCTAACCCTAGCCCTCAACATAACCCTAACCCTAGGTACAATCCAAACACTAATCGTCTATCTAACGCTAGCCCTAAACATAACCTTAACCCTAGGTCCAATAATAACCCTAATCGTCTCTCCGACCCTAGCTCTCAACATAACCCTAACCCTAAGTCCAATCGACTCTAATCATCTATCTAACCCTACCCTCAACATAACCCTAACCCTAGGTCCAATCCTAACTCTAATAGTCTATCTAACCCTAGCCCTCAACATAACCCTATCCCTAAGTCCAATCCTAACTCTAATCGTCTATCTAACCCTAGCCCTCAACATAACCCTAACCCTAGCTGCAAATCTAACCCGAACCTTCTCTCTAACCCTAGCCCTCAACATAACCATAACCCTCAACATAAAGTTAACCCTAGGGCCAATCCTAACCCTAATCGTCTACCTAACCCTAGCCCTCAACAGAACCCTAACCCTATGGTCCAGTCCTAACCCTAATAGTGTATCTAATCCTAGCCCTAAACATAACCCTAACCCTAGGTCCAATCCTAACCCTAATCGTCTTTCTAACCCTAGCCCTGAACATAACTCTAACACTAGCTCCAATCCTATCCCTAATCGACAACCGAACCCTAATCGTCTCTCTAATCCTAGCGCTCAATATAACCTTAACTCTAGGACCAATCCAAACCCAACGTGTGTTTTCACTGCTGGAATACGTTTTGGGATGCATTGTTTCAATCTCTTGCAAGCCTCATGTTGTTTCTTAGAGAATATGGAAAAACAAAGAGTATGTTTCCCAAATCACTTGTAATCCAGAAAAAGGCACACTGCTTCACTCTTGCTGAAACACGCTCTTTCTCATAATGTTTTGAGAACATTCAAGAAACCCGAAAAGAAGTGCATTTTTTAGTGAAATTCAGACGGGTATGTTCAAAATGACATTACTATTGGTTGCAGAGTGCAAAAGCACGATTGCCTTCACGTTCTCCATGACACGCTTACATATCCGACTGACCTGCAGTAGGACTTTCACAAAAAGATATGTTTGCGTGTCTGTGGTGAAAGGAGCTCTCAGTTGTGTATTCAGTGCTGGACAGTGACACTTTCTACGTAGGTTCACAGCGTTTTGAGAGCAGCAACATGCTTCAAACTGAAACTGCTACAAGGTGTGTGTAGCATGCAGAAAGAAGGCTTCTCATTTCAAAGAAAGAAGAGGAAACCAAAATCCAGGTAGTGAAAAGAGCACACCAGTATGGGAGATGTGCATGTGGACAGTTTCCAGCAGCAGCTCTTTGTGGACACTTGAGAACAGCGCTGTGAAAAAATTTCGTACGAAGCGGCATTTGGCCAAAGTTGAAAGACCTTCCAAAACGAGCCCTAAAGAACTTAGCCAATCGATGAATGTTGCAATAAGCTCCTGCAGGAAAGGTGCTTCTATGACACAACCCCCGAGCAGGTAGCTACATTCTGCACAGTACAAAATGCAAATGAATTCCAGGCTGAAAACTCTCCACAGAAGCATGTAATGCATGTGTTTCTCTCTGAAAGAACACTCAGCCCCTAGGCTTTTGCTTGCTCCTTCAAAATGTTTGCAGAAACGTATGTTTTCACTACTGGAATACGTTTTGGGATGCATCGTTTCAATCTCTTGCAAGCCTCATGTTGTTTCTTAGACACTGTGGAAAAACAAGGAGTATGTTTCCCAAATCACTTGTAATCCAGAGAAACGCACACTGCATCACTCTTGCTCACACACGCTCTTTTCTCCTAATGTGTTGAGAACATACAAGAAACCAGAAAAGAAGTGCATTTTGCACTGAAATTCAGACGGGTATCTTGAATGGGACATTTCTATTGGTTGCAGAGTGCAAAAGCACGATTGACTAAATGTTCTCGATGACACGCTTACATTTCCAAGTGACCTGAAGTAGGACTTTCACAAAAAGATGTCTTTGCGTGTCTGTGGTGAAAGAAGCTCTAAGTTGTGTATTCAGTGCTGGAGAGTGACACACTCTACACAGGTTAAACAGCATTCTTAGAGCACCAGGATGCTTATAATATAAACTGCTACAAGATGTGTGTAGCATGCTGAATGAAGGCTTGTAATTTCAAAGAAAGAAGAGGAAATCAAATTCCAGGTAGTGAAAGGAGCATGCCAGTATGGGAGATGTGCCTCTGGACAGTTTCAAGTAGCAGCTCTTTGTGGACACTTGGAAACAGCGCTGTGAAAAAATTTCGTACGAAGCGGGACTGGCCAAAGTTGAAAGACCTTCCAAAACCATCCCTAAAGACCTTAGCCAAACAATGAATGTTGCGATAAGCTCCGGCAGGAAAGGTGCTTCTATGACACAACCCCCAAGCAGGTAGCTACCTTCTGCACAGTACAAAATGCAAATGATTTCCAGACTGAAAACTCTCCGCAGAAGAATGAAATGCATGTGTTTCTCTCTGAACAAACACTCAGCCACTAGGCTTTTGCTTGCTCCTTCAAAGTCTTTGAAGAAACGTATGTTTTCACTGCTGGAATACGTTTTGGGATGCATCGTTTCAATCTCTTGCAAGCCTCATGTTCTTTCTTAGACGATGTGGAAAAACGCGGATTATGTTTCCCAAATCACTTGAAATCCAGGAAAACACACAGTGCTTCACTCTTGCCCAAACATGCTCTTTCTCCTAATGCGTTGAGAATATTCAAGAAAGCAGAAAGGAAGAGCATTTGATAGTGAAATTCAGACTAGCATGTACAAAAAGCCATTTCTTTCGGTTGAAGGGTGAAAAAGCATGATGGTCTTCATGTTCTCGATGAAACCCTTACCTTTCCAAGTGACCACAATTAGGACTTTCCCAAAAAGATGTGTTTGCGTGTCTGAGGCGAAAGGAGCTCTAAATTGTGTATTCAGTGCTGGAGAGTGACACACTCTACATAGGTTAAAAAACGTTTTAGAGCACCAACATGCTTAAAATTGAAACTGCTACAAGATGTGTGTAGCATGCAGAAAGAAGGCTTGTCATTTCAAAGAAAGAAGAGGAAACCAAAATCCAGGTACTGAAACGAGCACACCAGTATGGGAGATGTGCATGTGGACAGTTTCAAGCAGCAGCTCCTTCTGGACACTTGGAAACAGCAATGTAAAAATATTTTGTTCGAATCGGGATTTGGCCAAAGTTGAACGACCTTCCAACACCAACCCTAAAGAACTTAGCCAAACAATGAATGTCGCAATAACCTCCTGTAGGAAAGGTGCTTCTATGACACAACCCCCGAGCAGGTAGCTACATTCTGCACAGTACAAAATGCATATGAATTCCAGACTGAAAACTCACTCCAGAAGGAAGAAATGCGCGTCTTTCTCTCTGAAAGAACACTCAGCCACTATTCTTTTGCTTGCTCCTTCAAAGTCTTTGTAGAAACGTGTGTTTTCACTGCTGGAATACGTTTTAGGATGCATTGTTTCAATCTCTTGCAAGCCTCATGTTCTTTCTTACTCAATGTGGAAAAACGCGGATTATTTTTCCCAAATCACTTGAAATCCAGGAAAACGCACCCTGCATCAGTCTTGCTCAAACACGCTTTTCACCTAATGCATTGAGAACATTCAAGAAAGCAGAAAAGTAGGGCCCTAACCCTTGGTCCAATCCTAAACCGAACCGTCTCCCTAATCCTAGCCCTCAACATAACCCTAACCGTAGGTCCAATCCTAACCTAATCGTCACTCTATGCCTAGCCCTCAACATAACCCTAACCCTAGTTCCAATCCTAAACCTAATCGTCTATCTAACCCTAGCCCTAAACATAACCCTAACCCTAGGTCCAATCCTAAGCTGAATCGTCTCTCTAACCCTACCCTTCTACATAACCCTAACCCTAGGTCCAATCCTAACCTAATCGTCTCTCTAACCCTAACCCTCAACATTACCCTACCCTAGGTCCATTCCTAACCCTAATCGACTCTCTAACCATAGCCCTCAACATAACCCTAACCCTAGTTCCAATCCAAACCCTAATCGTCTATCTAACCCTAGCCCTCATCATAACCATAACCCTACGTCCAATCCTAATCCGAAAGGTCTCTCTAACCCTAGCTCTCAACATAACCCTAACCCTATCTCCAATCCTAACCTATTAGTCCATCTAACCCTAACCCTCAATGTAACCCTCACGCTAGGTCCAATCGTAACCCTAATCGAATCTCTAACCGAAGTCCTCAACATAACCCTAACCCTAGGTCCAATACTAACCCTAATGTTCTACCTATCCCTAGCCCTCAACATAACCCTAACCCTAGGTCCAAACGTAACCCTAATCGTCTATCTAACCATACCCCTAAACATAACCCTAACCCTAGGTGCAATCCTATCCTGAACGGTCTCTCTAACCCTAGCCCTCAACATAACCTTAACCCTAGGTAACAATCCTAACCAGAACCGTCTCTCTAACCCTAGCCCTCAACATAACCCTAACCCTAGGTACAATCCAAACACTAATCGTCTGTCTAACCCTAGCCCTAAACATAACCTTAACCCTAGGTCCAATCCTAACCCTAATCGTCTCTCTAAACCTAGCCCTCAACATAACCCTAACCCTAGGTCCAATCCTAACTCTAATCGTCTCTCTAACCCTAGCCCGCAACATAATCCTAACACTACGTCCAATCCTAACTCTAATCGTCTATCTAACCCTAGCCCTCAACATAACCCTAACCCTAGCTCCAATCCTAACCCTAATCGTCTCTCTAACTCTTACCCTCAACATAACCTCAACCCTAGGTCCAATCCTAACCCTATTCGTCTCTCTAAACCTAGCCCTCAACATAACCCTAACCCTCGGTCCAATCCTAACACTAACCTTCTCTCTAACCGTAGCCCTAAACATAACCATAAGCCTAGGTCCATTCATAAACCCTAATTGTCTACCTAGCCCTTGCCCTCAACATAACACTAACCCTAGCTCCAATCCTAACCCTAACCATCTCTCTAACCCTAGCCCTCAACCTAACCCTAACCCTAGGTCCCATCCTAACCCTAATCGTCTCTCTAACCTTAGCCCTCAACATAACCCTAACCCTAGCTCCAATCCTAACCCGAACTGTCTCTCTAACCCTAGCCCTCAACCTAACACAAACCCTAGGTCTAATCCTAACCCTAATCGTCTCTCTAACCCTAGCCCTCAACATAACCCTAACCCTAGGTACAATCCAAACACTAATCGTCTATCTAACGCTAGCCCTAAACATAACCTTAACCCTAGGTCCAATAATAACCCTAATCGTCTCTCCGACCCTAGCTCTCAACATAACCCTAACCCTAAGTCCAATCGACTCTAATCATCTATCTAACCCTACCCTCAACATAACCCTAACCCTAGGTCCAATCCTAACTCTAATAGTCTATCTAACCCTAGCCCTCAACATAACCCTATCCCTAAGTCCAATCCTAACTCTAATCGTCTATCTAACCCTAGCCCTCAACATAACCCTAACCCTAGCTGCAAATCTAACCCGAACCTTCTCTCTAACCCTAGCCCTCAACATAACCATAACCCTCAACATAAAGTTAACCCTAGGGCCAATCCTAACCCTAATCGTCTACCTAACCCTAGCCCTCAACAGAACCCTAACCCTATGGTCCAGTCCTAACCCTAATAGTGTATCTAATCCTAGCCCTAAACATAACCCTAACCCTAGGTCCAATCCTAACCCTAATCGTCTTTCTAACCCTAGCCCTGAACATAACTCTAACACTAGCTCCAATCCTATCCCTAATCGACAACCGAACCCTAATCGTCTCTCTAATCCTAGCGCTCAATATAACCTTAACTCTAGGACCAATCCAAACCCAACGTGTGTTTTCACTGCTGGAATACGTTTTGGGATGCATTGTTTCAATCTCTTGCAAGCCTCATGTTGTTTCTTAGAGAATATGGAAAAACAAAGAGTATGTTTCCCAAATCACTTGTAATCCAGAAAAAGGCACACTGCTTCACTCTTGCTGAAACACGCTCTTTCTCATAATGTTTTGAGAACATTCAAGAAACCCGAAAAGAAGTGCATTTTTTAGTGAAATTCAGACGGGTATGTTCAAAATGACATTACTATTGGTTGCAGAGTGCAAAAGCACGATTGCCTTCACGTTCTCCATGACACGCTTACATATCCGACTGACCTGCAGTAGGACTTTCACAAAAAGATATGTTTGCGTGTCTGTGGTGAAAGGAGCTCTCAGTTGTGTATTCAGTGCTGGACAGTGACACTTTCTACGTAGGTTCACAGCGTTTTGAGAGCAGCAACATGCTTCAAACTGAAACTGCTACAAGGTGTGTGTAGCATGCAGAAAGAAGGCTTCTCATTTCAAAGAAAGAAGAGGAAACCAAAATCCAGGTAGTGAAAAGAGCACACCAGTATGGGAGATGTGCATGTGGACAGTTTCCAGCAGCAGCTCTTTGTGGACACTTGAGAACAGCGCTGTGAAAAAATTTCGTACGAAGCGGCATTTGGCCAAAGTTGAAAGACCTTCCAAAACGAGCCCTAAAGAACTTAGCCAATCGATGAATGTTGCAATAAGCTCCTGCAGGAAAGGTGCTTCTATGACACAACCCCCGAGCAGGTAGCTACATTCTGCACAGTACAAAATGCAAATGAATTCCAGGCTGAAAACTCTCCACAGAAGCATGTAATGCGTGTGTTTCTCTCTGAAAGAACACTCAGCCCCTAGGCTTTTGCTTGCTCCTTCAAAATGTTTGCAGAAACGTATGTTTTCACTACTGGAATACGTTTTGGGATGCATCGTTTCAATCTCTTGCAAGCCTCATGTTGTTTCTTAGACACTGTGGAAAAACAAGGAGTATGTTTCCCAAATCACTTGTAATCCAGAGAAACGCACACTGCATCACTCTTGCTCACACACGCTCTTTTCTCCTAATGTGTTGAGAACATACAAGAAACCAGAAAAGAAGTGCATTTTGCACTGAAATTCAGACGGGTATCTTGAATGGGACATTTCTATTGGTTGCAGAGTGCAAAAGCACGATTGACTAAATGTTCTCGATGACACGCTTACATTTCCAAGTGACCTGAAGTAGGACTTTCACAAAAAGATGTCTTTGCGTGTCTGTGGTGAAAGAAGCTCTAAGTTGTGTATTCAGTGCTGGAGAGTGACACACTCTACACAGGTTAAACAGCATTCTTAGAGCACCAGGATGCTTATAATATAAACTGCTACAAGATGTGTGTAGCATGCTGAATGAAGGCTTGTAATTTCAAAGAAAGAAGAGGAAATCAAATTCCAGGTAGTGAAAGGAGCATGCCAGTATGGGAGATGTGCCTCTGGACAGTTTCAAGTAGCAGCTCTTTGTGGACACTTGGAAACAGCGCTGTGAAAAAATTTCGTACGAAGCGGGACTGGCCAAAGTTGAAAGACCTTCCAAAACCATCCCTAAAGACCTTAGCCAAACAATGAATGTTGCGATAAGCTCCGGCAGGAAAGGTGCTTCTATGACACAACCCCCAAGCAGGTAGCTACCTTCTGCACAGTACAAAATGCAAATGATTTCCAGACTGAAAACTCTCCGCAGAAGAATGAAATGCATGTGTTTCTCTCTGAACAAACACTCAGCCACTAGGCTTTTGCTTGCTCCTTCAAAGTCTTTGAAGAAACGTATGTTTTCACTGCTGGAATACGTTTTGGGATGCATCGTTTCAATCTCTTGCAAGCCTCATGTTCTTTCTTAGACGATGTGGAAAAACGCGGATTATGTTTCCCAAATCACTTGAAATCCAGGAAAACACACAGTGCTTCACTCTTGCCCAAACATGCTCTTTCTCCTAATGCGTTGAGAATATTCAAGAAAGCAGAAAGGAAGAGCATTTGATAGTGAAATTCAGACTAGCATGTACAAAAAGCCATTTCTTTCGGTTGAAGGGTGAAAAAGCATGATGGTCTTCATGTTCTCGATGAAACCCTTACCTTTCCAAGTGACCACAATTAGGACTTTCCCAAAAAGATGTGTTTGCGTGTCTGAGGCGAAAGGAGCTCTAAATTGTGTATTCAGTGCTGGAGAGTGACACACTCTACATAGGTTAAAAAACGTTTTAGAGCACCAACATGCTTAAAATTGAAACTGCTACAAGATGTGTGTAGCATGCAGAAAGAAGGCTTGTCATTTCAAAGAAAGAAGAGGAAACCAAAATCCAGGTACTGAAACGAGCACACCAGTATGGGAGATGTGCATGTGGACAGTTTCAAGCAGCAGCTCCTTCTGGACACTTGGAAACAGCAATGTAAAAATATTTTGTTCGAATCGGGATTTGGCCAAAGTTGAACGACCTTCCAACACCAACCCTAAAGAACTTAGCCAAACAATGAATGTCGCAATAACCTCCTGTAGGAAAGGTGCTTCTATGACACAACCCCCGAGCAGGTAGCTACATTCTGCACAGTACAAAATGCATATGAATTCCAGACTGAAAACTCACTCCAGAAGGAAGAAATGCGCGTCTTTCTCTCTGAAAGAACACTCAGCCACTATTCTTTTGCTTGCTCCTTCAAAGTCTTTGTAGAAACGTGTGTTTTCACTGCTGGAATACGTTTTAGGATGCATTGTTTCAATCTCTTGCAAGCCTCATGTTCTTTCTTACTCAATGTGGAAAAACGCGGATTATTTTTCCCAAATCACTTGAAATCCAGGAAAACGCACCCTGCATCAGTCTTGCTCAAACACGCTTTTCACCTAATGCATTGAGAACATTCAAGAAAGCAGAAAAGGAGGGCCCTAACCCTTGGTCCAATCCTAAACCGAACCGTCTCCCTAACCCTAGCCCTCAACATAACCCTAACCGTAGGTCCAATCCTAACCTAATCGTCTCTCTGCCTAGCCCTCAACATAACCCTAACCATAGTTCCAATCCTAAACCTAATCGTCTATCTAAACCTAGCCCTAAACATAACCCTAACCCTAGGTCCAATCCTAAGCTGAACCGTCTCTCTAACCCTACCCTTCTACATAACCCTAACCCTAGGTCCAATCCTAACCTAATCGTCTCTCTAACCCTAACCCTCAACATTACCCTACCCTAGGTCCATTCCTAACCCTAATCGACTCTCTAACCGTAGCCCTCAACATAACCCTAACCCTAGTTCCAATCCAAACCCTAATCGTCTATCTAACCCTAGCCCTCATCATAACCATAACCCTACGTCCAATCCTAATCCGAAAGGTCTCTCTAACCCTAGCTATCAACATAACCCTAACCCTATCTCCAATCCTAACCTATTAGTCCATCTAACCCTAACCCTCAATGTAACCCTCACGCTAGGTCCAATCGTAACCCTAATCGAATCTCTAACCTTAGCCCTCAACATAACCCTAACCCTAGGTCCAAACGTAACCCTAATCGTCTATCTAACCATACCCCTAAACATAACCCTAACCCTAGGTGCAATCCTAACCTGAACGGTCTCTCTAACCCTAGCCCTCAACATAACCTTAACCCTAGGTAACAATCCTAACCAGAACCGTCTCTCTAACCCTAGCCCTCAACATAACCCTAACCCTAGGTACAATCCAAACACTAATCGTCTGTCTAACCCTAGCCCTAAACATAACCTTAACCCTAGGTCCAATCGTAACCCTAATCGTCTCTCTAAACCTAGCCCTCAACATAACCCTAACCCTAGGTCCAATCCTAACTCTAATCGTCTCTCTAACCCTAGCCCGCAACATAATCCTAACACTACGTCCAATCCTAACTCTAATCGTCTATCTAACCCTAGCCCTCAACATAACCCTAACCCTAGCTCCAATCCTAACCCTAATCGTCTCTCTAACTCTTACCCTCAACATAACCTCAACCCTAGGTCCAATCCTAACCCTATTCGTCTCTCTAAACCTAGCCCTCAACATAACCCTAACCCTCGGTCCAATCCTAACACTAACCTTCTCTCTAACCGTAGCCCTAAACATAACCATAAGCCTAGGTCCATTCATAAACCCTAATTGTCTACCTAGCCCTTGCCCTCAACATAACACTAACCCTAGCTCCAATCCTAACCCTAACCATCTCTCTAACCCTAGCCCTCAACCTAACCCTAACCCTAGGTCCCATCCTAACCCTAATCGTCTCTCTAACCTTAGCCCTCAACATAACCCTAACCCTAGCTCCAATCCTAACCCGAACTGTCTCTCTAACCCTAGCCCTCAACCTAACACAAACCCTAGGTCTAATCCTAACCCTAATCGTCTCTCTAACCCTAGCCCTCAACATAACCCTAACCCTAGGTACAATCCAAACACTAATCGTCTATCTAACGCTAGCCCTAAACATAACCTTAACCCTAGGTCCAATAATAACCCTAATCGTCTCTCCGACCCTAGCTCTCAACATAACCCTAACCCTAAGTCCAATCGACTCTAATCATCTATCTAACCCTACCCTCAACATAACCCTAACCCTAGGTCCAATCCTAACTCTAATAGTCTATCTAACCCTAGCCCTCAACATAACCCTATCCCTAAGTCCAATCCTAACTCTAATCGTCTATCTAACCCTAGCCCTCAACATAACCCTAACCCTAGCTGCAAATCTAACCCGAACCTTCTCTCTAACCCTAGCCCTCAACATAACCATAACCCTCAACATAAAGTTAACCCTAGGGCCAATCCTAACCCTAATCGTCTACCTAACCCTAGCCCTCAACAGAACCCTAACCCTATGGTCCAGTCCTAACCCTAATAGTGTATCTAATCCTAGCCCTAAACATAACCCTAACCCTAGGTCCAATCCTAACCCTAATCGTCTTTCTAACCCTAGCCCTGAACATAACTCTAACACTAGCTCCAATCCTATCCCTAATCGACAACCGAACCCTAATCGTCTCTCTAATCCTAGCGCTCAATATAACCTTAACTCTAGGACCAATCCAAACCCAACGTGTGTTTTCACTGCTGGAATACGTTTTGGGATGCATTGTTTCAATCTCTTGCAAGCCTCATGTTGTTTCTTAGAGAATATGGAAAAACAAAGAGTATGTTTCCCAAATCACTTGTAATCCAGAAAAAGGCACACTGCTTCACTCTTGCTGAAACACGCTCTTTCTCATAATGTTTTGAGAACATTCAAGAAACCCGAAAAGAAGTGCATTTTTTAGTGAAATTCAGACGGGTATGTTCAAAATGACATTACTATTGGTTGCAGAGTGCAAAAGCACGATTGCCTTCACGTTCTCCATGACACGCTTACATATCCGACTGACCTGCAGTAGGACTTTCACAAAAAGATATGTTTGCGTGTCTGTGGTGAAAGGAGCTCTCAGTTGTGTATTCAGTGCTGGACAGTGACACTTTCTACGTAGGTTCACAGCGTTTTGAGAGCAGCAACATGCTTCAAACTGAAACTGCTACAAGGTGTGTGTAGCATGCAGAAAGAAGGCTTCTCATTTCAAAGAAAGAAGAGGAAACCAAAATCCAGGTAGTGAAAAGAGCACACCAGTATGGGAGATGTGCATGTGGACAGTTTCCAGCAGCAGCTCTTTGTGGACACTTGAGAACAGCGCTGTGAAAAAATTTCGTACGAAGCGGCATTTGGCCAAAGCTGAAAGACCTTCCAAAACGAGCCCTAAAGAACTTAGCCAATCGATGAATGTTGCAATAAGCTCCTGCAGGAAAGGTGCTTCTATGACACAACCCCCGAGCAGGTAGCTACATTCTGCACAGTACAAAATGCAAATGAATTCCAGGCTGAAAACTCTCCACAGAAGCATGTAATGCATGTGTTTCTCTCTGAAAGAACACTCAGCCCCTAGGCTTTTGCTTGCTCCTTCAAAATGTTTGCAGAAACGTATGTTTTCACTACTGGAATACGTTTTGGGATGCATCGTTTCAATCTCTTGCAAGCCTCATGTTGTTTCTTAGACACTGTGGAAAAACAAGGAGTATGTTTCCCAAATCACTTGTAATCCAGAGAAACGCACACTGCATCACTCTTGCTCACACACGCTCTTTTCTCCTAATGTGTTGAGAACATACAAGAAACCAGAAAAGAAGTGCATTTTGCACTGAAATTCAGACGGGTATCTTGAATGGGACATTTCTATTGGTTGCAGAGTGCAAAAGCACGATTGACTAAATGTTCTCGATGACACGCTTACATTTCCAAGTGACCTGAAGTAGGACTTTCACAAAAAGATGTCTTTGCGTGTCTGTGGTGAAAGAAGCTCTAAGTTGTGTATTCAGTGCTGGAGAGTGACACACTCTACACAGGTTAAACAGCATTCTTAGAGCACCAGGATGCTTATAATATAAACTGCTACAAGATGTGTGTAGCATGCTGAATGAAGGCTTGTAATTTCAAAGAAAGAAGAGGAAATCAAATTCCAGGTAGTGAAAGGAGCATGCCAGTATGGGAGATGTGCCTCTGGACAGTTTCAAGTAGCAGCTCTTTGTGGACACTTGGAAACAGCGCTGTGAAAAAATTTCGTACGAAGCGGGACTGGCCAAAGTTGAAAGACCTTCCAAAACCATCCCTAAAGACCTTAGCCAAACAATGAATGTTGCGATAAGCTCCGGCAGGAAAGGTGCTTCTATGACACAACCCCCAAGCAGGTAGCTACCTTCTGCACAGTACAAAATGCAAATGATTTCCAGACTGAAAACTCTCCGCAGAAGAATGAAATGCATGTGTTTCTCTCTGAACAAACACTCAGCCACTAGGCTTTTGCTTGCTCCTTCAAAGTCTTTGAAGAAACGTATGTTTTCACTGCTGGAATACGTTTTGGGATGCATCGTTTCAATCTCTTGCAAGCCTCATGTTCTTTCTTAGACGATGTGGAAAAACGCGGATTATGTTTCCCAAATCACTTGAAATCCAGGAAAACACACAGTGCTTCACTCTTGCCCAAACATGCTCTTTCTCCTAATGCGTTGAGAATATTCAAGAAAGCAGAAAGGAAGAGCATTTGATAGTGAAATTCAGACTAGCATGTACAAAAAGCCATTTCTTTCGGTTGAAGGGTGAAAAAGCATGATGGTCTTCATATTCTCGATGAAACCCTTACCTTTCCAAGTGACCACAATTAGGACTTTCCCAAAAAGATGTGTTTGCGTGTCTGAGGCGAAAGGAGCTCTAAATTGTGTATTCAGTGCTGGAGAGTGACACACTCTACATAGGTTAAAAAACGTTTTAGAGCACCAACATGCTTAAAATTGAAACTGCTACAAGATGTGTGTAGCATGCAGAAAGAAGGCTTGTCATTTCAAAGAAAGAAGAGGAAACCAAAATCCAGGTACTGAAACGAGCACACCAGTATGGGAGATGTGCATGTGGACAGTTTCAAGCAGCAGCTCCTTCTGGACACTTGGAAACAGCAATGTAAAAATATTTTGTTCGAATCGGGATTTGGCCAAAGTTGAACGACCTTCCAACACCAACCCTAAAGAACTTAGCCAAACAATGAATGTCGCAATAACCTCCTGTAGGAAAGGTGCTTCTATGACACAACCCCCGAGCAGGTAGCTACATTCTGCACAGTACAAAATGCATATGAATTCCAGACTGAAAACTCACTCCAGAAGGAAGAAATGCGCGTCTTTCTCTCTGAAAGAACACTCAGCCACTATTCTTTTGCTTGCTCCTTCAAAGTCTTTGTAGAAACGTGTGTTTTCACTGCTGGAATACGTTTTAGGATGCATTGTTTCAATCTCTTGCAAGCCTCATGTTCTTTCTTACTCAATGTGGAAAAACGCGGATTATTTTTCCCAAATCACTTGAAATCCAGGAAAACGCACCCTGCATCAGTCTTGCTCAAACACGCTTTTCACCTAATGCATTGAGAACATTCAAGAAAGCAGAAAAGGAGGGCCCTAACCCTTGGTCCAATCCTAAACCGAACCGTCTCCCTAACCCTAGCCCTCAACATAACCCTAACCGTAGGTCCAATCCTAACCTAATCGTCTCTCTGCCTAGCCCTCAACATAACCCTAACCATAGTTCCAATCCTAAACCTAATCGTCTATCTAAACCTAGCCCTAAACATAACCCTAACCCTAGGTCCAATCCTAAGCTGAACCGTCTCTCTAACCCTACCCTTCTACATAACCCTAACCCTAGGTCCAATCCTAACCTAATCGTCTCTCTAACCCTAACCCTCAACATTACCCTACCCTAGGTCCATTCCTAACCCTAATCGACTCTCTAACCGTAGCCCTCAACATAACCCTAACCCTAGTTCCAATCCAAACCCTAATCGTCTATCTAACCCTAGCCCTCATCATAACCATAACCCTACGTCCAATCCTAATCCGAAAGGTCTCTCTAACCCTAGCTATCAACATAACCCTAACCCTATCTCCAATCCTAACCTATTAGTCCATCTAACCCTAACCCTCAATGTAACCCTCACGCTAGGTCCAATCGTAACCCTAATCGAATCTCTAACCTTAGCCCTCAACATAACCCTAACCCTAGGTCCAAACGTAACCCTAATCGTCTATCTAACCATACCCCTAAACATAACCCTAACCCTAGGTGCAATCCTAACCTGAACGGTCTCTCTAACCCTAGCCCTCAACATAACCTTAACCCTAGGTAACAATCCTAACCAGAACCGTCTCTCTAACCCTAGCCCTCAACATAACCCTAACCCTAGGTACAATCCAAACACTAATCGTCTATCTAACCCTAGCCCTAAACATAACCTTAACCCTAGGTCCAATCCTAACCCTAATCGTCTCTCTAAACCTAGCCCTCAACATAACCCTAACCCTAGGTCCAATCCTAACTCTAATCGTCTCTCTAACCCTAGCCCGCAACCTAATCCTAACACTACGTCCAATCCTAACTCTAATCGTCTATCTAACCCTAGCCCTCAACATAACCCTAACCCTAGCTCCAATCCTAACCCTAATCGTCTCTCTAACTCTTACCCTCAACATAACCTCAACCCTAGGTCCAATCCTAACCCTATTCGTCTCTCTAAACCTAGCCCTCAACATAACCCTAACCCTCGGTCCAATCCTAACACTAACCTTCTCTCTAACCGTAGCCCTAAACATAACCATAAGCCTAGGTCCATTCATAAACCCTAATTGTCTACCTAGCCCTTGCCCTCAACATAACACTAACCCTAGCTCCAATCCTAACCCTAACCATCTCTCTAACCCTAGCCCTCAACCTAACCCTAACCCTAGGTCCCATCCTAACCCTAATCGTCTCTCTAACCTTAGCCCTCAACATAACCCTAACCCTAGCTCCAATCCTAACCCGAACTGTCTCTCTAACCCTAGCCCTCAACCTAACACAAACCCTAGGTCTAATCCTAACCCTAATCGTCTCTCTAACCCTAGCCCTCAACATAACCCTAACCCTAGGTACAATCCAAACACTAATCGTCTATCTAACGCTAGCCCTAAACATAACCTTAACCCTAGGTCCAATAATAACCCTAATCGTCTCTCCGACCCTAGCTCTCAACATAACCCTAACCCTAAGTCCAATCGACTCTAATCATCTATCTAACCCTACCCTCAACATAACCCTAACCCTAGGTCCAATCCTAACTCTAATAGTCTATCTAACCCTAGCCCTCAACATAACCCTATCCCTAAGTCCAATCCTAACTCTAATCGTCTATCTAACCCTAGCCCTCAACATAACCCTAACCCTAGCTGCAAATCTAACCCGAACCTTCTCTCTAACCCTAGCCCTCAACATAACCATAACCCTCAACATAAAGTTAACCCTAGGGCCAATCCTAACCCTAATCGTCTACCTAACCCTAGCCCTCAACAGAACCCTAACCCTATGGTCCAGTCCTAACCCTAATAGTGTATCTAATCCTAGCCCTAAACATAACCCTAACCCTAGGTCCAATCCTAACCCTAATCGTCTTTCTAACCCTAGCCCTGAACATAACTCTAACACTAGCTCCAATCCTATCCCTAATCGACAACCGAACCCTAATCGTCTCTCTAATCCTAGCGCTCAATATAACCTTAACTCTAGGACCAATCCAAACCCAACGTGTGTTTTCACTGCTGGAATACGTTTTGGGATGCATTGTTTCAATCTCTTGCAAGCCTCATGTTGTTTCTTAGAGAATATGGAAAAACAAAGAGTATGTTTCCCAAATCACTTGTAATCCAGAAAAAGGCACACTGCTTCACTCTTGCTGAAACACGCTCTTTCTCATAATGTTTTGAGAACATTCAAGAAACCCGAAAAGAAGTGCATTTTTTAGTGAAATTCAGACGGGTATGTTCAAAATGACATTACTATTGGTTGCAGAGTGCAAAAGCACGATTGCCTTCACGTTCTCCATGACACGCTTACATATCCGACTGACCTGCAGTAGGACTTTCACAAAAAGATATGTTTGCGTGTCTGTGGTGAAAGGAGCTCTCAGTTGTGTATTCAGTGCTGGACAGTGACACTTTCTACGTAGGTTCACAGCGTTTTGAGAGCAGCAACATGCTTCAAACTGAAACTGCTACAAGGTGTGTGTAGCATGCAGAAAGAAGGCTTCTCATTTCAAAGAAAGAAGAGGAAACCAAAATCCAGGTAGTGAAAAGAGCACACCAGTATGGGAGATGTGCATGTGGACAGTTTCCAGCAGCAGCTCTTTGTGGACACTTGAGAACAGCGCTGTGAAAAAATTTCGTACGAAGCGGCATTTGGCCAAAGTTGAAAGACCTTCCAAAACGAGCCCTAAAGAACTTAGCCAATCGATGAATGTTGCAATAAGCTCCTGCAGGAAAGGTGCTTCTATGACACAACCCCCGAGCAGGTAGCTACATTCTGCACAGTACAAAATGCAAATGAATTCCAGGCTGAAAACTCTCCACAGAAGCATGTAATGCATGTGTTTCTCTCTGAAAGAACACTCAGCCCCTAGGCTTTTGCTTGCTCCTTCAAAATGTTTGCAGAAACGTATGTTTTCACTACTGGAATACGTTTTGGGATGCATCGTTTCAATCTCTTGCAAGCCTCATGTTGTTTCTTAGACACTGTGGAAAAACAAGGAGTATGTTTCCCAAATCACTTGTAATCCAGAGAAACGCACACTGCATCACTCTTGCTCACACACGCTCTTTTCTCCTAATGTGTTGAGAACATACAAGAAACCAGAAAAGAAGTGCATTTTGCACTGAAATTCAGACGGGTATCTTGAATGGGACATTTCTATTGGTTGCAGAGTGCAAAAGCACGATTGACTAAATGTTCTCGATGACACGCTTACATTTCCAAGTGACCTGAAGTAGGACTTTCACAAAAAGATGTCTTTGCGTGTCTGTGGTGAAAGAAGCTCTAAGTTGTGTATTCAGTGCTGGAGAGTGACACACTCTACACAGGTTAAACAGCATTCTTAGAGCACCAGGATGCTTATAATATAAACTGCTACAAGATGTGTGTAGCATGCTGAATGAAGGCTTGTAATTTCAAAGAAAGAAGAGGAAATCAAATTCCAGGTAGTGAAAGGAGCATGCCAGTATGGGAGATGTGCCTCTGGACAGTTTCAAGTAGCAGCTCTTTGTGGACACTTGGAAACAGCGCTGTGAAAAAATTTCGTACGAAGCGGGACTGGCCAAAGTTGAAAGACCTTCCAAAACCATCCCTAAAGACCTTAGCCAAACAATGAATGTTGCGATAAGCTCCGGCAGGAAAGGTGCTTCTATGACACAACCCCCAAGCAGGTAGCTACCTTCTGCACAGTACAAAATGCAAATGATTTCCAGACTGAAAACTCTCCGCAGAAGAATGAAATGCATGTGTTTCTCTCTGAACAAACACTCAGCCACTAGGCTTTTGCTTGCTCCTTCAAAGTCTTTGAAGAAACGTATGTTTTCACTGCTGGAATACGTTTTGGGATGCATCGTTTCAATCTCTTGCAAGCCTCATGTTCTTTCTTAGACGATGTGGAAAAACGCGGATTATGTTTCCCAAATCACTTGAAATCCAGGAAAACACACAGTGCTTCACTCTTGCCCAAACATGCTCTTTCTCCTAATGCGTTGAGAATATTCAAGAAAGCAGAAAGGAAGAGCATTTGATAGTGAAATTCAGACTAGCATGTACAAAAAGCCATTTCTTTCGGTTGAAGGGTGAAAAAGCATGATGGTCTTCATATTCTCGATGAAACCCTTACCTTTCCAAGTGACCACAATTAGGACTTTCCCAAAAAGATGTGTTTGCGTGTCTGAGGCGAAAGGAGCTCTAAATTGTGTATTCAGTGCTGGAGAGTGACACACTCTACATAGGTTAAAAAACGTTTTAGAGCACCAACATGCTTAAAATTGAAACTGCTACAAGATGTGTGTAGCATGCAGAAAGAAGGCTTGTCATTTCAAAGAAAGAAGAGGAAACCAAAATCCAGGTACTGAAACGAGCACACCAGTATGGGAGATGTGCATGTGGACAGTTTCAAGCAGCAGCTCCTTCTGGACACTTGGAAACAGCAATGTAAAAATATTTTGTTCGAATCGGGATTTGGCCAAAGTTGAACGACCTTCCAACACCAACCCTAAAGAACTTAGCCAAACAATGAATGTCGCAATAACCTCCTGTAGGAAAGGTGCTTCTATGACACAACCCCCGAGCAGGTAGCTACATTCTGCACAGTACAAAATGCATATGAATTCCAGACTGAAAACTCACTCCAGAAGGAAGAAATGCGCGTCTTTCTCTCTGAAAGAACACTCAGCCACTATTCTTTTGCTTGCTCCTTCAAAGTCTTTGTAGAAACGTGTGTTTTCACTGCTGGAATACGTTTTAGGATGCATTGTTTCAATCTCTTGCAAGCCTCATGTTCTTTCTTACTCAATGTGGAAAAACGCGGATTATTTTTCCCAAATCACTTGAAATCCAGGAAAACGCACCCTGCATCAGTCTTGCTCAAACACGCTTTTCACCTAATGCATTGAGAACATTCAAGAAAGCAGAAAAGTAGGGCCCTAACCCTTGGTCCAATCCTAAACCGAACCGTCTCCCTAACCCTAGCCCTCAACATAACCCTAACCGTAGGTCCAATCCTAACCTAATCGTCTCTCTGCCTAGCCCTCAACATAACCCTAACCATAGTTCCAATCCTAAACCTAATCGTCTATCTAAACCTAGCCCTAAACATAAACCTAACCCTAGGTCCAATCCTAAGCTGAACCGTCTCTCTAACCCTACCCTTCTACATAACCCTAACCCTAGGTCCAATCCTAACCTAATCGTCTCTCTAACCCTAACCCTCAACATTACCCTACCCTAGGTCCATTCCTAACCCTAATCGACTCTCTAACCGTAGCCCTCAACATAACCCTAACCCTAGTTCCAATCCAAACCCTAATCGTCTATCTAACCCTAGCCCTCATCATAACCATAACCCTACGTCCAATCCTAATCCGAAAGGTCTCTCTAACCCTAGCTATCAACATAACCCTAACCCTATCTCCAATCCTAACCTATTAGTCCATCTAACCCTAACCCTCAATGTAACCCTCACGCTAGGTCCAATCGTAACCCTAATCGAATCTCTAACCTTAGCCCTCAACATAACCCTAACCCTAGGTCCAAACGTAACCCTAATCGTCTATCTAACCATACCCCTAAACATAACCCTAACCCTAGGTGCAATCCTAACCTGAACGGTCTCTCTAACCCTAGCCCTCAACATAACCTTAACCCTAGGTAACAATCCTAACCAGAACCGTCTCTCTAACCCTAGCCCTCAACATAACCCTAACCCTAGGTACAATCCAAACACTAATCGTCTGTCTAACCCTAGCCCTAAACATAACCTTAACCCTAGGTCCAATCCTAACCCTAATCGTCTCTCTAAACCTAGCCCTCAACATAACCCTAACCCTAGGTCCAATCCTAACTCTAATCGTCTCTCTAACCCTAGCCCGCAACCTAATCCTAACACTACGTCCAATCCTAACTCTAATCGTCTATCTAACCCTAGCCCTCAACATAACCCTAACCCTAGCTCCAATCCTAACCCTAATCGTCTCTCTAACTCTTACCCTCAACATAACCTCAACCCTAGGTCCAATCCTAACCCTATTCGTCTCTCTAAACCTAGCCCTCAACATAACCCTAACCCTCGGTCCAATCCTAACACTAACCTTCTCTCTAACCGTAGCCCTAAACATAACCATAAGCCTAGGTCCATTCATAAACCCTAATTGTCTACCTAGCCCTTGCCCTCAACATAACACTAACCCTAGCTCCAATCCTAACCCTAACCATCTCTCTAACCCTAGCCCTCAACCTAACCCTAACCCTAGGTCCCATCCTAACCCTAATCGTCTCTCTAACCTTAGCCCTCAACATAACCCTAACCCTAGCTCCAATCCTAACCCGAACTGTCTCTCTAACCCTAGCCCTCAACCTAACACAAACCCTAGGTCTAATCCTAACCCTAATCGTCTCTCTAACCCTAGCCCTCAACATAACCCTAACCCTAGGTACAATCCAAACACTAATCGTCTATCTAACGCTAGCCCTAAACATAACCTTAACCCTAGGTCCAATAATAACCCTAATCGTCTCTCCGACCCTAGCTCTCAACATAACCCTAACCCTAAGTCCAATCGACTCTAATCATCTATCTAACCCTACCCTCAACATAACCCTAACCCTAGGTCCAATCCTAACTCTAATAGTCTATCTAACCCTAGCCCTCAACATAACCCTATCCCTAAGTCCAATCCTAACTCTAATCGTCTATCTAACCCTAGCCCTCAACATAACCCTAACCCTAGCTGCAAATCTAACCCGAACCTTCTCTCTAACCCTAGCCCTCAACATAACCATAACCCTCAACATAAAGTTAACCCTAGGGCCAATCCTAACCCTAATCGTCTACCTAACCCTAGCCCTCAACAGAACCCTAACCCTATGGTCCAGTCCTAACCCTAATAGTGTATCTAATCCTAGCCCTAAACATAACCCTAACCCTAGGTCCAATCCTAACCCTAATCGTCTTTCTAACCCTAGCCCTGAACATAACTCTAACACTAGCTCCAATCCTATCCCTAATCGACAACCGAACCCTAATCGTCTCTCTAATCCTAGCGCTCAATATAACCTTAACTCTAGGACCAATCCAAACCCAACGTGTGTTTTCACTGCTGGAATACGTTTTGGGATGCATTGTTTCAATCTCTTGCAAGCCTCATGTTGTTTCTTAGAGAATATGGAAAAACAAAGAGTATGTTTCCCAAATCACTTGTAATCCAGAAAAAGGCACACTGCTTCACTCTTGCTGAAACACGCTCTTTCTCATAATGTTTTGAGAACATTCAAGAAACCCGAAAAGAAGTGCATTTTTTAGTGAAATTCAGACGGGTATGTTCAAAATGACATTACTATTGGTTGCAGAGTGCAAAAGCACGATTGCCTTCACGTTCTCCATGACACGCTTACATATCCGACTGACCTGCAGTAGGACTTTCACAAAAAGATATGTTTGCGTGTCTGTGGTGAAAGGAGCTCTCAGTTGTGTATTCAGTGCTGGACAGTGACACTTTCTACGTAGGTTCACAGCGTTTTGAGAGCAGCAACATGCTTCAAACTGAAACTGCTACAAGGTGTGTGTAGCATGCAGAAAGAAGGCTTCTCATTTCAAAGAAAGAAGAGGAAACCAAAATCCAGGTAGTGAAAAGAGCACACCAGTATGGGAGATGTGCATGTGGACAGTTTCCAGCAGCAGCTCTTTGTGGACACTTGAGAACAGCGCTGTGAAAAAATTTCGTACGAAGCGGCATTTGGCCAAAGTTGAAAGACCTTCCAAAACGAGCCCTAAAGAACTTAGCCAATCGATGAATGTTGCAATAAGCTCCTGCAGGAAAGGTGCTTCTATGACACAACCCCCGAGCAGGTAGCTACATTCTGCACAGTACAAAATGCAAATGAATTCCAGGCTGAAAACTCTCCACAGAAGCATGTAATGCATGTGTTTCTCTCTGAAAGAACACTCAGCCCCTAGGCTTTTGCTTGCTCCTTCAAAATGTTTGCAGAAACGTATGTTTTCACTACTGGAATACGTTTTGGGATGCATCGTTTCAATCTCTTGCAAGCCTCATGTTGTTTCTTAGACACTGTGGAAAAACAAGGAGTATGTTTCCCAAATCACTTGTAATCCAGAGAAACGCACACTGCATCACTCTTGCTCACACACGCTCTTTTCTCCTAATGTGTTGAGAACATACAAGAAACCAGAAAAGAAGTGCATTTTGCACTGAAATTCAGACGGGTATCTTGAATGGGACATTTCTATTGGTTGCAGAGTGCAAAAGCACGATTGACTAAATGTTCTCGATGACACGCTTACATTTCCAAGTGACCTGAAGTAGGACTTTCACAAAAAGATGTCTTTGCGTGTCTGTGGTGAAAGAAGCTCTAAGTTGTGTATTCAGTGCTGGAGAGTGACACACTCTACACAGGTTAAACAGCATTCTTAGAGCACCAGGATGCTTATAATATAAACTGCTACAAGATGTGTGTAGCATGCTGAATGAAGGCTTGTAATTTCAAAGAAAGAAGAGGAAATCAAATTCCAGGTAGTGAAAGGAGCATGCCAGTATGGGAGATGTGCCTCTGGACAGTTTCAAGTAGCAGCTCTTTGTGGACACTTGGAAACAGCGCTGTGAAAAAATTTCGTACGAAGCGGGACTGGCCAAAGTTGAAAGACCTTCCAAAACCATCCCTAAAGACCTTAGCCATACAATGAATGTTGCGATAAGCTCCGGCAGGAAAGGTGCTTCTATGACACAACCCCCAAGCAGGTAGCTACCTTCTGCACAGTACAAAATGCAAATGATTTCCAGACTGAAAACTCTCCGCAGAAGAATGAAATGCATGTGTTTCTCTCTGAACAAACACTCAGCCACTAGGCTTTTGCTTGCTCCTTCAAAGTCTTTGAAGAAACGTATGTTTTCACTGCTGGAATACGTTTTGGGATGCATCGTTTCAATCTCTTGCAAGCCTCATGTTCTTTCTTAGACGATGTGGAAAAACGCGGATTATGTTTCCCAAATCACTTGAAATCCAGGAAAACACACAGTGCTTCACTCTTGCCCAAACATGCTCTTTCTCCTAATGCGTTGAGAATATTCAAGAAAGCAGAAAGGAAGAGCATTTGATAGTGAAATTCAGACTAGCATGTACAAAAAGCCATTTCTTTCGGTTGAAGGGTGAAAAAGCATGATGGTCTTCATATTCTCGATGAAACCCTTACCTTTCCAAGTGACCACAATTAGGACTTTCCCAAAAAGATGTGTTTGCGTGTCTGAGGCGAAAGGAGCTCTAAATTGTGTATTCAGTGCTGGAGAGTGACACACTCTACATAGGTTAAAAAACGTTTTAGAGCACCAACATGCTTAAAATTGAAACTGCTACAAGATGTGTGTAGCATGCAGAAAGAAGGCTTGTCATTTCAAAGAAAGAAGAGGAAACCAAAATCCAGGTACTGAAACGAGCACACCAGTATGGGAGATGTGCATGTGGACAGTTTCAAGCAGCAGCTCCTTCTGGACACTTGGAAACAGCAATGTAAAAATATTTTGTTCGAATCGGGATTTGGCCAAAGTTGAACGACCTTCCAACACCAACCCTAAAGAACTTAGCCAAACAATGAATGTCGCAATAACCTCCTGTAGGAAAGGTGCTTCTATGACACAACCCCCGAGCAGGTAGCTACATTCTGCACAGTACAAAATGCATATGAATTCCAGACTGAAAACTCACTCCAGAAGGAAGAAATGCGCGTCTTTCTCTCTGAAAGAACACTCAGCCACTATTCTTTTGCTTGCTCCTTCAAAGTCTTTGTAGAAACGTGTGTTTTCACTGCTGGAATACGTTTTAGGATGCATTGTTTCAATCTCTTGCAAGCCTCATGTTCTTTCTTACTCAATGTGGAAAAACGCGGATTATTTTTCCCAAATCACTTGAAATCCAGGAAAACGCACCCTGCATCAGTCTTGCTCAAACACGCTTTTCACCTAATGCATTGAGAACATTCAAGAAAGCAGAAAAGTAGGGCCCTAACCCTTGGTCCAATCCTAAACCGAACCGTCTCCCTAATCCTAGCCCTCAACATAACCCTAACCGTAGGTCCAATCCTAACCTAATCGTCTCTCTGCCTAGCCCTCAACATAACCCTAACCATAGTTCCAATCCTAAACCTAATCGTCTATCTAAACCTAGCCCTAAACATAAACCTAACCCTAGGTCCAATCCTAAGCTGAACCGTCTCTCTAACCCTACCCTTCTACATAACCCTAACCCTAGGTCCAATCCTAACCTAATCGTCTCTCTAACCCTAACCCTCAACATTACCCTACCCTAGGTCCATTCCTAACCCTAATCGACTCTCTAACCGTAGCCCTCAACATAACCCTAACCCTAGTTCCAATCCAAACCCTAATCGTCTATCTAACCCTAGCCCTCATCATAACCATAACCCTACGTCCAATCCTAATCCGAAAGGTCTCTCTAACCCTAGCTATCAACATAACCCTAACCCTATCTCCAATCCTAACCTATTAGTCCATCTAACCCTAACCCTCAATGTAACCCTCACGCTAGGTCCAATCGTAACCCTAATCGAATCTCTAACCTTAGCCCTCAACATAACCCTAACCCTAGGTCCAAACGTAACCCTAATCGTCTATCTAACCATACCCCTAAACATAACCCTAACCCTAGGTGCAATCCTAACCTGAACGGTCTCTCTAACCCTAGCCCTCAACATAACCTTAACCCTAGGTAACAATCCTAACCAGAACCGTCTCTCTAACCCTAGCCCTCAACATAACCCTAACCCTAGGTACAATCCAAACACTAATCGTCTGTCTAACCCTAGCCCTAAACATAACCTTAACCCTAGGTCCAATCCTAACCCTAA
Organism: Miniopterus schreibersii; assembly: GCF_964146895.1. Lineage (NCBI taxonomy): Eukaryota > Metazoa > Chordata > Mammalia > Chiroptera > Miniopteridae > Miniopterus > Miniopterus schreibersii. The sequence goes on along the minus strand of NC_138111.1, from coordinate 72,710,024 downwards.
TCGTCTCTCTAAACCTAGCCCTCAACATAACCCTAACCCTAGGTCCAATCCTAACTCTAATCGTCTCTCTAACCCTAGCCCGCAACCTAATCCTAACACTACGTCCAATCCTAACTCTAATCGTCTATCTAACCCTAGCCCTCAACATAACCCTAACCCTAGCTCCAATCCTAACCCTAATCGTCTCTCTAACTCTTACCCTCAACATAACCTCAACCCTAGGTCCAATCCTAACCCTATTCGTCTCTCTAAACCTAGCCCTCAACATAACCCTAACCCTCGGTCCAATCCTAACACTAACCTTCTCTCTAACCGTAGCCCTAAACATAACCATAAGCCTAGGTCCATTCATAAACCCTAATTGTCTACCTAGCCCTTGCCCTCAACATAACACTAACCCTAGCTCCAATCCTAACCCTAACCATCTCTCTAACCCTAGCCCTCAACCTAACCCTAACCCTAGGTCCCATCCTAACCCTAATCGTCTCTCTAACCTTAGCCCTCAACATAACCCTAACCCTAGCTCCAATCCTAACCCGAACTGTCTCTCTAACCCTAGCCCTCAACCTAACACAAACCCTAGGTCTAATCCTAACCCTAATCGTCTCTCTAACCCTAGCCCTCAACATAACCCTAACCCTAGGTACAATCCAAACACTAATCGTCTATCTAACGCTAGCCCTAAACATAACCTTAACCCTAGGTCCAATAATAACCCTAATCGTCTCTCCGACCCTAGCTCTCAACATAACCCTAACCCTAAGTCCAATCGACTCTAATCATCTATCTAACCCTACCCTCAACATAACCCTAACCCTAGGTCCAATCCTAACTCTAATAGTCTATCTAACCCTAGCCCTCAACATAACCCTATCCCTAAGTCCAATCCTAACTCTAATCGTCTATCTAACCCTAGCCCTCAACATAACCCTAACCCTAGCTGCAAATCTAACCCGAACCTTCTCTCTAACCCTAGCCCTCAACATAACCATAACCCTCAACATAAAGTTAACCCTAGGGCCAATCCTAACCCTAATCGTCTACCTAACCCTAGCCCTCAACAGAACCCTAACCCTATGGTCCAGTCCTAACCCTAATAGTGTATCTAATCCTAGCCCTAAACATAACCCTAACCCTAGGTCCAATCCTAACCCTAATCGTCTTTCTAACCCTAGCCCTGAACATAACTCTAACACTAGCTCCAATCCTATCCCTAATCGACAACCGAACCCTAATCGTCTCTCTAATCCTAGCGCTCAATATAACCTTAACTCTAGGACCAATCCAAACCCAACGTGTGTTTTCACTGCTGGAATACGTTTTGGGATGCATTGTTTCAATCTCTTGCAAGCCTCATGTTGTTTCTTAGAGAATATGGAAAAACAAAGAGTATGTTTCCCAAATCACTTGTAATCCAGAAAAAGGCACACTGCTTCACTCTTGCTGAAACACGCTCTTTCTCATAATGTTTTGAGAACATTCAAGAAACCCGAAAAGAAGTGCATTTTTTAGTGAAATTCAGACGGGTATGTTCAAAATGACATTACTATTGGTTGCAGAGTGCAAAAGCACGATTGCCGTCACGTTCTCCATGACACGCTTACATATCCGACTGACCTGCAGTAGGACTTTCACAAAAAGATATGTTTGCGTGTCTGTGGTGAAAGGAGCTCTCAGTTGTGTATTCAGTGCTGGACAGTGACACTTTCTACGTAGGTTCACAGCGTTTTGAGAGCAGCAACATGCTTCAAACTGAAACTGCTACAAGGTGTGTGTAGCATGCAGAAAGAAGGCTTCTCATTTCAAAGAAAGAAGAGGAAACCAAAATCCAGGTAGTGAAAAGAGCACACCAGTATGGGAGATGTGCATGTGGACAGTTTCCAGCAGCAGCTCTTTGTGGACACTTGAGAACAGCGCTGTGAAAAAATTTCGTACGAAGCGGCATTTGGCCAAAGTTGAAAGACCTTCCAAAACGAGCCCTAAAGAACTTAGCCAATCGATGAATGTTGCAATAAGCTCCTGCAGGAAAGGTGCTTCTATGACACAACCCCCGAGCAGGTAGCTACATTCTGCACAGTACAAAATGCAAATGAATTCCAGGCTGAAAACTCTCCACAGAAGCATGTAATGCATGTGTTTCTCTCTGAAAGAACACTCAGCCCCTAGGCTTTTGCTTGCTCCTTCAAAATGTTTGCAGAAACGTATGTTTTCACTACTGGAATACGTTTTGGGATGCATCGTTTCAATCTCTTGCAAGCCTCATGTTGTTTCTTAGACACTGTGGAAAAACAAGGAGTATGTTTCCCAAATCACTTGTAATCCAGAGAAACGCACACTGCATCACTCTTGCTCACACACGCTCTTTTCTCCTAATGTGTTGAGAACATACAAGAAACCAGAAAAGAAGTGCATTTTGCACTGAAATTCAGACGGGTATCTTGAATGGGACATTTCTATTGGTTGCAGAGTGCAAAAGCACGATTGACTAAATGTTCTCGATGACACGCTTACATTTCCAAGTGACCTGAAGTAGGACTTTCACAAAAAGATGTCTTTGCGTGTCTGTGGTGAAAGAAGCTCTAAGTTGTGTATTCAGTGCTGGAGAGTGACACACTCTACACAGGTTAAACAGCATTCTTAGAGCACCAGGATGCTTATAATATAAACTGCTACAAGATGTGTGTAGCATGCTGAATGAAGGCTTGTAATTTCAAAGAAAGAAGAGGAAATCAAATTCCAGGTAGTGAAAGGAGCATGCCAGTATGGGAGATGTGCCTCTGGACAGTTTCAAGTAGCAGCTCTTTGTGGACACTTGGAAACAGCGCTGTGAAAAAATTTCGTACGAAGCGGGACTGGCCAAAGTTGAAAGACCTTCCAAAACCATCCCTAAAGACCTTAGCCAAACAATGAATGTTGCGATAAGCTCCGGCAGGAAAGGTGCTTCTATGACACAACCCCCAAGCAGGTAGCTACCTTCTGCACAGTACAAAATGCAAATGATTTCCAGACTGAAAACTCTCCGCAGAAGAATGAAATGCATGTGTTTCTCTCTGAACAAACACTCAGCCACTAGGCTTTTGCTTGCTCCTTCAAAGTCTTTGAAGAAACGTATGTTTTCACTGCTGGAATACGTTTTGGGATGCATCGTTTCAATCTCTTGCAAGCCTCATGTTCTTTCTTAGACGATGTGGAAAAACGCGGATTATGTTTCCCAAATCACTTGAAATCCAGGAAAACACACAGTGCTTCACTCTTGCCCAAACATGCTCTTTCTCCTAATGCGTTGAGAATATTCAAGAAAGCAGAAAGGAAGAGCATTTGATAGTGAAATTCAGACTAGCATGTACAAAAAGCCATTTCTTTCGGTTGAAGGGTGAAAAAGCATGATGGTCTTCATATTCTCGATGAAACCCTTACCTTTCCAAGTGACCACAATTAGGACTTTCCCAAAAAGATGTGTTTGCGTGTCTGAGGCGAAAGGAGCTCTAAATTGTGTATTCAGTGCTGGAGAGTGACACACTCTACATAGGTTAAAAAACGTTTTAGAGCACCAACATGCTTAAAATTGAAACTGCTACAAGATGTGTGTAGCATGCAGAAAGAAGGCTTGTCATTTCAAAGAAAGAAGAGGAAACCAAAATCCAGGTACTGAAACGAGCACACCAGTATGGGAGATGTGCATGTGGACAGTTTCAAGCAGCAGCTCCTTCTGGACACTTGGAAACAGCAATGTAAAAATATTTTGTTCGAATCGGGATTTGGCCAAAGTTGAACGACCTTCCAACACCAACCCTAAAGAACTTAGCCAAACAATGAATGTCGCAATAACCTCCTGTAGGAAAGGTGCTTCTATGACACAACCCCCGAGCAGGTAGCTACATTCTGCACAGTACAAAATGCATATGAATTCCAGACTGAAAACTCACTCCAGAAGGAAGAAATGCGCGTCTTTCTCTCTGAAAGAACACTCAGCCACTATTCTTTTGCTTGCTCCTTCAAAGTCTTTGTAGAAACGTGTGTTTTCACTGCTGGAATACGTTTTAGGATGCATTGTTTCAATCTCTTGCAAGCCTCATGTTCTTTCTTACTCAATGTGGAAAAACGCGGATTATTTTTCCCAAATCACTTGAAATCCAGGAAAACGCACCCTGCATCAGTCTTGCTCAAACACGCTTTTCACCTAATGCATTGAGAACATTCAAGAAAGCAGAAAAGGAGGGCCCTAACCCTTGGTCCAATCCTAAACCGAACCGTCTCCCTAACCCTAGCCCTCAACATAACCCTAACCGTAGGTCCAATCCTAACTTAATCGTCTCTCTGCCTAGCCCTCAACATAACCCTAACCATAGTTCCAATCCTAAACCTAATCGTCTATCTAAACCTAGCCCTAAACATAACCCTAACCCTAGGTCCAATCCTAAGCTGAACCGTCTCTCTAACCCTACCCTTCTACATAACCCTAACCCTAGGTCCAATCCTAACCTAATCGTCTCTCTAACCCTAACCCTCAACATTACCCTACCCTAGGTCCATTCCTAACCCTAATCGACTCTCTAACCGTAGCCCTCAACATAACCCTAACCCTAGTTCCAATCCAAACCCTAATCGTCTATCTAACCCTAGCCCTCATCATAACCATAACCCTACGTCCAATCCTAATCCGAAAGGTCTCTCTAACCCTAGCTATCAACATAACCCTAACCCTATCTCCAATCCTAACCTATTAGTCCATCTAACCCTAACCCTCAATGTAACCCTCACGCTAGGTCCAATCGTAACCCTAATCGAATCTCTAACCTTAGCCCTCAACATAACCCTAACCCTAGGTCCAAACGTAACCCTAATCGTCTATCTAACCATACCCCTAAACATAACCCTAACCCTAGGTGCAATCCTAACCTGAACGGTCTCTCTAACCCTAGCCCTCAACATAACCTTAACCCTAGGTAACAATCCTAACCAGAACCGTCTCTCTAACCCTAGCCCTCAACATAACCCTAACCCTAGGTACAATCCAAACACTAATCGTCTGTCTAACCCTAGCCCTAAACATAACCTTAACCCTAGGTCCAATCCTAACCCTAATCGTCTCTCTAAACCTAGCCCTCAACATAACCCTAACCCTAGGTCCAATCCTAACTCTAATCGTCTCTCTAACCCTAGCCCGCAACCTAATCCTAACACTACGTCCAATCCTAACTCTAATCGTCTATCTAACCCTAGCCCTCAACATAACCCTAACCCTAGCTCCAATCCTAACCCTAATCGTCTCTCTAACTCTTACCCTCAACATAACCTCAACCCTAGGTCCAATCCTAACCCTATTCGTCTCTCTAAACCTAGCCCTCAACATAACCCTAACCCTCGGTCCAATCCTAACACTAACCTTCTCTCTAACCGTAGCCCTAAACATAACCATAAGCCTAGGTCCATTCATAAACCCTAATTGTCTACCTAGCCCTTGCCCTCAACATAACCCTAACCGTAGCTCCAATCCTAACCCTAACCATCTCTCTAACCCTAGCCCTCAACCTAACCCTAACCCTAGGTCCCATCCTAACCCTAATCGTCTCTCTAACCTTAGCCCTCAACATAACCCTAACCCTAGCTCCAATCCTAACCCGAACTGTCTCTCTAACCCTAGCCCTCAACCTAACACAAACCCTAGGTCTAATCCTAACCCTAATCGTCTCTCTAACCCTAGCCCTCAACATAACCCTAACCCTAGGTACAATCCAAACACTAATCGTCTATCTAACGCTAGCCCTAAACATAACCTTAACCCTAGGTCCAATAATAACCCTAATCGTCTCTCCGACCCTAGCTCTCAACATAACCCTAACCCTAAGTCCAATCGACTCTAATCATCTATCTAACCCTACCCTCAACATAACCCTAACCCTAGGTCCAATCCTAACTCTAATAGTCTATCTAACCCTAGCCCTCAACATAACCCTATCCCTAAGTCCAATCCTAACTCTAATCGTCTATCTAACCCTAGCCCTCAACATAACCCTAACCCTAGCTGCAAATCTAACCCGAACCTTCTCTCTAACCCTAGCCCTCAACATAACCATAACCCTCAACATAAAGTTAACCCTAGGGCCAATCCTAACCCTAATCGTCTACCTAACCCTAGCCCTCAACAGAACCCTAACCCTATGGTCCAGTCCTAACCCTAATAGTGTATCTAATCCTAGCCCTAAACATAACCCTAACCCTAGGTCCAATCCTAACCCTAATCGTCTTTCTAACCCTAGCCCTGAACATAACTCTAACACTAGCTCCAATCCTATCCCTAATCGACAACCGAACCCTAATCGTCTCTCTAATCCTAGCGCTCAATATAACCTTAACTCTAGGACCAATCCAAACCCAACGTGTGTTTTCACTGCTGGAATACGTTTTGGGATGCATTGTTTCAATCTCTTGCAAGCCTCATGTTGTTTCTTAGAGAATATGGAAAAACAAAGAGTATGTTTCCCAAATCACTTGTAATCCAGAAAAAGGCACACTGCTTCACTCTTGCTGAAACACGCTCTTTCTCATAATGTTTTGAGAACATTCAAGAAACCCGAAAAGAAGTGCATTTTTTAGTGAAATTCAGACGGGTATGTTCAAAATGACATTACTATTGGTTGCAGAGTGCAAAAGCACGATTGCCGTCACGTTCTCCATGACACGCTTACATTTCCGACTGACCTGCAGTAGGACTTTCACAAAAAGATATGTTTGCGTGTCTGTGGTGAAAGGAGCTCTCAGTTGTGTATTCAGTGCTGGACAGTGACACTTTCTACGTAGGTTCACAGCGTTTTGAGAGCAGCAACATGCTTCAAACTGAAACTGCTACAAGGTGTGTGTAGCATGCAGAAAGAAGGCTTCTCATTTCAAAGAAAGAAGAGGAAACCAAAATCCAGGTAGTGAAAAGAGCACACCAGTATGGGAGATGTGCATGTGGACAGTTTCCAGCAGCAGCTCTTTGTGGACACTTGAGAACAGCGCTGTGAAAAAATTTCGTACGAAGCGGCATTTGGCCAAAGTTGAAAGACCTTCCAAAACGAGCCCTAAAGAACTTAGCCAATCGATGAATGTTGCAATAAGCTCCTGCAGGAAAGGTGCTTCTATGACACAACCCCCGAGCAGGTAGCTACATTCTGCACAGTACAAAATGCAAATGAATTCCAGGCTGAAAACTCTCCACAGAAGCATGTAATGCATGTGTTTCTCTCTGAAAGAACACTCAGCCCCTAGGCTTTTGCTTGCTCCTTCAAAATGTTTGCAGAAACGTATGTTTTCACTACTGGAATACGTTTTGGGATGCATCGTTTCAATCTCTTGCAAGCCTCATGTTGTTTCTTAGACACTGTGGAAAAACAAGGAGTATGTTTCCCAAATCACTTGTAATCCAGAGAAACGCACACTGCATCACTCTTGCTCACACACGCTCTTTTCTCCTAATGTGTTGAGAACATACAAGAAACCAGAAAAGAAGTGCATTTTGCACTGAAATTCAGACGGGTATCTTGAATGGGACATTTCTATTGGTTGCAGAGTGCAAAAGCACGATTGACTAAATGTTCTCGATGACACGCTTACATTTCCAAGTGACCTGAAGTAGGACTTTCACAAAAAGATGTCTTTGCGTGTCTGTGGTGAAAGAAGCTCTAAGTTGTGTATTCAGTGCTGGAGAGTGACACACTCTACACAGGTTAAACAGCATTCTTAGAGCACCAGGATGCTTATAATATAAACTGCTACAAGATGTGTGTAGCATGCTGAATGAAGGCTTGTAATTTCAAAGAAAGAAGAGGAAATCAAATTCCAGGTAGTGAAAGGAGCATGCCAGTATGGGAGATGTGCCTCTGGACAGTTTCAAGTAGCAGCTCTTTGTGGACACTTGGAAACAGCGCTGTGAAAAAATTTCGTACGAAGCGGGACTGGCCAAAGTTGAAAGACCTTCCAAAACCATCCCTAAAGACCTTAGCCAAACAATGAATGTTGCGATAAGCTCCGGCAGGAAAGGTGCTTCTATGACACAACCCCCAAGCAGGTAGCTACCTTCTGCACAGTACAAAATGCAAATGATTTCCAGACTGAAAACTCTCCGCAGAAGAATGAAATGCATGTGTTTCTCTCTGAACAAACACTCAGCCACTAGGCTTTTGCTTGCTCCTTCAAAGTCTTTGAAGAAACGTATGTTTTCACTGCTGGAATACGTTTTGGGATGCATCGTTTCAATCTCTTGCAAGCCTCATGTTCTTTCTTAGACGATGTGGAAAAACGCGGATTATGTTTCCCAAATCACTTGAAATCCAGGAAAACACACAGTGCTTCACTCTTGCCCAAACATGCTCTTTCTCCTAATGCGTTGAGAATATTCAAGAAAGCAGAAAGGAAGAGCATTTGATAGTGAAATTCAGACTAGCATGTACAAAAAGCCATTTCTTTCGGTTGAAGGGTGAAAAAGCATGATGGTCTTCATATTCTCGATGAAACCCTTACCTTTCCAAGTGACCACAATTAGGACTTTCCCAAAAAGATGTGTTTGCGTGTCTGAGGCGAAAGGAGCTCTAAATTGTGTATTCAGTGCTGGAGAGTGACACACTCTACATAGGTTAAAAAACGTTTTAGAGCACCAACATGCTTAAAATTGAAACTGCTACAAGATGTGTGTAGCATGCAGAAAGAAGGCTTGTCATTTCAAAGAAAGAAGAGGAAACCAAAATCCAGGTACTGAAACGAGCACACCAGTATGGGAGATGTGCATGTGGACAGTTTCAAGCAGCAGCTCCTTCTGGACACTTGGAAACAGCAATGTAAAAATATTTTGTTCGAATCGGGATTTGGCCAAAGTTGAACGACCTTCCAACACCAACCCTAAAGAACTTAGCCAAACAATGAATGTCGCAATAACCTCCTGTAGGAAAGGTGCTTCTATGACACAACCCCCGAGCAGGTAGCTACATTCTGCACAGTACAAAATGCATATGAATTCCAGACTGAAAACTCACTCCAGAAGGAAGAAATGCGCGTCTTTCTCTCTGAAAGAACACTCAGCCACTATTCTTTTGCTTGCTCCTTCAAAGTCTTTGTAGAAACGTGTGTTTTCACTGCTGGAATACGTTTTAGGATGCATTGTTTCAATCTCTTGCAAGCCTCATGTTCTTTCTTACTCAATGTGGAAAAACGCGGATTATTTTTCCCAAATCACTTGAAATCCAGGAAAACGCACCCTGCATCAGTCTTGCTCAAACACGCTTTTCACCTAATGCATTGAGAACATTCAAGAAAGCAGAAAAGGAGGGCCCTAACCCTTGGTCCAATCCTAAACCGAACCGTCTCCCTAATCCTAGCCCTCAACATAACCCTAACCGTAGGTCCAATCCTAACCTAATCGTCTCTCTGCCTAGCCCTCAACATAACCCTAACCATAGTTCCAATCCTAAACCTAATCGTCTATCTAAACCTAGCCCTAAACATAACCCTAACCCTAGGTCCAATCCTAAGCTGAACCGTCTCTCTAACCCTACCCTTCTACATAACCCTAACCCTAGGTCCAATCCTAACCTAATCGTCTCTCTAACCCTAACCCTCAACATTACCCTACCCTAGGTCCATTCCTAACCCTAATCGACTCTCTAACCGTAGCCCTCAACATAACCCTAACCCTAGTTCCAATCCAAACCCTAATCGTCTATCTAACCCTAGCCCTCATCATAACCATAACCCTACGTCCAATCCTAATCCGAAAGGTCTCTCTAACCCTAGCTATCAACATAACCCTAACCCTATCTCCAATCCTAACCTATTAGTCCATCTAACCCTAACCCTCAATGTAACCCTCACGCTAGGTCCAATCGTAACCCTAATCGAATCTCTAACCTTAGCCCTCAACATAACCCTAACCCTAGGTCCAAACGTAACCCTAATCGTCTATCTAACCATACCCCTAAACATAACCCTAACCCTAGGTGCAATCCTAACCTGAACGGTCTCTCTAACCCTAGCCCTCAACATAACCTTAACCCTAGGTAACAATCCTAACCAGAACCGTCTCTCTAACCCTAGCCCTCAACATAACCCTAACCCTAGGTACAATCCAAACACTAATCGTCTGTCTAACCCTAGCCCTAAACATAACCTTAACCCTAGGTCCAATCCTAACCCTAATCGTCTCTCTAAACCTAGCCCTCAACATAACCCTAACCCTAGGTCCAATCCTAACTCTAATCGTCTCTCTAACCCTAGCCCGCAACCTAATCCTAACACTACGTCCAATCCTAACTCTAATCGTCTATCTAACCCTAGCCCTCAACATAACCCTAACCCTAGCTCCAATCCTAACCCTAATCGTCTCTCTAACTCTTACCCTCAACATAACCTCAACCCTAGGTCCAATCCTAACCCTATTCGTCTCTCTAAACCTAGCCCTCAACATAACCCTAACCCTCGGTCCAATCCTAACACTAACCTTCTCTCTAACCGTAGCCCTAAACATAACCATAAGCCTAGGTCCATTCATAAACCCTAATTGTCTACCTAGCCCTTGCCCTCAACATAACACTAACCCTAGCTCCAATCCTAACCCTAACCATCTCTCTAACCCTAGCCCTCAACCTAACCCTAACCCTAGGTCCCATCCTAACCCTAATCGTCTCTCTAACCTTAGCCCTCAACATAACCCTAACCCTAGCTCCAATCCTAACCCGAACTGTCTCTCTAACCCTAGCCCTCAACCTAACACAAACCCTAGGTCTAATCCTAACCCTAATCGTCTCTCTAACCCTAGCCCTCAACATAACCCTAACCCTAGGTACAATCCAAACACTAATCGTCTATCTAACGCTAGCCCTAAACATAACCTTAACCCTAGGTCCAATAATAACCCTAATCGTCTCTCCGACCCTAGCTCTCAACATAACCCTAACCCTAAGTCCAATCGACTCTAATCATCTATCTAACCCTACCCTCAACATAACCCTAACCCTAGGTCCAATCCTAACTCTAATAGTCTATCTAACCCTAGCCCTCAACATAACCCTATCCCTAAGTCCAATCCTAACTCTAATCGTCTATCTAACCCTAGCCCTCAACATAACCCTAACCCTAGCTGCAAATCTAACCCGAACCTTCTCTCTAACCCTAGCCCTCAACATAACCATAACCCTCAACATAAAGTTAACCCTAGGGCCAATCCTAACCCTAATCGTCTACCTAACCCTAGCCCTCAACAGAACCCTAACCCTATGGTCCAGTCCTAACCCTAATAGTGTATCTAATCCTAGCCCTAAACATAACCCTAACCCTAGGTCCAATCCTAACCCTAATCGTCTTTCTAACCCTAGCCCTGAACATAACTCTAACACTAGCTCCAATCCTATCCCTAATCGACAACCGAACCCTAATCGTCTCTCTAATCCTAGCGCTCAATATAACCTTAACTCTAGGACCAATCCAAACCCAACGTGTGTTTTCACTGCTGGAATACGTTTTGGGATGCATTGTTTCAATCTCTTGCAAGCCTCATGTTGTTTCTTAGAGAATATGGAAAAACAAAGAGTATGTTTCCCAAATCACTTGTAATCCAGAAAAAGGCACACTGCTTCACTCTTGCTGAAACACGCTCTTTCTCATAATGTTTTGAGAACATTCAAGAAACCCGAAAAGAAGTGCATTTTTTAGTGAAATTCAGACGGGTATGTTCAAAATGACATTACTATTGGTTGCAGAGTGCAAAAGCACGATTGCCGTCACGTTCTCCATGACACGCTTACATTTCCGACTGACCTGCAGTAGGACTTTCACAAAAAGATATGTTTGCGTGTCTGTGGTGAAAGGAGCTCTCAGTTGTGTATTCAGTGCTGGACAGTGACACTTTCTACGTAGGTTCACAGCGTTTTGAGAGCAGCAACATGCTTCAAACTGAAACTGCTACAAGGTGTGTGTAGCATGCAGAAAGAAGGCTTCTCATTTCAAAGAAAGAAGAGGAAACCAAAATCCAGGTAGTGAAAAGAGCACACCAGTATGGGAGATGTGCATGTGGACAGTTTCCAGCAGCAGCTCTTTGTGGACACTTGAGAACAGCGCTGTGAAAAAATTTCGTACGAAGCGGCATTTGGCCAAAGTTGAAAGACCTTCCAAAACGAGCCCTAAAGAACTTAGCCAATCGATGAATGTTGCAATAAGCTCCTGCAGGAAAGGTGCTTCTATGACACAACCCCCGAGCAGGTAGCTACATTCTGCACAGTACAAAATGCAAATGAATTCCAGGCTGAAAACTCTCCACAGAAGCATGTAATGCATGTGTTTCTCTCTGAAAGAACACTCAGCCCCTAGGCTTTTGCTTGCTCCTTCAAAATGTTTGCAGAAACGTATGTTTTCACTACTGGAATACGTTTTGGGATGCATCGTTTCAATCTCTTGCAAGCCTCATGTTGTTTCTTAGACACTGTGGAAAAACAAGGAGTATGTTTCCCAAATCACTTGTAATCCAGAGAAACGCACACTGCATCACTCTTGCTCACACACGCTCTTTTCTCCTAATGTGTTGAGAACATACAAGAAACCAGAAAAGAAGTGCATTTTGCACTGAAATTCAGACGGGTATCTTGAATGGGACATTTCTATTGGTTGCAGAGTGCAAAAGCACGATTGACTAAATGTTCTCGATGACACGCTTACATTTCCAAGTGACCTGAAGTAGGACTTTCACAAAAAGATGTCTTTGCGTGTCTGTGGTGAAAGAAGCTCTAAGTTGTGTATTCAGTGCTGGAGAGTGACACACTCTACACAGGTTAAACAGCATTCTTAGAGCACCAGGATGCTTATAATATAAACTGCTACAAGATGTGTGTAGCATGCTGAATGAAGGCTTGTAATTTCAAAGAAAGAAGAGGAAATCAAATTCCAGGTAGTGAAAGGAGCATGCCAGTATGGGAGATGTGCCTCTGGACAGTTTCAAGTAGCAGCTCTTTGTGGACACTTGGAAACAGCGCTGTGAAAAAATTTCGTACGAAGCGGGACTGGCCAAAGTTGAAAGACCTTCCAAAACCATCCCTAAAGACCTTAGCCAAACAATGAATGTTGCGATAAGCTCCGGCAGGAAAGGTGCTTCTATGACACAACCCCCAAGCAGGTAGCTACCTTCTGCACAGTACAAAATGCAAATGATTTCCAGACTGAAAACTCTCCGCAGAAGAATGAAATGCATGTGTTTCTCTCTGAACAAACACTCAGCCACTAGGCTTTTGCTTGCTCCTTCAAAGTCTTTGAAGAAACGTATGTTTTCACTGCTGGAATACGTTTTGGGATGCATCGTTTCAATCTCTTGCAAGCCTCATGTTCTTTCTTAGACGATGTGGAAAAACGCGGATTATGTTTCCCAAATCACTTGAAATCCAGGAAAACACACAGTGCTTCACTCTTGCCCAAACATGCTCTTTCTCCTAATGCGTTGAGAATATTCAAGAAAGCAGAAAGGAAGAGCATTTGATAGTGAAATTCAGACTAGCATGTACAAAAAGCCATTTCTTTCGGTTGAAGGGTGAAAAAGCATGATGGTCTTCATATTCTCGATGAAACCCTTACCTTTCCAAGTGACCACAATTAGGACTTTCCCAAAAAGATGTGTTTGCGTGTCTGAGGCGAAAGGAGCTCTAAATTGTGTATTCAGTGCTGGAGAGTGACACACTCTACATAGGTTAAAAAACGTTTTAGAGCACCAACATGCTTAAAATTGAAACTGCTACAAGATGTGTGTAGCATGCAGAAAGAAGGCTTGTCATTTCAAAGAAAGAAGAGGAAACCAAAATCCAGGTACTGAAACGAGCACACCAGTATGGGAGATGTGCATGTGGACAGTTTCAAGCAGCAGCTCCTTCTGGACACTTGGAAACAGCAATGTAAAAATATTTTGTTCGAATCGGGATTTGGCCAAAGTTGAACGACCTTCCAACACCAACCCTAAAGAACTTAGCCAAACAATGAATGTCGCAATAACCTCCTGTAGGAAAGGTGCTTCTATGACACAACCCCCGAGCAGGTAGCTACATTCTGCACAGTACAAAATGCATATGAATTCCAGACTGAAAACTCACTCCAGAAGGAAGAAATGCGCGTCTTTCTCTCTGAAAGAACACTCAGCCACTATTCTTTTGCTTGCTCCTTCAAAGTCTTTGTAGAAACGTGTGTTTTCACTGCTGGAATACGTTTTAGGATGCATTGTTTCAATCTCTTGCAAGCCTCATGTTCTTTCTTACTCAATGTGGAAAAACGCGGATTATTTTTCCCAAATCACTTGAAATCCAGGAAAACGCACCCTGCATCAGTCTTGCTCAAACACGCTTTTCACCTAATGCATTGAGAACATTCAAGAAAGCAGAAAAGGAGGGCCCTAACCCTTGGTCCAATCCTAAACCGAACCGTCTCCCTAATCCTAGCCCTCAACATAACCCTAACCGTAGGTCCAATCCTAACCTAATCGTCTCTCTGCCTAGCCCTCAACATAACCCTAACCATAGTTCCAATCCTAAACCTAATCGTCTATCTAAACCTAGCCCTAAACATAACCCTAACCCTAGGTCCAATCCTAAGCTGAACCGTCTCTCTAACCCTACCCTTCTACATAACCCTAACCCTAGGTCCAATCCTAACCTAATCGTCTCTCTAACCCTAACCCTCAACATTACCCTACCCTAGGTCCATTCCTAACCCTAATCGACTCTCTAACCGTAGCCCTCAACATAACCCTAACCCTAGTTCCAATCCAAACCCTAATCGTCTATCTAACCCTAGCCCTCATCATAACCATAACCCTACGTCCAATCCTAATCCGAAAGGTCTCTCTAACCCTAGCTATCAACATAACCCTAACCCTATCTCCAATCCTAACCTATTAGTCCATCTAACCCTAACCCTCAATGTAACCCTCACGCTAGGTCCAATCGTAACCCTAATCGAATCTCTAACCTTAGCCCTCAACATAACCCTAACCCTAGGTCCAAACGTAACCCTAATCGTCTATCTAACCATACCCCTAAACATAACCCTAACCCTAGGTGCAATCCTAACCTGAACGGTCTCTCTAACCCTAGCCCTCAACATAACCTTAACCCTAGGTAACAATCCTAACCAGAACCGTCTCTCTAACCCTAGCCCTCAACATAACCCTAACCCTAGGTACAATCCAAACACTAATCGTCTGTCTAACCCTAGCCCTAAACATAACCTTAACCCTAGGTCCAATCCTAACCCTAATCGTCTCTCTAAACCTAGCCCTCAACATAACCCTAACCCTAGGTCCAATCCTAACTCTAATCGTCTCTCTAACCCTAGCCCGCAACCTAATCCTAACACTACGTCCAATCCTAACTCTAATCGTCTATCTAACCCTAGCCCTCAACATAACCCTAACCCTAGCTCCAATCCTAACCCTAATCGTCTCTCTAACTCTTACCCTCAACATAACCTCAACCCTAGGTCCAATCCTAACCCTATTCGTCTCTCTAAACCTAGCCCTCAACATAACCCTAACCCTCGGTCCAATCCTAACACTAACCTTCTCTCTAACCGTAGCCCTAAACATAACCATAAGCCTAGGTCCATTCATAAACCCTAATTGTCTACCTAGCCCTTGCCCTCAACATAACACTAACCCTAGCTCCAATCCTAACCCTAACCATCTCTCTAACCCTAGCCCTCAACCTAACCCTAACCCTAGGTCCCATCCTAACCCTAATCGTCTCTCTAACCTTAGCCCTCAACATAACCCTAACCCTAGCTCCAATCCTAACCCGAACTGTCTCTCTAACCCTAGCCCTCAACCTAACACAAACCCTAGGTCTAATCCTAACCCTAATCGTCTCTCTAACCCTAGCCCTCAACATAACCCTAACCCTAGGTACAATCCAAACACTAATCGTCTATCTAACGCTAGCCCTAAACATAACCTTAACCCTAGGTCCAATAATAACCCTAATCGTCTCTCCGACCCTAGCTCTCAACATAACCCTAACCCTAAGTCCAATCGACTCTAATCATCTATCTAACCCTACCCTCAACATAACCCTAACCCTAGGTCCAATCCTAACTCTAATAGTCTATCTAACCCTAGCCCTCAACATAACCCTATCCCTAAGTCCAATCCTAACTCTAATCGTCTATCTAACCCTAGCCCTCAACATAACCCTAACCCTAGCTGCAAATCTAACCCGAACCTTCTCTCTAACCCTAGCCCTCAACATAACCATAACCCTCAACATAAAGTTAACCCTAGGGCCAATCCTAACCCTAATCGTCTACCTAACCCTAGCCCTCAACAGAACCCTAACCCTATGGTCCAGTCCTAACCCTAATAGTGTATCTAATCCTAGCCCTAAACATAACCCTAACCCTAGGTCCAATCCTAACCCTAATCGTCTTTCTAACCCTAGCCCTGAACATAACTCTAACACTAGCTCCAATCCTATCCCTAATCGACAACCGAACCCTAATCGTCTCTCTAATCCTAGCGCTCAATATAACCTTAACTCTAGGACCAATCCAAACCCAACGTGTGTTTTCACTGCTGGAATACGTTTTGGGATGCATTGTTTCAATCTCTTGCAAGCCTCATGTTGTTTCTTAGAGAATATGGAAAAACAAAGAGTATGTTTCCCAAATCACTTGTAATCCAGAAAAAGGCACACTGCTTCACTCTTGCTGAAACACGCTCTTTCTCATAATGTTTTGAGAACATTCAAGAAACCCGAAAAGAAGTGCATTTTTTAGTGAAATTCAGACGGGTATGTTCAAAATGACATTACTATTGGTTGCAGAGTGCAAAAGCACGATTGCCGTCACGTTCTCCATGACACGCTTACATATCCGACTGACCTGCAGTAGGACTTTCACAAAAAGATATGTTTGCGTGTCTGTGGTGAAAGGAGCTCTCAGTTGTGTATTCAGTGCTGGACAGTGACACTTTCTACGTAGGTTCACAGCGTTTTGAGAGCAGCAACATGCTTCAAACTGAAACTGCTACAAGGTGTGTGTAGCATGCAGAAAGAAGGCTTCTCATTTCAAAGAAAGAAGAGGAAACCAAAATCCAGGTAGTGAAAAGAGCACACCAGTATGGGAGATGTGCATGTGGACAGTTTCCAGCAGCAGCTCTTTGTGGACACTTGAGAACAGCGCTGTGAAAAAATTTCGTACGAAGCGGCATTTGGCCAAAGTTGAAAGACCTTCCAAAACGAGCCCTAAAGAACTTAGCCAATCGATGAATGTTGCAATAAGCTCCTGCAGGAAAGGTGCTTCTATGACACAACCCCCGAGCAGGTAGCTACATTCTGCACAGTACAAAATGCAAATGAATTCCAGGCTGAAAACTCTCCACAGAAGCATGTAATGCATGTGTTTCTCTCTGAAAGAACACTCAGCCCCTAGGCTTTTGCTTGCTCCTTCAAAATGTTTGCAGAAACGTATGTTTTCACTACTGGAATACGTTTTGGGATGCATCGTTTCAATCTCTTGCAAGCCTCATGTTGTTTCTTAGACACTGTGGAAAAACAAGGAGTATGTTTCCCAAATCACTTGTAATCCAGAGAAACGCACACTGCATCACTCTTGCTCACACACGCTCTTTTCTCCTAATGTGTTGAGAACATACAAGAAACCAGAAAAGAAGTGCATTTTGCACTGAAATTCAGACGGGTATCTTGAATGGGACATTTCTATTGGTTGCAGAGTGCAAAAGCACGATTGACTAAATGTTCTCGATGACACGCTTACATTTCCAAGTGACCTGAAGTAGGACTTTCACAAAAAGATGTCTTTGCGTGTCTGTGGTGAAAGAAGCTCTAAGTTGTGTATTCAGTGCTGGAGAGTGACACACTCTACACAGGTTAAACAGCATTCTTAGAGCACCAGGATGCTTATAATATAAACTGCTACAAGATGTGTGTAGCATGCTGAATGAAGGCTTGTAATTTCAAAGAAAGAAGAGGAAATCAAATTCCAGGTAGTGAAAGGAGCATGCCAGTATGGGAGATGTGCCTCTGGACAGTTTCAAGTAGCAGCTCTTTGTGGACACTTGGAAACAGCGCTGTGAAAAAATTTCGTACGAAGCGGGACTGGCCAAAGTTGAAAGACCTTCCAAAACCATCCCTAAAGACCTTAGCCAAACAATGAATGTTGCGATAAGCTCCGGCAGGAAAGGTGCTTCTATGACACAACCCCCAAGCAGGTAGCTACCTTCTGCACAGTACAAAATGCAAATGATTTCCAGACTGAAAACTCTCCGCAGAAGAATGAAATGCATGTGTTTCTCTCTGAACAAACACTCAGCCACTAGGCTTTTGCTTGCTCCTTCAAAGTCTTTGAAGAAACGTATGTTTTCACTGCTGGAATACGTTTTGGGATGCATCGTTTCAATCTCTTGCAAGCCTCATGTTCTTTCTTAGACGATGTGGAAAAACGCGGATTATGTTTCCCAAATCACTTGAAATCCAGGAAAACACACAGTGCTTCACTCTTGCCCAAACATGCTCTTTCTCCTAATGCGTTGAGAATATTCAAGAAAGCAGAAAGGAAGAGCATTTGATAGTGAAATTCAGACTAGCATGTACAAAAAGCCATTTCTTTCGGTTGAAGGGTGAAAAAGCATGATGGTCTTCATATTCTCGATGAAACCCTTACCTTTCCAAGTGACCACAATTAGGACTTTCCCAAAAAGATGTGTTTGCGTGTCTGAGGCGAAAGGAGCTCTAAATTGTGTATTCAGTGCTGGAGAGTGACACACTCTACATAGGTTAAAAAACGTTTTAGAGCACCAACATGCTTAAAATTGAAACTGCTACAAGATGTGTGTAGCATGCAGAAAGAAGGCTTGTCATTTCAAAGAAAGAAGAGGAAACCAAAATCCAGGTACTGAAACGAGCACACCAGTATGGGAGATGTGCATGTGGACAGTTTCAAGCAGCAGCTCCTTCTGGACACTTGGAAACAGCAATGTAAAAATATTTTGTTCGAATCGGGATTTGGCCAAAGTTGAACGACCTTCCAACACCAACCCTAAAGAACTTAGCCAAACAATGAATGTCGCAATAACCTCCTGTAGGAAAGGTGCTTCTATGACACAACCCCCGAGCAGGTAGCTACATTCTGCACAGTACAAAATGCATATGAATTCCAGACTGAAAACTCACTCCAGAAGGAAGAAATGCGCGTCTTTCTCTCTGAAAGAACACTCAGCCACTATTCTTTTGCTTGCTCCTTCAAAGTCTTTGTAGAAACGTGTGTTTTCACTGCTGGAATACGTTTTAGGATGCATTGTTTCAATCTCTTGCAAGCCTCATGTTCTTTCTTACTCAATGTGGAAAAACGCGGATTATTTTTCCCAAATCACTTGAAATCCAGGAAAACGCACCCTGCATCAGTCTTGCTCAAACACGCTTTTCACCTAATGCATTGAGAACATTCAAGAAAGCAGAAAAGGAGGGCCCTAACCCTTGGTCCAATCCTAAACCGAACCGTCTCCCTAATCCTAGCCCTCAACATAACCCTAACCGTAGGTCCAATCCTAACCTAATCGTCTCTCTGCCTAGCCCTCAACATAACCCTAACCATAGTTCCAATCCTAAACCTAATCGTCTATCTAAACCTAGCCCTAAACATAACCCTAACCCTAGGTCCAATCCTAAGCTGAACCGTCTCTCTAACCCTACCCTTCTACATAACCCTAACCCTAGGTCCAATCCTAACCTAATCGTCTCTCTAACCCTAACCCTCAACATTACCCTACCCTAGGTCCATTCCTAACCCTAATCGACTCTCTAACCGTAGCCCTCAACATAACCCTAACCCTAGTTCCAATCCAAACCCTAATCGTCTATCTAACCCTAGCCCTCATCATAACCATAACCCTACGTCCAATCCTAATCCGAAAGGTCTCTCTAACCCTAGCTATCAACATAACCCTAACCCTATCTCCAATCCTAACCTATTAGTCCATCTAACCCTAACCCTCAATGTAACCCTCACGCTAGGTCCAATCGTAACCCTAATCGAATCTCTAACCTTAGCCCTCAACATAACCCTAACCCTAGGTCCAAACGTAACCCTAATCGTCTATCTAACCATACCCCTAAACATAACCCTAACCCTAGGTGCAATCCTAACCTGAACGGTCTCTCTAACCCTAGCCCTCAACATAACCTTAACCCTAGGTAACAATCCTAACCAGAACCGTCTCTCTAACCCTAGCCCTCAACATAACCCTAACCCTAGGTACAATCCAAACACTAATCGTCTGTCTAACCCTAGCCCTAAACATAACCTTAACCCTAGGTCCAATCCTAACCCTAATCGTCTCTCTAAACCTAGCCCTCAACATAACCCTAACCCTAGGTCCAATCCTAACTCTAATCGTCTCTCTAACCCTAGCCCGCAACCTAATCCTAACACTACGTCCAATCCTAACTCTAATCGTCTATCTAACCCTAGCCCTCAACATAACCCTAACCCTAGCTCCAATCCTAACCCTAATCGTCTCTCTAACTCTTACCCTCAACATAACCTCAACCCTAGGTCCAATCCTAACCCTATTCGTCTCTCTAAACCTAGCCCTCAACATAACCCTAACCCTCGGTCCAATCCTAACACTAACCTTCTCTCTAACCGTAGCCCTAAACATAACCATAAGCCTAGGTCCATTCATAAACCCTAATTGTCTACCTAGCCCTTGCCCTCAACATAACACTAACCCTAGCTCCAATCCTAACCCTAACCATCTCTCTAACCCTAGCCCTCAACCTAACCCTAACCCTAGGTCCCATCCTAACCCTAATCGTCTCTCTAACCTTAGCCCTCAACATAACCCTAACCCTAGCTCCAATCCTAACCCGAACTGTCTCTCTAACCCTAGCCCTCAACCTAACACAAACCCTAGGTCTAATCCTAACCCTAATCGTCTCTCTAACCCTAGCCCTCAACATAACCCTAACCCTAGGTACAATCCAAACACTAATCGTCTATCTAACGCTAGCCCTAAACATAACCTTAACCCTAGGTCCAATAATAACCCTAATCGTCTCTCCGACCCTAGCTCTCAACATAACCCTAACCCTAAGTCCAATCGACTCTAATCATCTATCTAACCCTACCCTCAACATAACCCTAACCCTAGGTCCAATCCTAACTCTAATAGTCTATCTAACCCTAGCCCTCAACATAACCCTATCCCTAAGTCCAATCCTAACTCTAATCGTCTATCTAACCCTAGCCCTCAACATAACCCTAACCCTAGCTGCAAATCTAACCCGAACCTTCTCTCTAACCCTAGCCCTCAACATAACCATAACCCTCAACATAAAGTTAACCCTAGGGCCAATCCTAACCCTAATCGTCTACCTAACCCTAGCCCTCAACAGAACCCTAACCCTATGGTCCAGTCCTAACCCTAATAGTGTATCTAATCCTAGCCCTAAACATAACCCTAACCCTAGGTCCAATCCTAACCCTAATCGTCTTTCTAACCCTAGCCCTGAACATAACTCTAACACTAGCTCCAATCCTATCCCTAATCGACAACCGAACCCTAATCGTCTCTCTAATCCTAGCGCTCAATATAACCTTAACTCTAGGACCAATCCAAACCCAACGTGTGTTTTCACTGCTGGAATACGTTTTGGGATGCATTGTTTCAATCTCTTGCAAGCCTCATGTTGTTTCTTAGAGAATATGGAAAAACAAAGAGTATGTTTCCCAAATCACTTGTAATCCAGAAAAAGGCACACTGCTTCACTCTTGCTGAAACACGCTCTTTCTCATAATGTTTTGAGAACATTCAAGAAACCCGAAAAGAAGTGCAGTTTTTAGTGAAATTCAGACGGGTATGTTCAAAATGACATTACTATTGGTTGCAGAGTGCAAAAGCACGATTGCCGTCACGTTCTCCATGACACGCTTACATATCCGACTGACCTGCAGTAGGACTTTCACAAAAAGATATGTTTGCGTGTCTGTGGTGAAAGGAGCTCTCAGTTGTGTATTCAGTGCTGGACAGTGACACTTTCTACGTAGGTTCACAGCGTTTTGAGAGCAGCAACATGCTTCAAACTGAAACTGCTACAAGGTGTGTGTAGCATGCAGAAAGAAGGCTTCTCATTTCAAAGAAAGAAGAGGAAACCAAAATCCAGGTAGTGAAAAGAGCACACCAGTATGGGAGATGTGCATGTGGACAGTTTCCAGCAGCAGCTCTTTGTGGACACTTGAGAACAGCGCTGTGAAAAAATTTCGTACGAAGCGGCATTTGGCCAAAGTTGAAAGACCTTCCAAAACGAGCCCTAAAGAACTTAGCCAATCGATGAATGTTGCAATAAGCTCCTGCAGGAAAGGTGCTTCTATGACACAACCCCCGAGCAGGTAGCTACATTCTGCACAGTACAAAATGCAAATGAATTCCAGGCTGAAAACTCTCCACAGAAGCATGTAATGCATGTGTTTCTCTCTGAAAGAACACTCAGCCCCTAGGCTTTTGCTTGCTCCTTCAAAATGTTTGCAGAAACGTATGTTTTCACTACTGGAATACGTTTTGGGATGCATCGTTTCAATCTCTTGCAAGCCTCATGTTGTTTCTTAGACACTGTGGAAAAACAAGGAGTATGTTTCCCAAATCACTTGTAATCCAGAGAAACGCACACTGCATCACTCTTGCTCACACACGCTCTTTTCTCCTAATGTGTTGAGAACATACAAGAAACCAGAAAAGAAGTGCATTTTGCACTGAAATTCAGACGGGTATCTTGAATGGGACATTTCTATTGGTTGCAGAGTGCAAAAGCACGATTGACTAAATGTTCTCGATGACACGCTTACATTTCCAAGTGACCTGAAGTAGGACTTTCACAAAAAGATGTCTTTGCGTGTCTGTGGTGAAAGAAGCTCTAAGTTGTGTATTCAGTGCTGGAGAGTGACACACTCTACACAGGTTAAACAGCATTCTTAGAGCACCAGGATGCTTATAATATAAACTGCTACAAGATGTGTGTAGCATGCTGAATGAAGGCTTGTAATTTCAAAGAAAGAAGAGGAAATCAAATTCCAGGTAGTGAAAGGAGCATGCCAGTATGGGAGATGTGCCTCTGGACAGTTTCAAGTAGCAGCTCTTTGTGGACACTTGGAAACAGCGCTGTGAAAAAATTTCGTACGAAGCGGGACTGGCCAAAGTTGAAAGACCTTCCAAAACCATCCCTAAAGACCTTAGCCAAACAATGAATGTTGCGATAAGCTCCGGCAGGAAAGGTGCTTCTATGACACAACCCCCAAGCAGGTAGCTACCTTCTGCACAGTACAAAATGCAAATGATTTCCAGACTGAAAACTCTCCGCAGAAGAATGAAATGCATGTGTTTCTCTCTGAACAAACACTCAGCCACTAGGCTTTTGCTTGCTCCTTCAAAGTCTTTGAAGAAACGTATGTTTTCACTGCTGGAATACGTTTTGGGATGCATCGTTTCAATCTCTTGCAAGCCTCATGTTCTTTCTTAGACGATGTGGAAAAACGCGGATTATGTTTCCCAAATCACTTGAAATCCAGGAAAACACACAGTGCTTCACTCTTGCCCAAACATGCTCTTTCTCCTAATGCGTTGAGAATATTCAAGAAAGCAGAAAGGAAGAGCATTTGATAGTGAAATTCAGACTAGCATGTACAAAAAGCCATTTCTTTCGGTTGAAGGGTGAAAAAGCATGATGGTCTTCATATTCTCGATGAAACCCTTACCTTTCCAAGTGACCACAATTAGGACTTTCCCAAAAAGATGTGTTTGCGTGTCTGAGGCGAAAGGAGCTCTAAATTGTGTATTCAGTGCTGGAGAGTGACACACTCTACATAGGTTAAAAAACGTTTTAGAGCACCAACATGCTTAAAATTGAAACTGCTACAAGATGTGTGTAGCATGCAGAAAGAAGGCTTGTCATTTCAAAGAAAGAAGAGGAAACCAAAATCCAGGTACTGAAACGAGCACACCAGTATGGGAGATGTGCATGTGGACAGTTTCAAGCAGCAGCTCCTTCTGGACACTTGGAAACAGCAATGTAAAAATATTTTGTTCGAATCGGGATTTGGCCAAAGTTGAACGACCTTCCAACACCAACCCTAAAGAACTTAGCCAAACAATGAATGTCGCAATAACCTCCTGTAGGAAAGGTGCTTCTATGACACAACCCCCGAGCAGGTAGCTACATTCTGCACAGTACAAAATGCATATGAATTCCAGACTGAAAACTCACTCCAGAAGGAAGAAATGCGCGTCTTTCTCTCTGAAAGAACACTCAGCCACTATTCTTTTGCTTGCTCCTTCAAAGTCTTTGTAGAAACGTGTGTTTTCACTGCTGGAATACGTTTTAGGATGCATTGTTTCAATCTCTTGCAAGCCTCATGTTCTTTCTTACTCAATGTGGAAAAACGCGGATTATTTTTCCCAAATCACTTGAAATCCAGGAAAACGCACCCTGCATCAGTCTTGCTCAAACACGCTTTTCACCTAATGCATTGAGAACATTCAAGAAAGCAGAAAAGTAGGGCCCTAACCCTTGGTCCAATCCTAAACCGAACCGTCTCCCTAATCCTAGCCCTCAACATAACCCTAACCGTAGGTCCAATCCTAACCTAATCGTCTCTCTGCCTAGCCCTCAACATAACCCTAACCATAGTTCCAATCCTAAACCTAATCGTCTATCTAAACCTAGCCCTAAACATAACCCTAACCCTAGGTCCAATCCTAAGCTGAACCGTCTCTCTAACCCTACCCTTCTACATAACCCTAACCCTAGGTCCAATCCTAACCTAATCGTCTCTCTAATCCTAACCCTCAACATTACCCTACCCTAGGTCCATTCCTAACCCTAATCGACTCTCTAACCGTAGCCCTCAACATAACCCTAACCCTAGTTCCAATCCAAACCCTAATCGTCTATCTAACCCTAGCCCTCATCATAACCATAACCCTACGTCCAATCCTAATCCGAAAGGTCTCTCTAACCCTAGCTATCAACATAACCCTAACAATATCTCCAATCCTAACCTATTCCTCCCTCTAACCCTAGCCCTCAATGTAACCCTCACGCTAGGTCCAATCGTAACCCTAATCGAATCTCTAACCTTAGCCCTCAACATAACCCTAACCCTAGGTCCAAACGTAACCCTAATCGTCTATCTAACCATACCCCTAAACATAACCCTAACCCTAGGTGCAATCCTAACCTGAACGGTCTCTCTAACCCTAGCCCTCAACATAACCCTAACCCTAGGTAACAATCCTAACCAGAACCGTCTCTCTAACCCTAGCCCTCAACATAACCCTAACCCTAGGTCCAATCCTAACCCTAATCGTCTCTCTAAACCTACCCCTCAACATAACCCTAACCCTAGGTCCAATCCTAACTCTAATCGTCTCTCTAACCCTAGCCCGCAACATAATCCTAACACTACGTCCAATCCTAACTCTAATCGTCTATCTAACCCTAGCCCTCAACATAACCCTAACCCTAGCTCCAATCCTAACCCTAATCGTCTCTCTAACTCTTACCCTCAACATAACCTCAACCCTAGGTCCAATCCTAACCCTATTCGTCTCTCTAAACCTAGCCCTCAACATAACCCTAACCCTCGGACCAATCCTAACCCTAACCTTCTCTCTAACCCTAGCCCTAAACATAACCATAACCCTAGGTCCATTCATAAACCCTAATTGTCTACCTAGCCCTTGCCCTCAACATAACCCTAACCGTAGCTCCAATCCTAACCCTAACCATCTCTCTAACCCTAGCCCTCAACATAACCCTAACCCTAGGTACAATCCAAACACTAATCGTCTATCTAACGCTAGCCCTAAACATAACCTTAACCCTAGGTCCAATAATAACCCTAATCGTCTCTCCGACCCTAGCTCTCAACATAACCCTAACCCTAAGTCCAATCGACTCTAATCATCTATCTAACCCTACCCTCAACATAACCCTAACCCTAGGTCCAATCCTAACTCTAATAGTCTATCTAACCCTAGCCCTCAACATAACCCTATCCCTAAGTCCAATCCTAACTCTAATCGTCTATCTAACCCTAGCCCTCAACATAACCCTAACCCTAGCTGCAAATCTAACCCGAACCTTCTCTCTAACCCTAGCCCTCAACATAACCATAACCCTCAACATAAAGTTAACCCTAGGGCCAATCCTAACCCTAATCGTCTACCTAACCCTAGCCCTCAACAGAACCCTAACCCTATGGTCCAGTCCTAACCCTAATAGTGTATCTAATCCTAGCCCTAAACATAACCCTAACCCTAGGTCCAATCCTAACCCTAATCGTCTTTCTAACCCTAGCCCTGAACATAACTCTAACACTAGCTCCAATCCTATCCCTAATCGACAACCGAACCCTAATCGTCTCTCTAATCCTAGCGCTCAATATAACCTTAACTCTAGGACCAATCCAAACCCAACGTGTGTTTTCACTGCTGGAATACGTTTTGGGATGCATTGTTTCAATCTCTTGCAAGCCTCATGTTGTTTCTTAGAGAATATGGAAAAACAAAGAGTATGTTTCCCAAATCACTTGTAATCCAGAAAAAGGCACACTGCTTCACTCTTGCTGAAACACGCTCTTTCTCATAATGTTTTGAGAACATTCAAGAAACCCGAAAAGAAGTGCATTTTTTAGTGAAATTCAGACGGGTATGTTCAAAATGACATTACTATTGGTTGCAGAGTGCAAAAGCACGATTGCCGTCACGTTCTCCATGACACGCTTACATATCCGACTGACCTGCAGTAGGACTTTCACAAAAAGATATGTTTGCGTGTCTGTGGTGAAAGGAGCTCTCAGTTGTGTATTCAGTGCTGGACAGTGACACTTTCTACGTAGGTTCACAGCGTTTTGAGAGCAGCAACATGCTTCAAACTGAAACTGCTACAAGGTGTGTGTAGCATGCAGAAAGAAGGCTTCTCATTTCAAAGAAAGAAGAGGAAACCAAAATCCAGGTAGTGAAAAGAGCACACCAGTATGGGAGATGTGCATGTGGACAGTTTCCAGCAGCAGCTCTTTGTGGACACTTGAGAACAGCGCTGTGAAAAAATTTCGTACGAAGCGGCATTTGGCCAAAGTTGAAAGACCTTCCAAAACGAGCCCTAAAGAACTTAGCCAATCGATGAATGTTGCAATAAGCTCCTGCAGGAAAGGTGCTTCTATGACACAACCCCCGAGCAGGTAGCTACATTCTGCACAGTACAAAATGCAAATGAATTCCAGGCTGAAAACTCTCCACAGAAGCATGTAATGCGTGTGTTTCTCTCTGAAAGAACACTCAGCCCCTAGGCTTTTGCTTGCTCCTTCAAAATGTTTGCAGAAACGTATGTTTTCACTACTGGAATACGTTTTGGGATGCATCGTTTCAATCTCTTGCAAGCCTCATGTTGTTTCTTAGACACTGTGGAAAAACAAGGAGTATGTTTCCCAAATCACTTGTAATCCAGAGAAACGCACACTGCATCACTCTTGCTCACACACGCTCTTTTCTCCTAATGTGTTGAGAACATACAAGAAACCAGAAAAGAAGTGCATTTTGCACTGAAATTCAGACGGGTATCTTGAATGGGACATTTCTATTGGTTGCAGAGTGCAAAAGCACGATTGACTAAATGTTCTCGATGACACGCTTACATTTCCAAGTGACCTGAAGTAGGACTTTCACAAAAAGATGTCTTTGCGTGTCTGTGGTGAAAGAAGCTCTAAGTTGTGTATTCAGTGCTGGAGAGTGACACACTCTACACAGGTTAAACAGCATTCTTAGAGCACCAGGATGCTTATAATATAAACTGCTACAAGATGTGTGTAGCATGCTGAATGAAGGCTTGTAATTTCAAAGAAAGAAGAGGAAATCAAATTCCAGGTAGTGAAAGGAGCATGCCAGTATGGGAGATGTGCCTCTGGACAGTTTCAAGTAGCAGCTCTTTGTGGACACTTGGAAACAGCGCTGTGAAAAAATTTCGTATGAAGCGGGACTGGCCAAAGTTGAAAGACCTTCCAAAACCATCCCTAAAGACCTTAGCCAAACAATGAATGTTGCGATAAGCTCCGGCAGGAAAGGTGCTTCTATGACACAACCCCCAAGCAGGTAGCTACCTTCTGCACAGTACAAAATGCAAATGATTTCCAGACTGAAAACTCTCCGCAGAAGAATGAAATGCATGTGTTTCTCTCTGAACAAACACTCAGCCACTAGGCTTTTGCTTGCTCCTTCAAAGTCTTTGAAGAAACGTATGTTTTCACTGCTGGAATACGTTTTGGGATGCATCGTTTCAATCTCTTGCAAGCCTCATGTTCTTTCTTAGACGATGTGGAAAAACGCGGATTATGTTTCCCAAATCACTTGAAATCCAGGAAAACACACAGTGCTTCACTCTTGCCCAAACATGCTCTTTCTCCTAATGCGTTGAGAATATTCAAGAAAGCAGAAAGGAAGAGCATTTGATAGTGAAATTCAGACTAGCATGTACAAAAAGCCATTTCTTTCGGTTGAAGGGTGAAAAAGCATGATGGTCTTCATATTCTCGATGAAACCCTTACCTTTCCAAGTGACCACAATTAGGACTTTCCCAAAAAGATGTGTTTGCGTGTCTGAGGCGAAAGGAGCTCTAAATTGTGTATTCAGTGCTGGAGAGTGACACACTCTACATAGGTTAAAAAACGTTTTAGAGCACCAACATGCTTAAAATTGAAACTGCTACAAGATGTGTGTAGCATGCAGAAAGAAGGCTTGTCATTTCAAAGAAAGAAGAGGAAACCAAAATCCAGGTACTGAAACGAGCACACCAGTATGGGAGATGTGCATGTGGACAGTTTCAAGCAGCAGCTCCTTCTGGACACTTGGAAACAGCAATGTAAAAATATTTTGTTCGAATCGGGATTTGGCCAAAGTTGAACGACCTTCCAACACCAACCCTAAAGAACTTAGCCAAACAATGAATGTCGCAATAACCTCCTGTAGGAAAGGTGCTTCTATGACACAACCCCCGAGCAGGTAGCTACATTCTGCACAGTACAAAATGCATATGAATTCCAGACTGAAAACTCACTCCAGAAGGAAGAAATGCGCGTCTTTCTCTCTGAAAGAACACTCAGCCACTATTCTTTTGCTTGCTCCTTCAAAGTCTTTGTAGAAACGTGTGTTTTCACTGCTGGAATACGTTTTAGGATGCATTGTTTCAATCTCTTGCAAGCCTCATGTTCTTTCTTACTCAATGTGGAAAAACGCGGATTATTTTTCCCAAATCACTTGAAATCCAGGAAAACGCACCCTGCATCAGTCTTGCTCAAACACGCTTTTCACCTAATGCATTGAGAACATTCAAGAAAGCAGAAAAGTAGGGCCCTAACCCTTGGTCCAATCCTAAACCGAACCGTCTCCCTAATCCTAGCCCTCAACATAACCCTAACCGTAGGTCCAATCCTAACCTAATCGTCTCTCTGCCTAGCCCTCAACATAACCCTAACCATAGTTCCAATCCTAAACCTAATCGTCTATCTAAACCTAGCCCTAAACATAACCCTAACCCTAGGTCCAATCCTAAGCTGAACCGTCTCTCTAACCCTACCCTTCTACATAACCCTAACCCTAGGTCCAATCCTAACCTAATCGTCTCTCTAATCCTAACCCTCAACATTACCCTACCCTAGGTCCATTCCTAACCCTAATCGACTCTCTAACCGTAGCCCTCAACATAACCCTAACCCTAGTTCCAATCCAAACCCTAATCGTCTATCTAACCCTAGCCCTCATCATAACCATAACCCTACGTCCAATCCTAATCCGAAAGGTCTCTCTAACCCTAGCTATCAACATAACCCTAACCCTATCTCCAATCCTAACCTATTCCTCCCTCTAACCCTAGCCCTCAATGTAACCCTCACGCTAGGTCCAATCGTAACCCTAATCGAATCTCTAACCTTAGCCCTCAACATAACCCTAACCCTAGGTCCAAACGTAACCCTAATCGTCTATCTAACCATACCCCTAAACATAACCCTAACCCTAGGTGCAATCCTAACCTGAACGGTCTCTCTAACCCTAGCCCTCAACATAACCCTAACCCTAGGTAACAATCCTAACCAGAACCGTCTCTCTAACCCTAGCCCTCAACATAACCCTAACCCTAGGTACAATCCAAACACTAATCGTCTATCTAACCCTAGCCCTAAACATAACCTTAAGCCTAGGTCCAATCCTAACCCTAATCGTCTCTCTAAACCTACCCCTCAACATAACCCTAACCCTAGGTCCAATCCTAACTCTAATCGTCTCTCTAACCCTAGCCCGCAACATAATCCTAACACTACGTCCAATCCTAACTCTAATCGTCTATCTAACCCTAGCCCTCAACATAACCCTAACCCTAGCTCCAATCCTAACCCTAATCGTCTCTCTAACTCTTACCCTCAACATAACCTCAACCCTAGGTCCAATCCTAACCCTATTCGTCTCTCTAAACCTAGCCCTCAACATAACCCTAACCCTCGGACCAATCCTAACCCTAACCTTCTCTCTAACCCTAGCCCTAAACATAACCATAACCCTAGGTCCATTCATAAACCCTAATTGTCTACCTAGCCCTTGCCCTCAACATAACCCTAACCGTAGCTCCAATCCTAACCCTAACCATCTCTCTAACCCTAGCCCTCAACATAACCCTAACCCTAGGTACAATCCAAACACTAATCGTCTATCTAACGCTAGCCCTAAACATAACCTTAACCCTAGGTCCAATAATAACCCTAATCGTCTCTCCGACCCTAGCTCTCAACATAACCCTAACCCTAAGTCCAATCGACTCTAATCATCTATCTAACCCTACCCTCAACATAACCCTAACCCTAGGTCCAATCCTAACTCTAATAGTCTATCTAACCCTAGCCCTCAACATAACCCTATCCCTAAGTCCAATCCTAACTCTAATCGTCTATCTAACCCTAGCCCTCAACATAACCCTAACCCTAGCTGCAAATCTAACCCGAACCTTCTCTCTAACCCTAGCCCTCAACATAACCATAACCCTCAACATAAAGTTAACCCTAGGGCCAATCCTAACCCTAATCGTCTACCTAACCCTAGCCCTCAACAGAACCCTAACCCTATGGTCCAGTCCTAACCCTAATAGTGTATCTAATCCTAGCCCTAAACATAACCCTAACCCTAGGTCCAATCCTAACCCTAATCGTCTTTCTAACCCTAGCCCTGAACATAACTCTAACACTAGCTCCAATCCTATCCCTAATCGACAACCGAACCCTAATCGTCTCTCTAATCCTAGCGCTCAATATAACCTTAACTCTAGGACCAATCCAAACCCAACGTGTGTTTTCACTGCTGGAATACGTTTTGGGATGCATTGTTTCAATCTCTTGCAAGCCTCATGTTGTTTCTTAGAGAATATGGAAAAACAAAGAGTATGTTTCCCAAATCACTTGTAATCCAGAAAAAGGCACACTGCTTCACTCTTGCTGAAACACGCTCTTTCTCATAATGTTTTGAGAACATTCAAGAAACCCGAAAAGAAGTGCAGTTTTTAGTGAAATTCAGACGGGTATGTTCAAAATGACATTACTATTGGTTGCAGAGTGCAAAAGCACGATTGCCGTCACGTTCTCCATGACACGCTTACATATCCGACTGACCTGCAGTAGGACTTTCACAAAAAGATATGTTTGCGTGTCTGTGGTGAAAGGAGCTCTCAGTTGTGTATTCAGTGCTGGACAGTGACACTTTCTACGTAGGTTCACAGCGTTTTGAGAGCAGCAACATGCTTCAAACTGAAACTGCTACAAGGTGTGTGTAGCATGCAGAAAGAAGGCTTCTCATTTCAAAGAAAGAAGAGGAAACCAAAATCCAGGTAGTGAAAAGAGCACACCAGTATGGGAGATGTGCATGTGGACAGTTTCCAGCAGCAGCTCTTTGTGGACACTTGAGAACAGCGCTGTGAAAAAATTTCGTACGAAGCGGCATTTGGCCAAAGTTGAAAGACCTTCCAAAACGAGCCCTAAAGAACTTAGCCAATCGATGAATGTTGCAATAAGCTCCTGCAGGAAAGGTGCTTCTATGACACAACCCCCGAGCAGGTAGCTACATTCTGCACAGTACAAAATGCAAATGAATTCCAGGCTGAAAACTCTCCACAGAAGCATGTAATGCATGTGTTTCTCTCTGAAAGAACACTCAGCCCCTAGGCTTTTGCTTGCTCCTTCAAAATGTTTGCAGAAACGTATGTTTTCACTACTGGAATACGTTTTGGGATGCATCGTTTCAATCTCTTGCAAGCCTCATGTTGTTTCTTAGACACTGTGGAAAAACAAGGAGTATGTTTCCCAAATCACTTGTAATCCAGAGAAACGCACACTGCATCACTCTTGCTCACACACGCTCTTTTCTCCTAATGTGTTGAGAACATACAAGAAACCAGAAAAGAAGTGCATTTTGCACTGAAATTCAGACGGGTATCTTGAATGGGACATTTCTATTGGTTGCAGAGTGCAAAAGCACGATTGACTAAATGTTCTCGATGACACGCTTACATTTCCAAGTGACCTGAAGTAGGACTTTCACAAAAAGATGTCTTTGCGTGTCTGTGGTGAAAGAAGCTCTAAGTTGTGTATTCAGTGCTGGAGAGTGACACACTCTACACAGGTTAAACAGCATTCTTAGAGCACCAGGATGCTTATAATATAAACTGCTACAAGATGTGTGTAGCATGCTGAATGAAGGCTTGTAATTTCAAAGAAAGAAGAGGAAATCAAATTCCAGGTAGTGAAAGGAGCATGCCAGTATGGGAGATGTGCCTCTGGACAGTTTCAAGTAGCAGCTCTTTGTGGACACTTGGAAACAGCGCTGTGAAAAAATTTCGTACGAAGCGGGACTGGCCAAAGTTGAAAGACCTTCCAAAACCATCCCTAAAGACCTTAGCCAAACAATGAATGTTGCGATAAGCTCCGGCAGGAAAGGTGCTTCTATGACACAACCCCCAAGCAGGTAGCTACCTTCTGCACAGTACAAAATGCAAATGATTTCCAGACTGAAAACTCTCCGCAGAAGAATGAAATGCATGTGTTTCTCTCTGAACAAACACTCAGCCACTAGGCTTTTGCTTGCTCCTTCAAAGTCTTTGAAGAAACGTATGTTTTCACTGCTGGAATACGTTTTGGGATGCATCGTTTCAATCTCTTGCAAGCCTCATGTTCTTTCTTAGACGATGTGGAAAAACGCGGATTATGTTTCCCAAATCACTTGAAATCCAGGAAAACACACAGTGCTTCACTCTTGCCCAAACATGCTCTTTCTCCTAATGCGTTGAGAATATTCAAGAAAGCAGAAAGGAAGAGCATTTGATAGTGAAATTCCGACTAGCATGTACAAAAAGCCATTTCTTTCGATTGAAGGGTGAAAAAGCATGATGGTCTTCATATTCTCGATGAAACCCTTACCTTTCCAAGTGACCACAATTAGGACTTTCCCAAAAAGATGTGTTTGCGTGTCTGAGGCGAAAGGAGCTCTAAATTGTGTATTCAGTGCTGGAGAGTGACACACTCTACATAGGTTAAAAAACGTTTTAGAGCACCAACATGCTTAAAATTGAAACTGCTACAAGATGTGTGTAGCATGCAGAAAGAAGGCTTGTCATTTCAAAGAAAGAAGAGGAAACCAAAATCCAGGTACTGAAACGAGCACACCAGTATGGGAGATGTGCATGTGGACAGTTTCAAGCAGCAGCTCCTTCTGGACACTTGGAAACAGCAATGTAAAAATATTTTGTTCGAATCGGGATTTGGCCAAAGTTGAACGACCTTCCAACACCAACCCTAAAGAACTTAGCCAAACAATGAATGTCGCAATAACCTCCTGTAGGAAAGGTGCTTCTATGACACAACCCCCGAGCAGGTAGCTACATTCTGCACAGTACAAAATGCATATGAATTCCAGGCTGAAAACTCACTCCAGAAGGAAGAAATGCGCGTCTTTCTCTCTGAAAGAACACTCAGCCACTATTCTTTTGCTTGCTCCTTCAAAGTCTTTGTAGAAACGTGTGTTTTCACTGCTGGAATACGTTTTAGGATGCATTGTTTCATTCTCTTGCAAGCCTCATGTTCTTTCTTACTCAATGTGGAAAAACGCGGATTATTTTTCCCAAATCACTTGAAATCCAGGAAAACGCACCCTGCATCAGTCTTGCTCAAACACGCTTTTCACCTAATGCATTGAGAACATTCAAGAAAGCAGAAAAGGAGGGCCCTAACCCTTGGTCCAATCCTAAACCGAACCGTCTCCCTAACCCTAGCCCTCAACATAACCCTAACCGTAGGTCCAATCCTAACTTAATCGTCTCTCTGCCTAGCCCTCAACATAACCCTAACCATAGTTCCAATCCTAAACCTAATCGTCTATCTAAACCTAGCCCTAAACATAACCCTAACCCTAGGTCCAATCCTAAGCTGAACCGTCTCTCTAACCCTACCCTTCTACATAACCCTAACCCTAGGTCCAATCCTAACCTAATCGTCTCTCTAACCCTAACCCTCAACATTACCCTACCCTAGGTCCATTCCTAACCCTAATCGACTCTCTAACCGTAGCCCTCAACATAACCCTAACCCTAGTTCCAATCCAAACCCTAATCGTCTATCTAACCCTAGCCCTCATCATAACCATAACCCTACGTCCAATCCTAATCCGAAAGGTCTCTCTAACCCTAGCTATCAACATAACCCTAACCCTATCTCCAATCCTAACCTATTAGTCCATCTAACCCTAACCCTCAATGTAACCCTCACGCTAGGTCCAATCGTAACCCTAATCGAATCTCTAACCTTAGCCCTCAACATAACCCTAACCCTAGGTCCAAACGTAACCCTAATCGTCTATCTAACCATACCCCTAAACATAACCCTAACCCTAGGTGCAATCCTAACCTGAACGGTCTCTCTAACCCTAGCCCTCAACATAACCTTAACCCTAGGTAACAATCCTAACCAGAACCGTCTCTCTAACCCTAGCCCTCAACATAACCCTAACCCTAGGTACAATCCAAACACTAATCGTCTGTCTAACCCTAGCCCTAAACATAACCTTAACCCTAGGTCCAATCCTAACCCTAATCGTCTCTCTAAACCTAGCCCTCAACATAACCCTAACCCTAGGTCCAATCCTAACTCTAATCGTCTCTCTAACCCTAGCCCGCAACCTAATCCTAACACTACGTCCAATCCTAACTCTAATCGTCTATCTAACCCTAGCCCTCAACATAACCCTAACCCTAGCTCCAATCCTAACCCTAATCGTCTCTCTAACTCTTACCCTCAACATAACCTCAACCCTAGGTCCAATCCTAACCCTATTCGTCTCTCTAAACCTAGCCCTCAACATAACCCTAACCCTCGGTCCAATCCTAACACTAACCTTCTCTCTAACCGTAGCCCTAAACATAACCATAAGCCTAGGTCCATTCATAAACCCTAATTGTCTACCTAGCCCTTGCCCTCAACATAACACTAACCCTAGCTCCAATCCTAACCCTAACCATCTCTCTAACCCTAGCCCTCAACCTAACCCTAACCCTAGGTCCCATCCTAACCCTAATCGTCTCTCTAACCTTAGCCCTCAACATAACCCTAACCCTAGCTCCAATCCTAACCCGAACTGTCTCTCTAACCCTAGCCCTCAACCTAACACAAACCCTAGGTCTAATCCTAACCCTAATCGTCTCTCTAACCCTAGCCCTCAACATAACCCTAACCCTAGGTACAATCCAAACACTAATCGTCTATCTAACGCTAGCCCTAAACATAACCTTAACCCTAGGTCCAATAATAACCCTAATCGTCTCTCCGACCCTAGCTCTCAACATAACCCTAACCCTAAGTCCAATTGACTCTAATCATCTATCTAACCCTACCCTCAACATAACCCTAACCCTAGGTCCAATCCTAACTCTAATAGTCTATCTAACCCTAGCCCTCAACATAACCCTATCCCTAAGTCCAATCCTAACTCTAATCGTCTATCTAACCCTAGCCCTCAACATAACCCTAACCCTAGCTGCAAATCTAACCCGAACCTTCTCTCTAACCCTAGCCCTCAACATAACCATAACCCTCAACATAAAGTTAACCCTAGGGCCAATCCTAACCCTAATCGTCTACCTAACCCTAGCCCTCAACAGAACCCTAACCCTATGGTCCAGTCCTAACCCTAATAGTGTATCTAATCCTAGCCCTAAACATAACCCTAACCCTAGGTCCAATCCTAACCCTAATCGTCTTTCTAACCCTAGCCCTGAACATAACTCTAACACTAGCTCCAATCCTATCCCTAATCGACAACCGAACCCTAATCGTCTCTCTAATCCTAGCGCTCAATATAACCTTAACTCTAGGACCAATCCAAACCCAACGTGTGTTTTCACTGCTGGAATACGTTTTGGGATGCATTGTTTCAATCTCTTGCAAGCCTCATGTTGTTTCTTAGAGAATATGGAAAAACAAAGAGTATGTTTCCCAAATCACTTGTAATCCAGAAAAAGGCACACTGCTTCACTCTTGCTGAAACACGCTCTTTCTCATAATGTTTTGAGAACATTCAAGAAACCCGAAAAGAAGTGCAGTTTTTAGTGAAATTCAGACGGGTATGTTCAAAATGACATTACTATTGGTTGCAGAGTGCAAAAGCACGATTGCCTTCACGTTCTCCATGACACGCTTACATTTCCGACTGACCTGCAGTAGGACTTTCACAAAAAGATATGTTTGCGTGTCTGTGGTGAAAGGAGCTCTCAGTTGTGTATTCAGTGCTGGACAGTGACACTTTCTACGTAGGTTCACAGCGTTTTGAGAGCAGCAACATGCTTCAAACTGAAACTGCTACAAGGTGTGTGTAGCATGCAGAAAGAAGGCTTCTCATTTCAAAGAAAGAAGAGGAAACCAAAATCCAGGTAGTGAAAAGAGCACACCAGTATGGGAGATGTGCATGTGGACAGTTTCCAGCAGCAGCTCTTTGTGGACACTTGAGAACAGCGCTGTGAAAAAATTTCGTACGAAGCGGCATTTGGCCAAAGTTGAAAGACCTTCCAAAACGAGCCCTAAAGAACTTAGCCAATCGATGAATGTTGTAATAAGCTCCTGCACGAAAGGTGCTTCTATGACACAACCCCCGAGCAGGTAGCT
The DNA here is from genome assembly GCF_964146895.1 of Miniopterus schreibersii. NCBI lineage: Eukaryota > Metazoa > Chordata > Mammalia > Chiroptera > Miniopteridae > Miniopterus > Miniopterus schreibersii. The sequence continues at coordinate 72,672,785 of NC_138111.1, read as the reverse complement.
ACATTCTGCACAGTACAAAATGCAAATGAATTCCAGGCTGAAAACTCTCCACAGAAGCATGTAATGCATGTGTTTCTCTCTGAAAGAACACTCAGCCCCTAGGCTTTTGCTTGCTCCTTCAAAATGTTTGCAGAAACGTATGTTTTCACTACTGGAATACGTTTTGGGATGCATCGTTTCAATCTCTTGCAAGCCTCATGTTGTTTCTTAGACACTGTGGAAAAACAAGGAGTATGTTTCCCAAATCACTTGTAATCCAGAGAAACGCACACTGCATCACTCTTGCTCACACACGCTCTTTTCTCCTAATGTGTTGAGAACATACAAGAAACCAGAAAAGAAGTGCATTTTGCACTGAAATTCAGACGGGTATCTTGAATGGGACATTTCTATTGGTTGCAGAGTGCAAAAGCACGATTGACTAAATGTTCTCGATGACACGCTTACATTTCCAAGTGACCTGAAGTAGGACTTTCACAAAAAGATGTCTTTGCGTGTCTGTGGTGAAAGAAGCTCTAAGTTGTGTATTCAGTGCTGGAGAGTGACACACTCTACACAGGTTAAACAGCATTCTTAGAGCACCAGGATGCTTATAATATAAACTGCTACAAGATGTGTGTAGCATGCTGAATGAAGGCTTGTAATTTCAAAGAAAGAAGAGGAAATCAAATTCCAGGTAGTGAAAGGAGCATGCCAGTATGGGAGATGTGCCTCTGGACAGTTTCAAGTAGCAGCTCTTTGTGGACACTTGGAAACAGCGCTGTGAAAAAATTTCGTACGAAGCGGGACTGGCCAAAGTTGAAAGACCTTCCAAAACCATCCCTAAAGACCTTAGCCAAACAATGAATGTTGCGATAAGCTCCGGCAGGAAAGGTGCTTCTATGACACAACCCCCAAGCAGGTAGCTACCTTCTGCACAGTACAAAATGCAAATGATTTCCAGACTGAAAACTCTCCGCAGAAGAATGAAATGCATGTGTTTCTCTCTGAACAAACACTCAGCCACTAGGCTTTTGCTTGCTCCTTCAAAGTCTTTGAAGAAACGTATGTTTTCACTGCTGGAATACGTTTTGGGATGCATCGTTTCAATCTCTTGCAAGCCTCATGTTCTTTCTTAGACGATGTGGAAAAACGCGGATTATGTTTCCCAAATCACTTGAAATCCAGGAAAACACACAGTGCTTCACTCTTGCCCAAACATGCTCTTTCTCCTAATGCGTTGAGAATATTCAAGAAAGCAGAAAGGAAGAGCATTTGATAGTGAAATTCAGACTAGCATGTACAAAAAGCCATTTCTTTCGGTTGAAGGGTGAAAAAGCATGATGGTCTTCATATTCTCGATGAAACCCTTACCTTTCCAAGTGACCACAATTAGGACTTTCCCAAAAAGATGTGTTTGCGTGTCTGAGGCGAAAGGAGCTCTAAATTGTGTATTCAGTGCTGGAGAGTGACACACTCTACATAGGTTAAAAAACGTTTTAGAGCACCAACATGCTTAAAATTGAAACTGCTACAAGATGTGTGTAGCATGCAGAAAGAAGGCTTGTCATTTCAAAGAAAGAAGAGGAAACCAAAATCCAGGTACTGAAACGAGCACACCAGTATGGGAGATGTGCATGTGGACAGTTTCAAGCAGCAGCTCCTTCTGGACACTTGGAAACAGCAATGTAAAAATATTTTGTTCGAATCGGGATTTGGCCAAAGTTGAACGACCTTCCAACACCAACCCTAAAGAACTTAGCCAAACAATGAATGTCGCAATAACCTCCTGTAGGAAAGGTGCTTCTATGACACAACCCCCGAGCAGGTAGCTACATTCTGCACAGTACAAAATGCATATGAATTCCAGACTGAAAACTCACTCCAGAAGGAAGAAATGCGCGTCTTTCTCTCTGAAAGAACACTCAGCCACTATTCTTTTGCTTGCTCCTTCAAAGTCTTTGTAGAAACGTGTGTTTTCACTGCTGGAATACGTTTTAGGATGCATTGTTTCAATCTCTTGCAAGCCTCATGTTCTTTCTTACTCAATGTGGAAAAACGCGGATTATTTTTCCCAAATCACTTGAAATCCAGGAAAACGCACCCTGCATCAGTCTTGCTCAAACACGCTTTTCACCTAATGCATTGAGAACATTCAAGAAAGCAGAAAAGTAGGGCCCTAACCCTTGGTCCAATCCTAAACCGAACCGTCTCCCTAATCCTAGCCCTCAACATAACCCTAACCGTAGGTCCAATCCTAACCTAATCGTCTCTCTGCCTAGCCCTCAACATAACCCTAACCATAGTTCCAATCCTAAACCTAATCGTCTATCTAAACCTAGCCCTAAACATAACCCTAACCCTAGGTCCAATCCTAAGCTGAACCGTCTCTCTAACCCTACCCTTCTACATAACCCTAACCCTAGGTCCAATCCTAACCTAATCGTCTCTCTAATCCTAACCCTCAACATTACCCTACCCTAGGTCCATTCCTAACCCTAATCGACTCTCTAACCGTAGCCCTCAACATAACCCTAACCCTAGTTCCAATCCAAACCCTAATCGTCTATCTAACCCTAGCCCTCATCATAACCATAACCCTACGTCCAATCCTAATCCGAAAGGTCTCTCTAACCCTAGCTATCAACATAACCCTAACCCTATCTCCAATCCTAACCTATTCCTCCCTCTAACCCTAGCCCTCAATGTAACCCTCACGCTAGGTCCAATCGTAACCCTAATCGAATCTCTAACCTTAGCCCTCAACATAACCCTAACCCTAGGTCCAAACGTAACCCTAATCGTCTATCTAACCATACCCCTAAACATAACCCTAACCCTAGGTGCAATCCTAACCTGAACGGTCTCTCTAACCCTAGCCCTCAACATAACCCTAACCCTAGGTAACAATCCTAACCAGAACCGTCTCTCTAACCCTAGCCCTCAACATAACCCTAACCCTAGGTACAATCCAAACACTAATCGTCTATCTAACCCTAGCCCTAAACATAACCTTAAGCCTAGGTCCAATCCTAACCCTAATCGTCTCTCTAAACCTACCCCTCAACATAACCCTAACCCTAGGTCCAATCCTAACTCTAATCGTCTCTCTAACCCTAGCCCGCAACATAATCCTAACACTACGTCCAATCCTAACTCTAATCGTCTATCTAACCCTAGCCCTCAACATAACCCTAACCCTAGCTCCAATCCTAACCCTAATCGTCTCTCTAACTCTTACCCTCAACATAACCTCAACCCTAGGTCCAATCCTAACCCTATTCGTCTCTCTAAACCTAGCCCTCAACATAACCCTAACCCTCGGACCAATCCTAACCCTAACCTTCTCTCTAACCCTAGCCCTAAACATAACCATAACCCTAGGTCCATTCATAAACCCTAATTGTCTACCTAGCCCTTGCCCTCAACATAACCCTAACCGTAGCTCCAATCCTAACCCTAACCGTCTCTCTAACCCTAGCCCTCAACATAACCCTAACCCTAGGTACAATCCAAACACTAATCGTCTATCTAACGCTAGCCCTAAACATAACCTTAACCCTAGGTCCAATAATAACCCTAATCGTCTCTCCGACCCTAGCTCTCAACATAACCCTAACCCTAAGTCCAATCGACTCTAATCATCTATCTAACCCTACCCTCAACATAACCCTAACCCTAGGTCCAATCCTAACTCTAATAGTCTATCTAACCCTAGCCCTCAACATAACCCTATCCCTAAGTCCAATCCTAACTCTAATCGTCTATCTAACCCTAGCCCTCAACATAACCCTAACCCTAGCTGCAAATCTAACCCGAACCTTCTCTCTAACCCTAGCCCTCAACATAACCATAACCCTCAACATAAAGTTAACCCTAGGGCCAATCCTAACCCTAATCGTCTACCTAACCCTAGCCCTCAACAGAACCCTAACCCTATGGTCCAGTCCTAACCCTAATAGTGTATCTAATCCTAGCCCTAAACATAACCCTAACCCTAGGTCCAATCCTAACCCTAATCGTCTTTCTAACCCTAGCCCTGAACATAACTCTAACACTAGCTCCAATCCTATCCCTAATCGACAACCGAACCCTAATCGTCTCTCTAATCCTAGCGCTCAATATAACCTTAACTCTAGGACCAATCCAAACCCAACGTGTGTTTTCACTGCTGGAATACGTTTTGGGATGCATTGTTTCAATCTCTTGCAAGCCTCATGTTGTTTCTTAGAGAATATGGAAAAACAAAGAGTATGTTTCCCAAATCACTTGTAATCCAGAAAAAGGCACACTGCTTCACTCTTGCTGAAACACGCTCTTTCTCATAATGTTTTGAGAACATTCAAGAAACCCGAAAAGAAGTGCATTTTTTAGTGAAATTCAGACGGGTATGTTCAAAATGACATTACTATTGGTTGCAGAGTGCAAAAGCACGATTGCCGTCACGTTCTCCATGACACGCTTACATATCCGACTGACCTGCAGTAGGACTTTCACAAAAAGATATGTTTGCGTGTCTGTGGTGAAAGGAGCTCTCAGTTGTGTATTCAGTGCTGGACAGTGACACTTTCTACGTAGGTTCACAGCGTTTTGAGAGCAGCAACATGCTTCAAACTGAAACTGCTACAAGGTGTGTGTAGCATGCAGAAAGAAGGCTTCTCATTTCAAAGAAAGAAGAGGAAACCAAAATCCAGGTAGTGAAAAGAGCACACCAGTATGGGAGATGTGCATGTGGACAGTTTCCAGCAGCAGCTCTTTGTGGACACTTGAGAACAGCGCTGTGAAAAAATTTCGTACGAAGCGGCATTTGGCCAAAGTTGAAAGACCTTCCAAAACGAGCCCTAAAGAACTTAGCCAATCGATGAATGTTGCAATAAGCTCCTGCAGGAAAGGTGCTTCTATGACACAACCCCCGAGCAGGTAGCTACATTCTGCACAGTACAAAATGCAAATGAATTCCAGGCTGAAAACTCTCCACAGAAGCATGTAATGCATGTGTTTCTCTCTGAAAGAACACTCAGCCCCTAGGCTTTTGCTTGCTCCTTCAAAATGTTTGCAGAAACGTATGTTTTCACTACTGGAATACGTTTTGGGATGCATCGTTTCAATCTCTTGCAAGCCTCATGTTGTTTCTTAGACACTGTGGAAAAACAAGGAGTATGTTTCCCAAATCACTTGTAATCCAGAGAAACGCACACTGCATCACTCTTGCTCACACACGCTCTTTTCTCCTAATGTGTTGAGAACATACAAGAAACCAGAAAAGAAGTGCATTTTGCACTGAAATTCAGACGGGTATCTTGAATGGGACATTTCTATTGGTTGCAGAGTGCAAAAGCACGATTGACTAAATGTTCTCGATGACACGCTTACATTTCCAAGTGACCTGAAGTAGGACTTTCACAAAAAGATGTCTTTGCGTGTCTGTGGTGAAAGAAGCTCTAAGTTGTGTATTCAGTGCTGGAGAGTGACACACTCTACACAGGTTAAACAGCATTCTTAGAGCACCAGGATGCTTATAATATAAACTGCTACAAGATGTGTGTAGCATGCTGAATGAAGGCTTGTAATTTCAAAGAAAGAAGAGGAAATCAAATTCCAGGTAGTGAAAGGAGCATGCCAGTATGGGAGATGTGCCTCTGGACAGTTTCAAGTAGCAGCTCTTTGTGGACACTTGGAAACAGCGCTGTGAAAAAATTTCGTACGAAGCGGGACTGGCCAAAGTTGAAAGACCTTCCAAAACCATCCCTAAAGACCTTAGCCAAACAATGAATGTTGCGATAAGCTCCGGCAGGAAAGGTGCTTCTATGACACAACCCCCAAGCAGGTAGCTACCTTCTGCACAGTACAAAATGCAAATGATTTCCAGACTGAAAACTCTCCGCAGAAGAATGAAATGCATGTGTTTCTCTCTGAACAAACACTCAGCCACTAGGCTTTTGCTTGCTCCTTCAAAGTCTTTGAAGAAACGTATGTTTTCACTGCTGGAATACGTTTTGGGATGCATCGTTTCAATCTCTTGCAAGCCTCATGTTCTTTCTTAGACGATGTGGAAAAACGCGGATTATGTTTCCCAAATCACTTGAAATCCAGGAAAACACACAGTGCTTCACTCTTGCCCAAACATGCTCTTTCTCCTAATGCGTTGAGAATATTCAAGAAAGCAGAAAGGAAGAGCATTTGATAGTGAAATTCAGACTAGCATGTACAAAAAGCCATTTCTTTCGGTTGAAGGGTGAAAAAGCATGATGGTCTTCATATTCTCGATGAAACCCTTACCTTTCCAAGTGACCACAATTAGGACTTTCCCAAAAAGATGTGTTTGCGTGTCTGAGGCGAAAGGAGCTCTAAATTGTGTATTCAGTGCTGGAGAGTGACACACTCTACATAGGTTAAAAAACGTTTTAGAGCACCAACATGCTTAAAATTGAAACTGCTACAAGATGTGTGTAGCATGCAGAAAGAAGGCTTGTCATTTCAAAGAAAGAAGAGGAAACCAAAATCCAGGTACTGAAACGAGCACACCAGTATGGGAGATGTGCATGTGGACAGTTTCAAGCAGCAGCTCCTTCTGGACACTTGGAAACAGCAATGTAAAAATATTTTGTTCGAATCGGGATTTGGCCAAAGTTGAACGACCTTCCAACACCAACCCTAAAGAACTTAGCCAAACAATGAATGTCGCAATAACCTCCTGTAGGAAAGGTGCTTCTATGACACAACCCCCGAGCAGGTAGCTACATTCTGCACAGTACAAAATGCATATGAATTCCAGACTGAAAACTCACTCCAGAAGGAAGAAATGCGCGTCTTTCTCTCTGAAAGAACACTCAGCCACTATTCTTTTGCTTGCTCCTTCAAAGTCTTTGTAGAAACGTGTGTTTTCACTGCTGGAATACGTTTTAGGATGCATTGTTTCAATCTCTTGCAAGCCTCATGTTCTTTCTTACTCAATGTGGAAAAACGCGGATTATTTTTCCCAAATCACTTGAAATCCAGGAAAACGCACCCTGCATCAGTCTTGCTCAAACACGCTTTTCACCTAATGCATTGAGAACATTCAAGAAAGCAGAAAAGTAGGGCCCTAACCCTTGGTCCAATCCTAAACCGAACCGTCTCCCTAATCCTAGCCCTCAACATAACCCTAACCGTAGGTCCAATCCTAACCTAATCGTCTCTCTGCCTAGCCCTCAACATAACCCTAACCATAGTTCCAATCCTAAACCTAATCGTCTATCTAAACCTAGCCCTAAACATAACCCTAACCCTAGGTCCAATCCTAAGCTGAACCGTCTCTCTAACCCTACCCTTCTACATAACCCTAACCCTAGGTCCAATCCTAACCTAATCGTCTCTCTAATCCTAACCCTCAACATTACCCTACCCTAGGTCCATTCCTAACCCTAATCGACTCTCTAACCGTAGCCCTCAACATAACCCTAACCCTAGTTCCAATCCAAACCCTAATCGTCTATCTAACCCTAGCCCTCATCATAACCATAACCCTACGTCCAATCCTAATCCGAAAGGTCTCTCTAACCCTAGCTATCAACATAACCCTAACCCTATCTCCAATCCTAACCTATTAGTCCATCTAACCCTAACCCTCAATGTAACCCTCACGCTAGGTCCAATCGTAACCCTAATCGAATCTCTAACCTTAGCCCTCAACATAACCCTAACCCTAGGTCCAAACGTAACCCTAATCGTCTATCTAACCATACCCCTAAACATAACCCTAACCCTAGGTGCAATCCTAACCTGAACGGTCTCTCTAACCCTAGCCCTCAACATAACCTTAACCCTAGGTAACAATCCTAACCAGAACCGTCTCTCTAACCCTAGCCCTCAACATAACCCTAACCCTAGGTACAATCCAAACACTAATCGTCTGTCTAACCCTAGCCCTAAACATAACCTTAACCCTAGGTCCAATCCTAACCCTAATCGTCTCTCTAAACCTAGCCCTCAACATAACCCTAACCCTAGGTCCAATCCTAACTCTAATCGTCTCTCTAACCCTAGCCCGCAACCTAATCCTAACACTACGTCCAATCCTAACTCTAATCGTCTATCTAACCCTAGCCCTCAACATAACCCTAACCCTAGCTCCAATCCTAACCCTAATCGTCTCTCTAACTCTTACCCTCAACATAACCTCAACCCTAGGTCCAATCCTAACCCTATTCGTCTCTCTAAACCTAGCCCTCAACATAACCCTAACCCTCGGTCCAATCCTAACACTAACCTTCTCTCTAACCGTAGCCCTAAACATAACCATAAGCCTAGGTCCATTCATAAACCCTAATTGTCTACCTAGCCCTTGCCCTCAACATAACACTAACCCTAGCTCCAATCCTAACCCTAACCATCTCTCTAACCCTAGCCCTCAACCTAACCCTAACCCTAGGTCCCATCCTAACCCTAATCGTCTCTCTAACCTTAGCCCTCAACATAACCCTAACCCTAGCTCCAATCCTAACCCGAACTGTCTCTCTAACCCTAGCCCTCAACCTAACACAAACCCTAGGTCTAATCCTAACCCTAATCGTCTCTCTAACCCTAGCCCTCAACATAACCCTAACCCTAGGTACAATCCAAACACTAATCGTCTATCTAACGCTAGCCCTAAACATAACCTTAACCCTAGGTCCAATAATAACCCTAATCGTCTCTCCGACCCTAGCTCTCAACATAACCCTAACCCTAAGTCCAATCGACTCTAATCATCTATCTAACCCTACCCTCAACATAACCCTAACCCTAGGTCCAATCCTAACTCTAATAGTCTATCTAACCCTAGCCCTCAACATAACCCTATCCCTAAGTCCAATCCTAACTCTAATCGTCTATCTAACCCTAGCCCTCAACATAACCCTAACCCTAGCTGCAAATCTAACCCGAACCTTCTCTCTAACCCTAGCCCTCAACATAACCATAACCCTCAACATAAAGTTAACCCTAGGGCCAATCCTAACCCTAATCGTCTACCTAACCCTAGCCCTCAACAGAACCCTAACCCTATGGTCCAGTCCTAACCCTAATAGTGTATCTAATCCTAGCCCTAAACATAACCCTAACCCTAGGTCCAATCCTAACCCTAATCGTCTTTCTAACCCTAGCCCTGAACATAACTCTAACACTAGCTCCAATCCTATCCCTAATCGACAACCGAACCCTAATCGTCTCTCTAATCCTAGCGCTCAATATAACCTTAACTCTAGGACCAATCCAAACCCAACGTGTGTTTTCACTGCTGGAATACGTTTTGGGATGCATTGTTTCAATCTCTTGCAAGCCTCATGTTGTTTCTTAGAGAATATGGAAAAACAAAGAGTATGTTTCCCAAATCACTTGTAATCCAGAAAAAGGCACACTGCTTCACTCTTGCTGAAACACGCTCTTTCTCATAATGTTTTGAGAACATTCAAGAAACCCGAAAAGAAGTGCAGTTTTTAGTGAAATTCAGACGGGTATGTTCAAAATGACATTACTATTGGTTGCAGAGTGCAAAAGCACGATTGCCGTCACGTTCTCCATGACACGCTTACATATCCGACTGACCTGCAGTAGGACTTTCACAAAAAGATATGTTTGCGTGTCTGTGGTGAAAGGAGCTCTCAGTTGTGTATTCAGTGCTGGACAGTGACACTTTCTACGTAGGTTCACAGCGTTTTGAGAGCAGCAACATGCTTCAAACTGAAACTGCTACAAGGTGTGTGTAGCATGCAGAAAGAAGGCTTCTCATTTCAAAGAAAGAAGAGGAAACCAAAATCCAGGTAGTGAAAAGAGCACACCAGTATGGGAGATGTGCATGTGGACAGTTTCCAGCAGCAGCTCTTTGTGGACACTTGAGAACAGCGCTGTGAAAAAATTTCGTACGAAGCGGCATTTGGCCAAAGTTGAAAGACCTTCCAAAACGAGCCCTAAAGAACTTAGCCAATCGATGAATGTTGCAATAAGCTCCTGCAGGAAAGGTGCTTCTATGACACAACCCCCGAGCAGGTAGCTACATTCTGCACAGTACAAAATGCAAATGAATTCCAGGCTGAAAACTCTCCACAGAAGCATGTAATGCATGTGTTTCTCTCTGAAAGAACACTCAGCCCCTAGGCTTTTGCTTGCTCCTTCAAAATGTTTGCAGAAACGTATGTTTTCACTACTGGAATACGTTTTGGGATGCATCGTTTCAATCTCTTGCAAGCCTCATGTTGTTTCTTAGACACTGTGGAAAAACAAGGAGTATGTTTCCCAAATCACTTGTAATCCAGAGAAACGCACACTGCATCACTCTTGCTCACACACGCTCTTTTCTCCTAATGTGTTGAGAACATACAAGAAACCAGAAAAGAAGTGCATTTTGCACTGAAATTCAGACGGGTATCTTGAATGGGACATTTCTATTGGTTGCAGAGTGCAAAAGCACGATTGACTAAATGTTCTCGATGACACGCTTACATTTCCAAGTGACCTGAAGTAGGACTTTCACAAAAAGATGTCTTTGCGTGTCTGTGGTGAAAGAAGCTCTAAGTTGTGTATTCAGTGCTGGAGAGTGACACACTCTACACAGGTTAAACAGCATTCTTAGAGCACCAGGATGCTTATAATATAAACTGCTACAAGATGTGTGTAGCATGCTGAATGAAGGCTTGTAATTTCAAAGAAAGAAGAGGAAATCAAATTCCAGGTAGTGAAAGGAGCATGCCAGTATGGGAGATGTGCCTCTGGACAGTTTCAAGTAGCAGCTCTTTGTGGACACTTGGAAACAGCGCTGTGAAAAAATTTCGTACGAAGCGGGACTGGCCAAAGTTGAAAGACCTTCCAAAACCATCCCTAAAGACCTTAGCCAAACAATGAATGTTGCGATAAGCTCCGGCAGGAAAGGTGCTTCTATGACACAACCCCCAAGCAGGTAGCTACCTTCTGCACAGTACAAAATGCAAATGATTTCCAGACTGAAAACTCTCCGCAGAAGAATGAAATGCATGTGTTTCTCTCTGAACAAACACTCAGCCACTAGGCTTTTGCTTGCTCCTTCAAAGTCTTTGAAGAAACGTATGTTTTCACTGCTGGAATACGTTTTGGGATGCATCGTTTCAATCTCTTGCAAGCCTCATGTTCTTTCTTAGACGATGTGGAAAAACGCGGATTATGTTTCCCAAATCACTTGAAATCCAGGAAAACACACAGTGCTTCACTCTTGCCCAAACATGCTCTTTCTCCTAATGCGTTGAGAATATTCAAGAAAGCAGAAAGGAAGAGCATTTGATAGTGAAATTCAGACTAGCATGTACAAAAAGCCATTTCTTTCGGTTGAAGGGTGAAAAAGCATGATGGTCTTCATATTCTCGATGAAACCCTTACCTTTCCAAGTGACCACAATTAGGACTTTCCCAAAAAGATGTGTTTGCGTGTCTGAGGCGAAAGGAGCTCTAAATTGTGTATTCAGTGCTGGAGAGTGACACACTCTACATAGGTTAAAAAACGTTTTAGAGCACCAACATGCTTAAAATTGAAACTGCTACAAGATGTGTGTAGCATGCAGAAAGAAGGCTTGTCATTTCAAAGAAAGAAGAGGAAACCAAAATCCAGGTACTGAAACGAGCACACCAGTATGGGAGATGTGCATGTGGACAGTTTCAAGCAGCAGCTCCTTCTGGACACTTGGAAACAGCAATGTAAAAATATTTTGTTCGAATCGGGATTTGGCCAAAGTTGAACGACCTTCCAACACCAACCCTAAAGAACTTAGCCAAACAATGAATGTCGCAATAACCTCCTGTAGGAAAGGTGCTTCTATGACACAACCCCCGAGCAGGTAGCTACATTCTGCACAGTACAAAATGCATATGAATTCCAGACTGAAAACTCACTCCAGAAGGAAGAAATGCGCGTCTTTCTCTCTGAAAGAACACTCAGCCACTATTCTTTTGCTTGCTCCTTCAAAGTCTTTGTAGAAACGTGTGTTTTCACTGCTGGAATACGTTTTAGGATGCATTGTTTCAATCTCTTGCAAGCCTCATGTTCTTTCTTACTCAATGTGGAAAAACGCGGATTATTTTTCCCAAATCACTTGAAATCCAGGAAAACGCACCCTGCATCAGTCTTGCTCAAACACGCTTTTCACCTAATGCATTGAGAACATTCAAGAAAGCAGAAAAGTAGGGCCCTAACCCTTGGTCCAATCCTAAACCGAACCGTCTCCCTAATCCTAGCCCTCAACATAACCCTAACCGTAGGTCCAATCCTAACCTAATCGTCTCTCTGCCTAGCCCTCAACATAACCCTAACCATAGTTCCAATCCTAAACCTAATCGTCTATCTAAACCTAGCCCTAAACATAACCCTAACCCTAGGTCCAATCCTAAGCTGAACCGTCTCTCTAACCCTACCCTTCTACATAACCCTAACCCTAGGTCCAATCCTAACCTAATCGTCTCTCTAATCCTAACCCTCAACATTACCCTACCCTAGGTCCATTCCTAACCCTAATCGACTCTCTAACCGTAGCCCTCAACATAACCCTAACCCTAGTTCCAATCCAAACCCTAATCGTCTATCTAACCCTAGCCCTCATCATAACCATAACCCTACGTCCAATCCTAATCCGAAAGGTCTCTCTAACCCTAGCTATCAACATAACCCTAACCCTATCTCCAATCCTAACCTATTCCTCCCTCTAACCCTAGCCCTCAATGTAACCCTCACGCTAGGTCCAATCGTAACCCTAATCGAATCTCTAACCTTAGCCCTCAACATAACCCTAACCCTAGGTCCAAACGTAACCCTAATCGTCTATCTAACCATACCCCTAAACATAACCCTAACCCTAGGTGCAATCCTAACCTGAACGGTCTCTCTAACCCTAGCCCTCAACATAACCCTAACCCTAGGTAACAATCCTAACCAGAACCGTCTCTCTAACCCTAGCCCTCAACATAACCCTAACCCTAGGTACAATCCAAACACTAATCGTCTATCTAACCCTAGCCCTAAACATAACCTTAAGCCTAGGTCCAATCCTAACCCTAATCGTCTCTCTAAACCTACCCCTCAACATAACCCTAACCCTAGGTCCAATCCTAACTCTAATCGTCTCTCTAACCCTAGCCCGCAACATAATCCTAACACTACGTCCAATCCTAACTCTAATCGTCTATCTAACCCTAGCCCTCAACATAACCCTAACCCTAGCTCCAATCCTAACCCTAATCGTCTCTCTAACTCTTACCCTCAACATAACCTCAACCCTAGGTCCAATCCTAACCCTATTCGTCTCTCTAAACCTAGCCCTCAACATAACCCTAACCCTCGGACCAATCCTAACCCTAACCTTCTCTCTAACCCTAGCCCTAAACATAACCATAACCCTAGGTCCATTCATAAACCCTAATTGTCTACCTAGCCCTTGCCCTCAACATAACCCTAACCGTAGCTCCAATCCTAACCCTAACCATCTCTCTAACCCTAGCCCTCAACATAACCCTAACCCTAGGTACAATCCAAACACTAATCGTCTATCTAACGCTAGCCCTAAACATAACCTTAACCCTAGGTCCAATAATAACCCTAATCGTCTCTCCGACCCTAGCTCTCAACATAACCCTAACCCTAAGTCCAATCGACTCTAATCATCTATCTAACCCTACCCTCAACATAACCCTAACCCTAGGTCCAATCCTAACTCTAATAGTCTATCTAACCCTAGCCCTCAACATAACCCTATCCCTAAGTCCAATCCTAACTCTAATCGTCTATCTAACCCTAGCCCTCAACATAACCCTAACCCTAGCTGCAAATCTAACCCGAACCTTCTCTCTAACCCTAGCCCTCAACATAACCATAACCCTCAACATAAAGTTAACCCTAGGGCCAATCCTAACCCTAATCGTCTACCTAACCCTAGCCCTCAACAGAACCCTAACCCTATGGTCCAGTCCTAACCCTAATAGTGTATCTAATCCTAGCCCTAAACATAACCCTAACCCTAGGTCCAATCCTAACCCTAATCGTCTTTCTAACCCTAGCCCTGAACATAACTCTAACACTAGCTCCAATCCTATCCCTAATCGACAACCGAACCCTAATCGTCTCTCTAATCCTAGCGCTCAATATAACCTTAACTCTAGGACCAATCCAAACCCAACGTGTGTTTTCACTGCTGGAATACGTTTTGGGATGCATTGTTTCAATCTCTTGCAAGCCTCATGTTGTTTCTTAGAGAATATGGAAAAACAAAGAGTATGTTTCCCAAATCACTTGTAATCCAGAAAAAGGCACACTGCTTCACTCTTGCTGAAACACGCTCTTTCTCATAATGTTTTGAGAACATTCAAGAAACCCGAAAAGAAGTGCAGTTTTTAGTGAAATTCAGACGGGTATGTTCAAAATGACATTACTATTGGTTGCAGAGTGCAAAAGCACGATTGCCGTCACGTTCTCCATGACACGCTTACATATCCGACTGACCTGCAGTAGGACTTTCACAAAAAGATATGTTTGCGTGTCTGTGGTGAAAGGAGCTCTCAGTTGTGTATTCAGTGCTGGACAGTGACACTTTCTACGTAGGTTCACAGCGTTTTGAGAGCAGCAACATGCTTCAAACTGAAACTGCTACAAGGTGTGTGTAGCATGCAGAAAGAAGGCTTCTCATTTCAAAGAAAGAAGAGGAAACCAAAATCCAGGTAGTGAAAAGAGCACACCAGTATGGGAGATGTGCATGTGGACAGTTTCCAGCAGCAGCTCTTTGTGGACACTTGAGAACAGCGCTGTGAAAAAATTTCGTACGAAGCGGCATTTGGCCAAAGTTGAAAGACCTTCCAAAACGAGCCCTAAAGAACTTAGCCAATCGATGAATGTTGCAATAAGCTCCTGCAGGAAAGGTGCTTCTATGACACAACCCCCGAGCAGGTAGCTACATTCTGCACAGTACAAAATGCAAATGAATTCCAGGCTGAAAACTCTCCACAGAAGCATGTAATGCATGTGTTTCTCTCTGAAAGAACACTCAGCCCCTAGGCTTTTGCTTGCTCCTTCAAAATGTTTGCAGAAACGTATGTTTTCACTACTGGAATACGTTTTGGGATGCATCGTTTCAATCTCTTGCAAGCCTCATGTTGTTTCTTAGACACTGTGGAAAAACAAGGAGTATGTTTCCCAAATCACTTGTAATCCAGAGAAACGCACACTGCATCACTCTTGCTCACACACGCTCTTTTCTCCTAATGTGTTGAGAACATACAAGAAACCAGAAAAGAAGTGCATTTTGCACTGAAATTCAGACGGGTATCTTGAATGGGACATTTCTATTGGTTGCAGAGTGCAAAAGCACGATTGACTAAATGTTCTCGATGACACGCTTACATTTCCAAGTGACCTGAAGTAGGACTTTCACAAAAAGATGTCTTTGCGTGTCTGTGGTGAAAGAAGCTCTAAGTTGTGTATTCAGTGCTGGAGAGTGACACACTCTACACAGGTTAAACAGCATTCTTAGAGCACCAGGATGCTTATAATATAAACTGCTACAAGATGTGTGTAGCATGCTGAATGAAGGCTTGTAATTTCAAAGAAAGAAGAGGAAATCAAATTCCAGGTAGTGAAAGGAGCATGCCAGTATGGGAGATGTGCCTCTGGACAGTTTCAAGTAGCAGCTCTTTGTGGACACTTGGAAACAGCGCTGTGAAAAAATTTCGTACGAAGCGGGACTGGCCAAAGTTGAAAGACCTTCCAAAACCATCCCTAAAGACCTTAGCCAAACAATGAATGTTGCGATAAGCTCCGGCAGGAAAGGTGCTTCTATGACACAACCCCCAAGCAGGTAGCTACCTTCTGCACAGTACAAAATGCAAATGATTTCCAGACTGAAAACTCTCCGCAGAAGAATGAAATGCATGTGTTTCTCTCTGAACAAACACTCAGCCACTAGGCTTTTGCTTGCTCCTTCAAAGTCTTTGAAGAAACGTATGTTTTCACTGCTGGAATACGTTTTGGGATGCATCGTTTCAATCTCTTGCAAGCCTCATGTTCTTTCTTAGACGATGTGGAAAAACGCGGATTATGTTTCCCAAATCACTTGAAATCCAGGAAAACACACAGTGCTTCACTCTTGCCCAAACATGCTCTTTCTCCTAATGCGTTGAGAATATTCAAGAAAGCAGAAAGGAAGAGCATTTGATAGTGAAATTCAGACTAGCATGTACAAAAAGCCATTTCTTTCGGTTGAAGGGTGAAAAAGCATGATGGTCTTCATATTCTCGATGAAACCCTTACCTTTCCAAGTGACCACAATTAGGACTTTCCCAAAAAGATGTGTTTGCGTGTCTGAGGCGAAAGGAGCTCTAAATTGTGTATTCAGTGCTGGAGAGTGACACACTCTACATAGGTTAAAAAACGTTTTAGAGCACCAACATGCTTAAAATTGAAACTGCTACAAGATGTGTGTAGCATGCAGAAAGAAGGCTTGTCATTTCAAAGAAAGAAGAGGAAACCAAAATCCAGGTACTGAAACGAGCACACCAGTATGGGAGATGTGCATGTGGACAGTTTCAAGCAGCAGCTCCTTCTGGACACTTGGAAACAGCAATGTAAAAATATTTTGTTCGAATCGGGATTTGGCCAAAGTTGAACGACCTTCCAACACCAACCCTAAAGAACTTAGCCAAACAATGAATGTCGCAATAACCTCCTGTAGGAAAGGTGCTTCTATGACACAACCCCCGAGCAGGTAGCTACATTCTGCACAGTACAAAATGCATATGAATTCCAGACTGAAAACTCACTCCAGAAGGAAGAAATGCGCGTCTTTCTCTCTGAAAGAACACTCAGCCACTATTCTTTTGCTTGCTCCTTCAAAGTCTTTGTAGAAACGTGTGTTTTCACTGCTGGAATACGTTTTAGGATGCATTGTTTCAATCTCTTGCAAGCCTCATGTTCTTTCTTACTCAATGTGGAAAAACGCGGATTATTTTTCCCAAATCACTTGAAATCCAGGAAAACGCACCCTGCATCAGTCTTGCTCAAACACGCTTTTCACCTAATGCATTGAGAACATTCAAGAAAGCAGAAAAGTAGGGCCCTAACCCTTGGTCCAATCCTAAACCGAACCGTCTCCCTAATCCTAGCCCTCAACATAACCCTAACCGTAGGTCCAATCCTAACCTAATCGTCTCTCTGCCTAGCCCTCAACATAACCCTAACCATAGTTCCAATCCTAAACCTAATCGTCTATCTAAACCTAGCCCTAAACATAACCCTAACCCTAGGTCCAATCCTAAGCTGAACCGTCTCTCTAACCCTACCCTTCTACATAACCCTAACCCTAGGTCCAATCCTAACCTAATCGTCTCTCTAATCCTAACCCTCAACATTACCCTACCCTAGGTCCATTCCTAACCCTAACCGACTCTCTAACCGTAGCCCTCAACATAACCCTAACCCTAGTTCCAATCCAAACCCTAATCGTCTATCTAACCCTAGCCCTCATCATAACCATAACCCTACGTCCAATCCTAATCCGAAAGGTCTCTCTAACCCTAGCTATCAACATAACCCTAACCCTATATCCAATCCTAACCTATTCCTCCCTCTAACCCTAGCCCTCAATGTAACCCTCACGCTAGGTCCAATCGTAACCCTAATCGAATCTCTAACCTTAGCCCTCAACATAACCCTAACCCTAGGTCCAAACGTAACCCTAATCGTCTATCTAACCATACCCCTAAACATAACCCTAACCCTAGGTGCAATCCTAACCTGAACGGTCTCTCTAACCCTAGCCCTCAACATAACCCTAACCCTAGGTAACAATCCTAACCAGAACCGTCTCTCTAACCCTAGCCCTCAACATAACCCTAACCCTAGGTACAATCCAAACACTAATCGTCTATCTAACCCTAGCCCTAAACATAACCTTAAGCCTAGGTCCAATCCTAACCCTAATCGTCTCTCTAAACCTACCCCTCAACATAACCCTAACCCTAGGTCCAATCCTAACTCTAATCGTCTCTCTAACCCTAGCCCGCAACAT
Organism: Miniopterus schreibersii; assembly: GCF_964146895.1. Taxonomy (NCBI): domain Eukaryota; kingdom Metazoa; phylum Chordata; class Mammalia; order Chiroptera; family Miniopteridae; genus Miniopterus; species Miniopterus schreibersii. The sequence continues at coordinate 72,654,781 of NC_138111.1, read as the reverse complement.
AATCCTAACACTACGTCCAATCCTAACTCTAATCGTCTATCTAACCCTAGCCCTCAACATAACCCTAACCCTAGCTCCAATCCTAACCCTAATCGTCTCTCTAACTCTTACCCTCAACATAACCTCAACCCTAGGTCCAATCCTAACCCTATTCGTCTCTCTAAACCTAGCCCTCAACATAACCCTAACCCTCGGACCAATCCTAACCCTAACCTTCTCTCTAACCCTAGCCCTAAACATAACCATAACCCTAGGTCCATTCATAAACCCTAATTGTCTACCTAGCCCTTGCCCTCAACATAACCCTAACCGTAGCTCCAATCCTAACCCTAACCATCTCTCTAACCCTAGCCCTCAACATAACCCTAACCCTAGGTACAATCCAAACACTAATCGTCTATCTAACGCTAGCCCTAAACATAACCTTAACCCTAGGTCCAATAATAACCCTAATCGTCTCTCCGACCCTAGCTCTCAACATAACCCTAACCCTAAGTCCAATCGACTCTAATCATCTATCTAACCCTACCCTCAACATAACCCTAACCCTAGGTCCAATCCTAACTCTAATAGTCTATCTAACCCTAGCCCTCAACATAACCCTATCCCTAAGTCCAATCCTAACTCTAATCGTCTATCTAACCCTAGCCCTCAACATAACCCTAACCCTAGCTGCAAATCTAACCCGAACCTTCTCTCTAACCCTAGCCCTCAACATAACCATAACCCTCAACATAAAGTTATCCCTAGGGCCAATCCTAACCCTAATCGTCTACCTAACCCTAGCCCTCAACAGAACCCTAACCCTATGGTCCAGTCCTAACCCTAATAGTGTATCTAATCCTAGCCCTAAACATAACCCTAACCCTAGGTCCAATCCTAACCCTAATCGTCTTTCTAACCCTAGCCCTGAACATAACTCTAACACTAGCTCCAATCCTATCCCTAATCGACAACCGAACCCTAATCGTCTCTCTAATCCTAGCGCTCAATATAACCTTAACTCTAGGACCAATCCAAACCCAACGTGTGTTTTCACTGCTGGAATACGTTTTGGGATGCATTGTTTCAATCTCTTGCAAGCCTCATGTTGTTTCTTAGAGAATATGGAAAAACAAAGAGTATGTTTCCCAAATCACTTGTAATCCAGAAAAAGGCACACTGCTTCACTCTTGCTGAAACACGCTCTTTCTCATAATGTTTTGAGAACATTCAAGAAACCCGAAAAGAAGTGCAGTTTTTAGTGAAATTCAGACGGGTATGTTCAAAATGACATTACTATTGGTTGCAGAGTGCAAAAGCACGATTGCCGTCACGTTCTCCATGACACGCTTACATATCCGACTGACCTGCAGTAGGACTTTCACAAAAAGATATGTTTGCGTGTCTGTGGTGAAAGGAGCTCTCAGTTGTGTATTCAGTGCTGGACAGTGACACTTTCTACGTAGGTTCACAGCGTTTTGAGAGCAGCAACATGCTTCAAACTGAAACTGCTACAAGGTGTGTGTAGCATGCAGAAAGAAGGCTTCTCATTTCAAAGAAAGAAGAGGAAACCAAAATCCAGGTAGTGAAAAGAGCACACCAGTATGGGAGATGTGCATGTGGACAGTTTCCAGCAGCAGCTCTTTGTGGACACTTGAGAACAGCGCTGTGAAAAAATTTCGTACGAAGCGGCATTTGGCCAAAGTTGAAAGACCTTCCAAAACGAGCCCTAAAGAACTTAGCCAATCGATGAATGTTGCAATAAGCTCCTGCAGGAAAGGTGCTTCTATGACACAACCCCCGAGCAGGTAGCTACATTCTGCACAGTACAAAATGCAAATGAATTCCAGGCTGAAAACTCTCCACAGAAGCATGTAATGCATGTGTTTCTCTCTGAAAGAACACTCAGCCCCTAGGCTTTTGCTTGCTCCTTCAAAATGTTTGCAGAAACGTATGTTTTCACTACTGGAATACGTTTTGGGATGCATCGTTTCAATCTCTTGCAAGCCTCATGTTGTTTCTTAGACACTGTGGAAAAACAAGGAGTATGTTTCCCAAATCACTTGTAATCCAGAGAAACGCACACTGCATCACTCTTGCTCACACACGCTCTTTTCTCCTAATGTGTTGAGAACATACAAGAAACCAGAAAAGAAGTGCATTTTGCACTGAAATTCAGACGGGTATCTTGAATGGGACATTTCTATTGGTTGCAGAGTGCAAAAGCACGATTGACTAAATGTTCTCGATGACACGCTTACATTTCCAAGTGACCTGAAGTAGGACTTTCACAAAAAGATGTCTTTGCGTGTCTGTGGTGAAAGAAGCTCTAAGTTGTGTATTCAGTGCTGGAGAGTGACACACTCTACACAGGTTAAACAGCATTCTTAGAGCACCAGGATGCTTATAATATAAACTGCTACAAGATGTGTGTAGCATGCTGAATGAAGGCTTGTAATTTCAAAGAAAGAAGAGGAAATCAAATTCCAGGTAGTGAAAGGAGCATGCCAGTATGGGAGATGTGCCTCTGGACAGTTTCAAGTAGCAGCTCTTTGTGGACACTTGGAAACAGCGCTGTGAAAAAATTTCGTACGAAGCGGGACTGGCCAAAGTTGAAAGACCTTCCAAAACCATCCCTAAAGACCTTAGCCAAACAATGAATGTTGCGATAAGCTCCGGCAGGAAAGGTGCTTCTATGACACAACCCCCAAGCAGGTAGCTACCTTCTGCACAGTACAAAATGCAAATGATTTCCAGACTGAAAACTCTCCGCAGAAGAATGAAATGCATGTGTTTCTCTCTGAACAAACACTCAGCCACTAGGCTTTTGCTTGCTCCTTCAAAGTCTTTGAAGAAACGTATGTTTTCACTGCTGGAATACGTTTTGGGATGCATCGTTTCAATCTCTTGCAAGCCTCATGTTCTTTCTTAGACGATGTGGAAAAACGCGGATTATGTTTCCCAAATCACTTGAAATCCAGGAAAACACACAGTGCTTCACTCTTGCCCAAACATGCTCTTTCTCCTAATGCGTTGAGAATATTCAAGAAAGCAGAAAGGAAGAGCATTTGATAGTGAAATTCAGACTAGCATGTACAAAAAGCCATTTCTTTCGGTTGAAGGGTGAAAAAGCATGATGGTCTTCATATTCTCGATGAAACCCTTACCTTTCCAAGTGACCACAATTAGGACTTTCCCAAAAAGATGTGTTTGCGTGTCTGAGGCGAAAGGAGCTCTAAATTGTGTATTCAGTGCTGGAGAGTGACACACTCTACATAGGTTAAAAAACGTTTTAGAGCACCAACATGCTTAAAATTGAAACTGCTACAAGATGTGTGTAGCATGCAGAAAGAAGGCTTGTCATTTCAAAGAAAGAAGAGGAAACCAAAATCCAGGTACTGAAACGAGCACACCAGTATGGGAGATGTGCATGTGGACAGTTTCAAGCAGCAGCTCCTTCTGGACACTTGGAAACAGCAATGTAAAAATATTTTGTTCGAATCGGGATTTGGCCAAAGTTGAACGACCTTCCAACACCAACCCTAAAGAACTTAGCCAAACAATGAATGTCGCAATAACCTCCTGTAGGAAAGGTGCTTCTATGACACAACCCCCGAGCAGGTAGCTACATTCTGCACAGTACAAAATGCATATGAATTCCAGACTGAAAACTCACTCCAGAAGGAAGAAATGCGCGTCTTTCTCTCTGAAAGAACACTCAGCCACTATTCTTTTGCTTGCTCCTTCAAAGTCTTTGTAGAAACGTGTGTTTTCACTGCTGGAATACGTTTTAGGATGCATTGTTTCAATCTCTTGCAAGCCTCATGTTCTTTCTTACTCAATGTGGAAAAACGCGGATTATTTTTCCCAAATCACTTGAAATCCAGGAAAACGCACCCTGCATCAGTCTTGCTCAAACACGCTTTTCACCTAATGCATTGAGAACATTCAAGAAAGCAGAAAAGTAGGGCCCTAACCCTTGGTCCAATCCTAAACCGAACCGTCTCCCTAATCCTAGCCCTCAACATAACCCTAACCGTAGGTCCAATCCTAACCTAATCGTCTCTCTGCCTAGCCCTCAACATAACCCTAACCATAGTTCCAATCCTAAACCTAATCGTCTATCTAAACCTAGCCCTAAACATAACCCTAACCCTAGGTCCAATCCTAAGCTGAACCGTCTCTCTAACCCTACCCTTCTACATAACCCTAACCCTAGGTCCAATCCTAACCTAATCGTCTCTCTAATCCTAACCCTCAACATTACCCTACCCTAGGTCCATTCCTAACCCTAATCGACTCTCTAACCGTAGTCCTCAACATAACCCTAACCCTAGTTCCAATCCAAACCCTAATCGTCTATCTAACCCTAGCCCTCATCATAACCATAACCCTACGTCCAATCCTAATCCGAAAGGTCTCTCTAACCCTAGCTATCAACATAACCCTAACCCTATATCCAATCCTAACCTATTCCTCCCTCTAACCCTAGCCCTCAATGTAACCCTCACGCTAGGTCCAATCGTAACCCTAATCGAATCTCTAACCTTAGCCCTCAACATAACCCTAACCCTAGGTCCAAACGTAACCCTAATCGTCTATCTAACCATACCCCTAAACATAACCCTAACCCTAGGTGCAATCCTAACCTGAACGGTCTCTCTAACCCTAGCCCTCAACATAACCCTAACCCTAGGTAACAATCCTAACCAGAACCGTCTCTCTAACCCTAGCCCTCAACATAACCCTAACCCTAGGTACAATCCAAACACTAATCGTCTATCTAACCCTAGCCCTAAACATAACCTTAAGCCTAGGTCCAATCCTAACCCTAATCGTCTCTCTAAACCTACCCCTCAACATAACCCTAACCCTAGGTCCAATCCTAACTCTAATCGTCTCTCTAACCCTAGCCCGCAACATAATCCTAACACTACGTCCAATCCTAACTCTAATCGTCTATCTAACCCTAGCCCTCAACATAACCCTAACCCTAGCTCCAATCCTAACCCTAATCGTCTCTCTAACTCTTACCCTCAACATAACCTCAACCCTAGGTCCAATCCTAACCCTATTCGTCTCTCTAAACCTAGCCCTCAACATAACCCTAACCCTCGGACCAATCCTAACCCTAACCTTCTCTCTAACCCTAGCCCTAAACATAACCATAACCCTAGGTCCATTCATAAACCCTAATTGTCTACCTAGCCCTTGCCCTCAACATAACCCTAACCGTAGCTCCAATCCTAACCCTAACCATCTCTCTAACCCTAGCCCTCAACATAACCCTAACCCTAGGTACAATCCAAACACTAATCGTCTATCTAACGCTAGCCCTAAACATAACCTTAACCCTAGGTCCAATAATAACCCTAATCGTCTCTCCGACCCTAGCTCTCAACATAACCCTAACCCTAAGTCCAATCGACTCTAATCATCTATCTAACCCTACCCTCAACATAACCCTAACCCTAGGTCCAATCCTAACTCTAATAGTCTATCTAACCCTAGCCCTCAACATAACCCTATCCCTAAGTCCAATCCTAACTCTAATCGTCTATCTAACCCTAGCCCTCAACATAACCCTAACCCTAGCTGCAAATCTAACCCGAACCTTCTCTCTAACCCTAGCCCTCAACATAACCATAACCCTCAACATAAAGTTAACCCTAGGGCCAATCCTAACCCTAATCGTCTACCTAACCCTAGCCCTCAACAGAACCCTAACCCTATGGTCCAGTCCTAACCCTAATAGTGTATCTAATCCTAGCCCTAAACATAACCCTAACCCTAGGTCCAATCCTAACCCTAATCGTCTTTCTAACCCTAGCCCTGAACATAACTCTAACACTAGCTCCAATCCTATCCCTAATCGACAACCGAACCCTAATCGTCTCTCTAATCCTAGCGCTCAATATAACCTTAACTCTAGGACCAATCCAAACCCAACGTGTGTTTTCACTGCTGGAATACGTTTTGGGATGCATTGTTTCAATCTCTTGCAAGCCTCATGTTGTTTCTTAGAGAATATGGAAAAACAAAGAGTATGTTTCCCAAATCACTTGTAATCCAGAAAAAGGCACACTGCTTCACTCTTGCTGAAACACGCTCTTTCTCATAATGTTTTGAGAACATTCAAGAAACCCGAAAAGAAGTGCATTTTTTAGTGAAATTCAGACGGGTATGTTCAAAATGACATTACTATTGGTTGCAGAGTGCAAAAGCACGATTGCCTTCACGTTCTCCATGACACGCTTACATATCCGACTGACCTGCAGTAGGACTTTCACAAAAAGATATGTTTGCGTGTCTGTGGTGAAAGGAGCTCTCAGTTGTGTATTCAGTGCTGGACAGTGACACTTTCTACGTAGGTTCACAGCGTTTTGAGAGCAGCAACATGCTTCAAACTGAAACTGCTACAAGGTGTGTGTAGCATGCAGAAAGAAGGCTTCTCATTTCAAAGAAAGAAGAGGAAACCAAAATCCAGGTAGTGAAAAGAGCACACCAGTATGGGAGATGTGCATGTGGACAGTTTCCAGCAGCAGCTCTTTGTGGACACTTGAGAACAGCGCTGTGAAAAAATTTCGTACGAAGCGGCATTTGGCCAAAGTTGAAGGACCTTCCAAAACGAGCTCTAAAGAACTTAGCCAATCGATGAATGTTGCAATAAGCTCCTGCTGGAAAGGTGCTTCTATGACACAACCCCCGAGCAGGTAGCTACATTCTGCACAGTACAAAATGCAAATGAATTCCAGGCTGAAAACTCTCCACAGAAGCATGTAATGCGTGTGTTTCTCTCTGAAAGAACACTCAGCCCCTAGGCTTTTGCTTGCTCCTTCAAAATGTTTGCAGAAACGTATGTTTTCACTACTGGAATACGTTTTGGGATGCATCGTTTCAATCTCTTGCAAGCCTCATGTTGTTTCTTAGACACTGTGGAAAAACAAGGAGTATGTTTCCCAAATCACTTGTAATCCAGAGAAACGCACACTGCATCACTCTTGCTCACACACGCTCTTTTCTCCTAATGTGTTGAGAACATACAAGAAACCAGAAAAGAAGTGCATTTTGCACTGAAATTCAGACGGGTATCTTGAATGGGACATTTCTATTGGTTGCAGAGTGCAAAAGCACGATTGACTAAATGTTCTCGATGACACGCTTACATTTCCAAGTGACCTGAAGTAGGACTTTCACAAAAAGATGTCTTTGCGTGTCTGTGGTGAAAGAAGCTCTAAGTTGTGTATTCAGTGCTGGAGAGTGACACACTCTACACAGGTTAAACAGCATTCTTAGAGCACCAGGATGCTTATAATATAAACTGCTACAAGATGTGTGTAGCATGCTGAATGAAGGCTTGTAATTTCAAAGAAAGAAGAGGAAATCAAATTCCAGGTAGTGAAAGGAGCATGCCAGTATGGGAGATGTGCCTCTGGACAGTTTCAAGTAGCAGCTCTTTGTGGACACTTGGAAACAGCGCTGTGAAAAAATTTCGTACGAAGCGGGACTGGCCAAAGTTGAAAGACCTTCCAAAACCATCCCTAAAGACCTTAGCCAAACAATGAATGTTGCGATAAGCTCCGGCAGGAAAGGTGCTTCTATGACACAACCCCCAAGCAGGTAGCTACCTTCTGCACAGTACAAAATGCAAATGATTTCCAGACTGAAAACTCTCCGCAGAAGAATGAAATGCATGTGTTTCTCTCTGAACAAACACTCAGCCACTAGGCTTTTGCTTGCTCCTTCAAAGTCTTTGAAGAAACGTATGTTTTCACTGCTGGAATACGTTTTGGGATGCATCGTTTCAATCTCTTGCAAGCCTCATGTTCTTTCTTAGACGATGTGGAAAAACGCGGATTATGTTTCCCAAATCACTTGAAATCCAGGAAAACACACAGTGCTTCACTCTTGCCCAAACATGCTCTTTCTCCTAATGCGTTGAGAATATTCAAGAAAGCAGAAAGGAAGAGCATTTGATAGTGAAATTCAGACTAGCATGTACAAAAAGCCATTTCTTTCGGTTGAAGGGTGAAAAAGCATGATGGTCTTCATATTCTCGATGAAACCCTTACCTTTCCAAGTGACCACAATTAGGACTTTCCCAAAAAGATGTGTTTGCGTGTCTGAGGCGAAAGGAGCTCTAAATTGTGTATTCAGTGCTGGAGAGTGACACACTCTACATAGGTTAAAAAACGTTTTAGAGCACCAACATGCTTAAAATTGAAACTGCTACAAGATGTGTGTAGCATGCAGAAAGAAGGCTTGTCATTTCAAAGAAAGAAGAGGAAACCAAAATCCAGGTACTGAAACGAGCACACCAGTATGGGAGATGTGCATGTGGACAGTTTCAAGCAGCAGCTCCTTCTGGACACTTGGAAACAGCAATGTAAAAATATTTTGTTCGAATCGGGATTTGGCCAAAGTTGAACGACCTTCCAACACCAACCCTAAAGAACTTAGCCAAACAATGAATGTCGCAATAACCTCCTGTAGGAAAGGTGCTTCTATGACACAACCCCCGAGCAGGTAGCTACATTCTGCACAGTACAAATGCATATGAATTCCAGACTGAAAACTCACTCCAGAAGGAAGAAATGCGCGTCTTTCTCTCTGAAAGAACACTCAGCCACTATTCTTTTGCTTGCTCCTTCAAAGTCTTTGTAGAAACGTGTGTTTTCACTGCTGGAATACGTTTTAGGATGCATTGTTTCAATCTCTTGCAAGCCTCATGTTCTTTCTTACTCAATGTGGAAAAACGCGGATTATTTTTCCCAAATCACTTGAAATCCAGGAAAACGCACCCTGCATCAGTCTTGCTCAAACACGCTTTTCACCTAATGCATTGAGAACATTCAAGAAAGCAGAAAAGGAGGGCCCTAACCCTTGGTCCAATCCTAAACCGAACCGTCTCCCTAACCCTAGCCCTCAACATAACCCTAACCGTAGGTCCAATCCTAACCTAATCGTCTCTCTGCCTAGCCCTCAACATAACCCTAACCATAGTTCCAATCCTAAACCTAATCGTCTATCTAAACCTAGCCCTAAACATAACCCTAACCCTAGGTCCAATCCTAAGCTGAACCGTCTCTCTAACCCTACCCTTCTACATAACCCTAACCCTAGGTCCAATCCTAACCTAATCGTCTCTCTAACCCTAACCCTCAACATTACCCTACCCTAGGTCCATTCCTAACCCTAATCGACTCTCTAACCGTAGCCCTCAACATAACCCTAACCCTAGTTCCAATCCAAACCCTAATCGTCTATCTAACCCTAGCCCTCATCATAACCATAACCCTACGTCCAATCCTAATCCGAAAGGTCTCTCTAACCCTAGCTATCAACATAACCCTAACCCTATCTCCAATCCTAACCTATTAGTCCATCTAACCCTAACCCTCAATGTAACCCTCACGCTAGGTCCAATCGTAACCCTAATCGAATCTCTAACCTTAGCCCTCAACATAACCCTAACCCTAGGTCCAAACGTAACCCTAATCGTCTATCTAACCATACCCCTAAACATAACCCTAACCCTAGGTGCAATCCTAACCTGAACGGTCTCTCTAACCCTAGCCCTCAACATAACCTTAACCCTAGGTAACAATCCTAACCAGAACCGTCTCTCTAACCCTAGCCCTCAACATAACCCTAACCCTAGGTACAATCCAAACACTAATCGTCTATCTAACCCTAGCCCTAAACATAACCTTAACCCTAGGTCCAATCCTAACCCTAATCGTCTCTCTAAACCTACCCCTCAACATAACCCTAACCCTAGGTCCAATCCTAACTCTAATCGTCTCTCTAACCCTAGCCCGCAACATAATCCTAACACTACGTCCAATCCTAACTCTAATCGTCTATCTAACCCTAGCCCTCAACATAACCCTAACCCTAGCTCCAATCCTAACCCTAATCGTCTCTCTAACTCTTACCCTCAACATAACCTCAACCCTAGGTCCAATCCTAACCCTATTCGTCTCTCTAAACCTAGCCCTCAACATAACCCTAACCCTCGGACCAATCCTAACCCTAACCTTCTCTCTAACCCTAGCCCTAAACATAACCATAACCCTAGGTCCATTCATACACCCTAATTGTCTACCTAGCCCTTGCCCTCAACATAACCCTAACCGTAGCTCCAATCCTAACCCTAACCATCTCTCTAACCCTAGCACTCAATATAACCCTAACCCTAGGTCCAATCCTAACCCGAACCGTCTCTCTAAACCTAGCCCTCAACCTAACCCTAACCCTAGGTCCCATCCTAACCCTAATCGTCTCTCTAACCCTAGCCCTCAACATAACCCTAACCCTTGATCCAATCCTAACCCGAACTGTCTCTCTAACCCTAGCCCTGAACCTGACACAAACCCTAGGTCTAATCCTAACACTAATCGTCTCTCTAACCCTAGCCCTCAACATAACCCTAACCCTAGGTACAATCCAAACACTAATCGTCTATCTAACCCTAGCCCTAAACATAACCTTAACCCTAGGTCCAATCCTAACCCTAATCGTCTCTCTAAACCTAGCCCTCAACATAACCCTAACCCTAGGTCCAATCCTAACTCTAATCGTCTCTCTAACCCTAGCCCGCAACATAACCCTAACCCTAGCTCCAATCCTAACCCTAATCGTCTCTCTAACTCTTACCCTCAAAATAACCTCAACCTTGGTCCAATCCTAACCCTATTCGTCTCTCTAAACCTAGCCCTCAACATAACCCTAACCCTCGGTCCAATCCTAACCCTAACCTTCTCTCTAACCCTAGCCCTAAACATAACCATAACCCTAGGTCCATTCATAAACGCTAATTGTCTACCTAGCCCTTGCCCTCAACATAACCCTAACCCTAGCTCCAATCCTAACCCTAACCATCTCTCTAACCCTAGCCCTCAATATAACCCTAACCCTAGGTCTAATCCTAACCCTAATCGTCTCTCTAACCCTAGCCCTCAACATAACCCTAACCCTAGGTACAATCCAAACACTAACCGTCTATCTAACGCTAGCCCTAAACATAACCTTAACCCTAGGTACAATAATAACCCTAATCGTCTCTCCGACCCTAGCTCTCAACATAACCCTAACCCTAAGTCCAATCGACTCTAATCGTCTATCTAACCCGACCCTCAACATAACCCTATCCCTAAATCCAATCCCAACTCTAATCGTCTATCTAACCCTAGCCCTCAACATAACCCTAACCCTAGCTGCAAATCTAACCCGAACCTTCTCTCTAACCCTAGCCCTCAACATAACCATAACCCTCAACATAAACTTAACCCTAGGGCCAGTCCTAACCCTAATAGTGTATCTAATCCTAGCCCTAAACATAACCCTAACCCTAGGTCCAATCCTAACCCTAATCATCTTTCTAACCCTAGCCCTGAACATAACTCTAACACTAGCTCCAATCCTATCCCTAATCGACAACCGAACCCTAATCGTCTCTCTAATCCTAGCCCTCAATATAACCTTAACCCTAGGACCAATCCAAACCCAACGTGTGTTTTCACTGCTGGAATACGTTTTGGGATGCATTGTTTCAATCTCTTGCAAGCCTCATGTTGTTTCTTAGAGAATATGGAAAAACAAAGAGTATGTTTCCCAAATCACTTGTAATCCAGAAAAAGGCACACTGCATCACTCTTGCTGAAACACGCTCTTTCTCATAATGTTTTGAGAACATTCAAGAAACCCGAAAAGAAGTGCATTTTTTAGTGAAATTCAGACGGGTATGTTCAAAATGACATTACTATTGGTTGCAGAGTGCAAAAGGACGATTGCCTTCACGTTCTCCATGACACGCTTACATTTCCGACTGACCTGCAGTACGTCTTTCACAAAAAGATATGTTTGCGTGTCTGTGGTGAAAGGAGCTCTCAGTTGTGTTCAGTGCTGGAGAGTGACACACTCTACGTAGGTTACACAGCGTTTTGAGAGCAGCAACATGCTTCAAACTGAAAGTGCTACAAGTTGTGTGTAGCATGCAGAAAGAAGGCTTCTCATTTCAAAGAAAGAAGAGGCAACCAAAATCCAGGTAGTGAAAAGAGCACACCAGTATGGGAGATGTGCATGTGGACAGTTTCCAGCAGCAGCTCTTTGTGGACACTTGAGAACAGCGCTGTGAAAAAATTTCTTACGAAGCGGGATTTGGCCAAAGTTGAAAGACCTTCCAAAACCAGCCCTAAAGAACTTAGCCAATCGATGAATGTTGCAATAAGCTCCTGCAGGAAAGGTGCTTCTATGACACAACCCCCGAGCAGGTAGCTACATTCTGCACAGTACAAAATGCAAATGAATTCCAGGCTGAAAACTCTCCACAGAAGCATGTAATGCATGTGTTTCTCTCTGAAAGAACACTCAGCCCCTAGGCTTTTGCTTGCTCCTTCAAAATGTTTGCAGAAACGTATGTTTTCACTACTGGAATACGTTTTGGGATGCATCGTTTCAATCTCTTGCAAGCCTCATGTTGTTTCTTAGACAATGTGGAAAAACAAGGAGTATGTTTCCCAAATCACTTGTAATCCAGAGAAACGCACACTGCATCACTCTTGCTCACACACGCTCTTTTCTCCTAATGTGTTGAGAACATACAAGAAACCAGAAAAGAAGTGCATTTTGCACTGAAATTCAGACGGGTATGTTGAATAGGACATTTCTATTGGTTGCAGAGTGCAAAAGCACGATTGACTAAATGTTCTCGATGACACGCTTACATTTCCAAGTGACCTGAAGTAGGACTTTCACAAAAAGATGTCTTTGCGTGTCTGTGGTGAAAGAAGCTCTAAGTTGTGTATTCAGTGCTGGAGAGTGACACACTCTACACAGGTTAAACAGCATTCTTAGAGCACCAGGATGCTTATAATATAAACTGCTACAAGATGTGTGTAGCATGCTGAATGAAGGCTTGTAATTTCAAAGAAAGAAGAGGAAATCAAATTCCAGGTAGTGAAAGGAGCATGCCAGTATGGGAGATGTGCCTCTGGACAGTTTCAAGTAGCAGCTCTTTGTGGACACTTGGAAACAGCGCTGTGAAAAAATTTCGTACGAAGCGGCATTTGGCCAAAGTTGAAAGACCTTCCAAAACGAGCCCTAAAGACCTTAGCCAAACAATGAATGTTGCGATAAGCTCCGGCAGGAAAGGTGCTTCTATGACACAACCCCCAAGCAGGTAGCTACCTTCTGCACAGTACAAAATGCAAATGATTTCCAGGCTGAAAACTCTCCACAGAAGAATGAAATGCATGTGTTTCTCTCTGAACAAACACTCAGCCACTAGGCTTTTGCTTGCTCCTTCAAAGTCTTTGCTGAAACGTGTGTTTTCACTACTGGAATACGTTGTGGGATGCATCGTTTCAATCTCTTGCAAGCCTCATGTTGTTTCTTAGACACTGTGGAAAACAAGGAGTATGTTTCCCAAATCACGTGTAATCCAGAGAAACGCACACTGCATCACCCTTGCTCAAACACGCTCTTTCTTCTAATGTATTGAGAACATTCAAGAAACCAGAAACGAAGTGCATTTTGCAGTGAAATTCAGACGGGTATGTTCAAAAGGACATTTCTATTGGTTGCAGAGTGCAAAAGCACGACTGACTTCATGTTCTCGATGACACCCTTACATTTCCAAGTGACCTGAAGTAGGACTTTCACAAAAAGATGTCTTTGCGTGTCTGTGGTGAAAGAAGCTCTAAGTTCTGTATTCAGTGCTGGAGAGTGACACACTCTACACAGGTTAGACAGCGTCCTTACAGCACCAACATGTTTCAAACTGAAACTGCTACAAGATGTGTGTACCATGCTGAATGAAGGCTTGTTTTTTCAAAGAAAAAAGAGGAAACCAAAATCCAGGTAGTGAAACGAGCACACCAGTATGGGAGATGTGCATGTGGACAGTTTCAAGCAGCAGCTCTTTGTGGACACTTGGAAGGAACGGTGTGAAAAAATTTCGTAGGAAGCGGGAATTGGCCAAAGTTGAAAGACCTTCCAAAACCAACCCTAAAGGACTTAGCCAAACAATGAACGTTGCAATAAACTCCTGCAGGAAAGGTGCTTCTATGACACAACCCCCTAGCAGGTAGCTACATTCTGCACAGTACAAAATGCATATGAATTCCTGGCTGGAAACTCACTCCAGAAGGAAGTAATGCATGTGTTTCTCTCTGAAAGAACACTCAGCCACTATTCTTTTCTTGCTCCTTCAAAGTCTTTGTAGAAACGTGTGTTTTCACTGCTGGAATACGTTTTAGGATGCATTGTTTCAATCTCTTGCAAGCCTCATGTTCTTTCTTAGACGATGTGGAAAAACAAGGAGTATGTTTCCCAAATCACTTTCAATCCAGAAAAACACACAGTGCATCACTCTTGCCCAAACATGCTCTTTCTCCTAATGCGTTGAGAATATTCAAGAAAGCAGAAAGCAAGAGCATTTGATAGTGAAATTCAGACTAGCATGTACAAAAAGCCATTTCTTTCGATTGAAGGGTGAAAAAGCATGATGGTCTTCATATTCTCGATGAAACCCTTACCTTTCCAAGTGACCACAATTAGGACTTTCCCAAAAAGATGTGTTTGCGTGTCTGAGGCGAAAGGAGCTCTAAGTTGTGTATTCAGTGCTGGAGAGTGACACACTCTACATAGGTTAAAAAACGTTTTAGAGCACCAACATGCTTAAAATTGAAACTGCTACAAGATGTGTGTAGCATGCAGAAAGAAGGCTTGTCATTTCAAAGAAAGAAGAGGAAACCAAAATCCAGGTACTGAAACGAGCACACCAGTATGGGAGATGTGCATGTGGACAGTTTCAAGCAGCAGCTCCTTCTGGACACTTGGAAACAGCAATGTAAAAATATTTTGTTCGAATCGGGATTTGGCCAAAGTTGAACGACCTTCCAACACCAACCCTAAAGAACTTAGCCAAACAATGAATGTCGCAATAACCTCCTGTAGGAAAGGTGCTTCTATGACACAACCCCCGAGCAGGTAGCTACATTCTGCACAGTACAAATGCATATGAATTCCAGACTGAAAACTCACTCCAGAAGGAAGAAATGCGCGTCTTTCTCTCTGAAAGAACACTCAGCCACTATTCTTTTGCTTGCTCCTTCAAAGTCTTTGTAGAAACGTGTGTTTTCACTGCTGGAATACGTTTTAGGATGCATTGTTTCAATCTCTTGCAAGCCTCATGTTCTTTCTTACTCAATGTGGAAAAACGCGGATTATTTTTCCCAAATCACTTGAAATCCAGGAAAACGCACCCTGCATCAGTCTTGCTCAAACACGCTTTTCACCTAATGCATTGAGAACATTCAAGAAAGCAGAAAAGGAGGGCCCTAACCCTTGGTCCAATCCTAAACCGAACCGTCTCCCTAACCCTAGCCCTCAACATAACCCTAACCGTAGGTCCAATCCTAACCTAATCGTCTCTCTGCCTAGCCCTCAACATAACCCTAACCATAGTTCCAATCCTAAACCTAATCGTCTATCTAAACCTAGCCCTAAACATAACCCTAACCCTAGGTCCAATCCTAAGCTGAACCGTCTCTCTAACCCTACCCTTCTACATAACCCTAACCCTAGGTCCAATCCTAACCTAATCGTCTCTCTAACCCTAACCCTCAACATTACCCTACCCTAGGTCCATTCCTAACCCTAATCGACTCTCTAACCGTAGCCCTCAACATAACCCTAACCCTAGTTCCAATCCAAACCCTAATCGTCTATCTAACCCTAGCCCTCATCATAACCATAACCCTACGTCCAATCCTAATCCGAAAGGTCTCTCTAACCCTAGCTATCAACATAACCCTAACCCTATCTCCAATCCTAACCTATTAGTCCATCTAACCCTAACCCTCAATGTAACCCTCACGCTAGGTCCAATCGTAACCCTAATCGAATCTCTAACCTTAGCCCTCAACATAACCCTAACCCTAGGTCCAAACGTAACCCTAATCGTCTATCTAACCATACCCCTAAACATAACCCTAACCCTAGGTGCAATCCTAACCTGAACGGTCTCTCTAACCCTAGCCCTCAACATAACCTTAACCCTAGGTAACAATCCTAACCAGAACCGTCTCTCTAACCCTAGCCCTCAACATAACCCTAACCCTAGGTACAATCCAAACACTAATCGTCTATCTAACCCTAGCCCTAAACATAACCTTAACCCTAGGTCCAATCCTAACCCTAATCGTCTCTCTAAACCTACCCCTCAACATAACCCTAACCCTAGGTCCAATCCTAACTCTAATCGTCTCTCTAACCCTAGCCCGCAACATAATCCTAACACTACGTCCAATCCTAACTCTAATCGTCTATCTAACCCTAGCCCTCAACATAACCCTAACCCTAGCTCCAATCCTAACCCTAATCGTCTCTCTAACTCTTACCCTCAACATAACCTCAACCCTAGGTCCAATCCTAACCCTATTCGTCTCTCTAAACCTAGCCCTCAACATAACCCTAACCCTCGGACCAATCCTAACCCTAACCTTCTCTCTAACCCTAGCCCTAAACATAACCATAACCCTAGGTCCATTCATACACCCTAATTGTCTACCTAGCCCTTGCCCTCAACATAACCCTAACCGTAGCTCCAATCCTAACCCTAACCATCTCTCTAACCCTAGCCCTCAATATAACCCTAACCCTAGGTCCAATCCTAACCCGAACCGTCTCTCTAAACCTAGCCCTCAACCTAACCCTAACCCTAGGTCCCATCCTAACCCTAATCGTCTCTCTAACCCTAGCCCTCAACATAACCCTAACCCTTGATCCAATCCTAACCCGAACTGTCTCTCTAACCCTAGCCCTGAACCTGACACAAACCCTAGGTCTAATCCTAACACTAATCGTCTCTCTAACCCTAGCCCTCAACATAACCCTAACCCTAGGTACAATCCAAACACTAATCGTCTATCTAACCCTAGCCCTAAACATAACCTTAACCCTAGGTCCAATCCTAACCCTAATCGTCTCTCTAAACCTAGCCCTCAACATAACCCTAACCCTAGGTCCAATCCTAACTCTAATCGTCTCTCTAACCCTAGCCCGCAACATAACCCTAACCCTAGCTCCAATCCTAACCCTAATCGTCTCTCTAACTCTTACCCTCAAAATAACCTCAACCTTGGTCCAATCCTAACCCTATTCGTCTCTCTAAACCTAGCCCTCAACATAACCCTAACCCTCGGTCCAATCCTAACCCTAACCTTCTCTCTAACCCTAGCCCTAAACATAACCATAACCCTAGGTCCATTCATAAACGCTAATTGTCTACCTAGCCCTTGCCCTCAACATAACCCTAACCCTAGCTCCAATCCTAACCCTAACCATCTCTCTAACCCTAGCCCTCAATATAACCCTAACCCTAGGTCTAATCCTAACCCTAATCGTCTCTCTAACCCTAGCCCTCAACATAACCCTAACCCTAGGTACAATCCAAACACTAACCGTCTATCTAACGCTAGCCCTAAACATAACCTTAACCCTAGGTACAATAATAACCCTAATCGTCTCTCCGACCCTAGCTCTCAACATAACCCTAACCCTAAGTCCAATCGACTCTAATCGTCTATCTAACCCGACCCTCAACATAACCCTATCCCTAAATCCAATCCCAACTCTAATCGTCTATCTAACCCTAGCCCTCAACATAACCCTAACCCTAGCTGCAAATCTAACCCGAACCTTCTCTCTAACCCTAGCCCTCAACATAACCATAACCCTCAACATAAACTTAACCCTAGGGCCAGTCCTAACCCTAATAGTGTATCTAATCCTAGCCCTAAACATAACCCTAACCCTAGGTCCAATCCTAACCCTAATCATCTTTCTAACCCTAGCCCTGAACATAACTCTAACACTAGCTCCAATCCTATCCCTAATCGACAACCGAACCCTAATCGTCTCTCTAATCCTAGCCCTCAATATAACCTTAACCCTAGGACCAATCCAAACCCAACGTGTGTTTTCACTGCTGGAATACGTTTTGGGATGCATTGTTTCAATCTCTTGCAAGCCTCATGTTGTTTCTTAGAGAATATGGAAAAACAAAGAGTATGTTTCCCAAATCACTTGTAATCCAGAAAAAGGCACACTGCATCACTCTTGCTGAAACACGCTCTTTCTCATAATGTTTTGAGAACATTCAAGAAACCCGAAAAGAAGTGCATTTTTTAGTGAAATTCAGACGGGTATGTTCAAAATGACACTACTATTGGTTGCAGAGTGCAAAAGGACGATTGCCTTCACGTTCTCCATGACACGCTTACATTTCCGACTGACCTGCAGTACGTCTTTCACAAAAAGATATGTTTGCGTGTCTGTGGTGAAAGGAGCTCTCAGTTGTGTTCAGTGCTGGAGAGTGACACACTCTACGTAGGTTACACAGCGTTTTGAGAGCAGCAACATGCTTCAAACTGAAAGTGCTACAAGTTGTGTGTAGCATGCAGAAAGAAGGCTTCTCATTTCAAAGAAAGAAGAGGCAACCAAAATCCAGGTAGTGAAAAGAGCACACCAGTATGGGAGATGTGCATGTGGACAGTTTCCAGCAGCAGCTCTTTGTGGACACTTGAGAACAGCGCTGTGAAAAAATTTCTTACGAAGCGGGATTTGGCCAAAGTTGAAAGACCTTCCAAAACCAGCCCTAAAGAACTTAGCCAATCGATGAATGTTGCAATAAGCTCCTGCAGGAAAGGTGCTTCTATGACACAACCCCCGAGCAGGTAGCTACATTCTGCACAGTACAAAATGCAAATGAATTCCAGGCTGAAAACTCTCCACAGAAGCATGTAATGCATGTGTTTCTCTCTGAAAGAACACTCAGCCCCTAGGCTTTTGCTTGCTCCTTCAAAATGTTTGCAGAAACGTATGTTTTCACTACTGGAATACGTTTTGGGATGCATCGTTTCAATCTCTTGCAAGCCTCATGTTGTTTCTTAGACAATGTGGAAAAACAAGGAGTATGTTTCCCAAATCACTTGTAATCCAGAGAAACGCACACTGCATCACTCTTGCTCACACACGCTCTTTTCTCCTAATGTGTTGAGAACATACAAGAAACCAGAAAAGAAGTGCATTTTGCACTGAAATTCAGACGGGTATGTTGAATAGGACATTTCTATTGGTTGCAGAGTGCAAAAGCACGATTGACTAAATGTTCTCGATGACACGCTTACATTTCCAAGTGACCTGAAGTAGGACTTTCACAAAAAGATGTCTTTGCGTGTCTGTGGTGAAAGAAGCTCTAAGTTGTGTATTCAGTGCTGGAGAGTGACACACTCTACACAGGTTAAACAGCATTCTTAGAGCACCAGGATGCTTATAATATAAACTGCTACAAGATGTGTGTAGCATGCTGAATGAAGGCTTGTAATTTCAAAGAAAGAAGAGGAAATCAAATTCCAGGTAGTGAAAGGAGCATGCCAGTATGGGAGATGTGCCTCTGGACAGTTTCAAGTAGCAGCTCTTTGTGGACACTTGGAAACAGCGCTGTGAAAAAATTTCGTACGAAGCGGCATTTGGCCAAAGTTGAAAGACCTTCCAAAACGAGCCCTAAAGACCTTAGCCAAACAATGAATGTTGCGATAAGCTCCGGCAGGAAAGGTGCTTCTATGACACAACCCCCAAGCAGGTAGCTACCTTCTGCACAGTACAAAATGCAAATGATTTCCAGGCTGAAAACTCTCCACAGAAGAATGAAATGCATGTGTTTCTCTCTGAACAAACACTCAGCCACTAGGCTTTTGCTTGCTCCTTCAAAGTCTTTGCTGAAACGTGTGTTTTCACTACTGGAATACGTTGTGGGATGCATCGTTTCAATCTCTTGCAAGCCTCATGTTGTTTCTTAGACACTGTGGAAAACAAGGAGTATGTTTCCCAAATCACGTGTAATCCAGAGAAACGCACACTGCATCACCCTTGCTCAAACACGCTCTTTCTTCTAATGTATTGAGAACATTCAAGAAACCAGAAACGAAGTGCATTTTGCAGTGAAATTCAGACGGGTATGTTCAAAAGGACATTTCTATTGGTTGCAGAGTGCAAAAGCACGACTGACTTCATGTTCTCGATGACACCCTTACATTTCCAAGTGACCTGAAGTAGGACTTTCACAAAAAGATGTCTTTGCGTGTCTGTGGTGAAAGAAGCTCTAAGTTCTGTATTCAGTGCTGGAGAGTGACACACTCTACACAGGTTAGACAGCGTCCTTACAGCACCAACATGTTTCAAACTGAAACTGCTACAAGATGTGTGTACCATGCTGAATGAAGGCTTGTTTTTTCAAAGAAAAAAGAGGAAACCAAAATCCAGGTAGTGAAACGAGCACACCAGTATGGGAGATGTGCATGTGGACAGTTTCAAGCAGCAGCTCTTTGTGGACACTTGGAAGGAACGGTGTGAAAAAATTTCGTAGGAAGCGGGAATTGGCCAAAGTTGAAAGACCTTCCAAAACCAACCCTAAAGGACTTAGCCAAACAATGAACGTTGCAATAAACTCCTGCAGGAAAGGTGCTTCTATGACACAACCCCCTAGCAGGTAGCTACATTCTGCACAGTACAAAATGCATATGAATTCCTGGCTGGAAACTCACTCCAGAAGGAAGTAATGCATGTGTTTCTCTCTGAAAGAACACTCAGCCACTATTCTTTTCTTGCTCCTTCAAAGTCTTTGTAGAAACGTGTGTTTTCACTGCTGGAATACGTTTTAGGATGCATTGTTTCAATCTCTTGCAAGCCTCATGTTCTTTCTTAGACGATGTGGAAAAACAAGGAGTATGTTTCCCAAATCACTTTCAATCCAGAAAAACACACAGTGCATCACTCTTGCCCAAACATGCTCTTTCTCCTAATGCGTTGAGAATATTCAAGAAAGCAGAAAGCAAGAGCATTTGATAGTGAAATTCAGACTAGCATGTACAAAAAGCCATTTCTTTCGATTGAAGGGTGAAAAAGCATGATGGTCTTCATATTCTCGATGAAACCCTTACCTTTCCAAGTGACCACAATTAGGACTTTCCCAAAAAGATGTGTTTGCGTGTCTGAGGCGAAAGGAGCTCTAAGTTGTGTATTCAGTGCTGGACAGTGACACACTCTACATAGGTTAAAAAACGTTTTAGAGCACCAACATGCTTAAAATTGAAACTGCTACAAGATGTGTGTAGCATGCAGAAAGAAGGCTTGTCATTTCAAAGAAAGAAGAGGAAACCAAAATCCAGGTACTGAAACGAGCACACCAGTATGGGAGATGTGCATGTGGACAGTTTCAAGCAGCAGATCCTTCTGGACATTTGGAAACAACAATGTAAAAATATTTTGTTCGAATCGGGATTTGGCCAAAGTTGAACGACCTTCCAACACGAACCCTAAAGAACTTAGCCAAACAATGAATGTCGCAATAACCTCCTGTAGGAAAGGTGCTTCTATGACACAACCCAAGAGCAGGTAGCTACATTCTGCACAGTACAAAATGCATATGAATTCCAGGCTGAAAACTCACTCCAGAAGGAAGAAATGCACGTGTTTCTCTCTGAAAGAACACTCAGCCACTATTCTTTTGCTTGCTCCTTCAAAGTCTTTGTAGAAACGTGTGTTTTCACAGCTGGACTACGTATTAGGATGCATTGTTTCAATCTCTTGCAAGCCTCATGTTCTTTCTTACTCAATGTGGAAAAACGCGGATTATGTTTCCCAAATCACTTGAAATCCAGGAAAACGCACCCTGCATCAGTCTTGCTCAAACACGCTTTTCACCTAATGCATTGAGAACATTCAAGAAAGCAGAAAAGAAGGGCCCTAACCCTTGGTCCAATCCTAAACCGAACCGTCTCCCTAACCCTAGCCCTCAACATAACCCTAACCGTAGGTCCAATCCAAACCTAATCGTCTCTCTATGCCTAGCCCTCAACATAACCCTAACCCTAGTTCCAATCCTAAACCTAATCGTCTATCTAACCCTAGCCCTAAACATAACCCTAACCCTAGGTCCAATCCTAAGCTGAACCGTCTCTCTAACCCTACCCTTCTACATAACCCTAACCCTAGGTCCAATCCTAACCTAATCGTCTCTCTAACCCTAACCCTCAACATTACCCTACCCTAGGTCCATTCCTAACCCTAATCGACTCTCTAACCGTAGCCCTCAACATAACCCTAACCCTAGTTCCAATCCAAACCCTAATCGTCTATCTAACCCTAGCCCTCATCATAACCATAACCCTACGTCCAATCCTAATCCGAAAGGTCTCTCTAACCCTAGCTCTCAACATAACCCTAACCCTATCTCCAATCGTAACCTATTCCTCCCTCTAACCCTAGCCCTCAATGTAACCCTCACGCTAGGTCCAATCGTAACCCTAATCGAATCTCTAACCGAAGTCCTCAACATAACCCTAACCCTAGGTCCAATACTAACCCTAATGTTCTACCTAACCCTAGCCCTCAACATAACCCTAACCCTAGGTAACAATCCTAACCAGAACCGTCTCTCTAACCCTAGCCCTCAACATAACCCTAACCCTAGGTACAATCCAAACACTAATCGTCTACCTAACCCTAGCCCTAACATAACCTTAACCCTAGGTCCAATCCTAACCCTAATCGTCTCTCTAAACCTAGCCCTCAACATAACCCTAACCCTAGGTCCAATCCTAACTCTAATCGTTTCTCTAACCCTAGCCCGCAACATAATCCTAACACTACGTCCAATCCTAACTCTAATCGTCTATCTAACCCTAGCCCTCAACATAACCCTAACCCTAGCTCGAATCCTAACCCTAATCGTCTCTCTAACTCTTACCCTCAACATCACCTCAACCCTAGGTCCAATCCTAACCCTATTCGTCTCTCTAAACCTAGCCCTCAACATAACCCTAACCCTCGGTCCAATCCTAACCCTAACCTTCTCTCTAACCCTAGCCCTAAACATAACCATAACCCTAGGTCCATTCATAAACCCTAATTGTCTACCTAGCCCTTGCCCTCAACATAACCCTAACCCTAGCTCCAATCCTAACCCTAACCATCTCTCTAACCCTAGCCCTCAATATAACCCTAACCCTAGGTCCAATCCTAACCCGAACTGTCTCTCTAACCCTAGCCCTCAACCTAACCCTAACCCTAGGTCCCATGCTAACCCTAATCGTCTCTCTAACCCTAGCCCTCAACATAACCCTAACCCTAGCTCCAATCCTAACCCGAACCGTCTCTCTAACCTTAGCCTTCAACATAACCCTAACCCTAGATCCAATCCTAACCCGAACTGTCTCGATAACCCTAGCCCTCAACCTAACACAAACCCTAGGTCTAATCCTAACCCTAATCGTCTCTCTAACCCTAGCCCTCAACATAACCCTAACAATAGGTACAATCCAAACACTAATCGTCTATCTAACGCTAGCCCTAAACATAACCTTAACCCTAGGTCCAATAATAACCCTAATCGTCTCTCCGACCCTAGCTCTCAACATAACCCTAACCCTAAGTCCAATCCTAACTCTAATCGTCTATCTAACCCTAGCCCTCAACATAACCCTAACCCTAGCTGCAAATCTAACCCGAACCTTCTCTCTAACCCTAGCCCTCAACATAACCATAACCCTCAACATAAACTTAACCCTAGGGCCAATCCTAACCCTAATCGTCTACATAACCCTAGCCCTCAACAAAACCCTAACCCTATGGTCCAGTCCTAACCCTAATAGTGTATCTAATCCTAGCCCTAAACATAACCCTAACCTTAGGTCCAATCCTAACCCTAATCATCTTTCTAACCCTAGCCCTGAACATAACTCTAACACTAGCTCCAATCCTATCCCTAATCGACAACCGAACCCTAATCGTCTCTCTAATCCTAGCCCTCAATATAACCTTAACTCTAGGACCAATCCAAACCCAACGTGTGTTTTCACTGCTGGAATACGTTTTGGGATGCATTGTTTCAATCTCTTGCAAGCCTCATGTTGTTTCTTAGAGAATATGGAAAAACAAAGAGTATGTTTCCCAAATCACTTGTAATCCAGAAAAAGGCACACTGCATCACTCTTGCTGAAACACGCTCTTTCTCATAATGTTTTGAGAACATTCAAGAAACCCGAAAAGAAGTGCATTTTTTAGTGAAATTCAGACGGGTATGTTCAAAATGACATTACTATTGGTTGCAGAGTGCAAAAGGACGATTGCCTTCACGTTCTCCATGACACGCTTACATTTCCAAGTGACCTGAAGAAGGACTTTCACAAAAAGATGTGTTTCCGTGTCTGAGGCGAAAGGAGCTCTAAGTTGTGTATTCAGTGCTGGAGAGTGACACACTCTACATAGGTTAAAAAACGTTTTAGAGCACCAACATGCTTAAAATTGAAACTGCTACAAGATGTGTGTAGCATGCAGAAAGAAGGCTTGTCATTTCAAAGAAAGAAGAGGAAACCAAAATCCAGGTACTGAAACAAGCACACCAGTATGGGAGATGTGCATGTGGACAGTTTCAAGCAGCAGCTCCTTCTGGACACTTGGAAACAGCAATGTAAAAATATTTTGTTCGAATCGGGATTTGGCCAAAGTTGAACGACCTTCCAACACCAACCCTAAAGAACTTAGCCAAACAATGAATGTCGCAATAACCTCCTGTAGGAAAGGTGCTTCTATGACACAACCCCCGAGCAGGTAGCTACATTCTGCACAGTACAAAATGCATATGAATTCCAGACTGAAAACTCACTCCAGAAGGAAGAAATGCGCGTCTTTCTCTCTGAAAGAACACTCAGCCACTATTCTTTTGCTTGCTCCTTCAAAGTCTTTGTAGAAACGTGTGTTTTCACTGCTGGAATACGTTTTAGGATGCATTGTTTCAATCTCTTGCAAGCCTCATGTTCTTTCTTACTCAATGTGGAAAAACGCGGATTATTTTTCCCAAATCACTTGAAATCCAGGAAAACGCACCCTGCATCAGTCTTGCTCAAACACGCTTTTCACCTAATGCATTGAGAACATTCAAGAAAGCAGAAAAGTAGGGCCCTAACCCTTGGTCCAATCCTAAACCGAACCGTCTCCCTAATCCTAGCCCTCAACATAACCCTAACCGTAGGTCCAATCCTAACCTAATCGTCTCTCTGCCTAGCCCTCAACATAACCCTAACCATAGTTCCAATCCTAAACCTAATCGTCTATCTAAACCTAGCCCTAAACACAACCCTAACCCTAGGTCCAATCCTAAGCTGAACCGTCTCTCTAACCCTACCCTTCTACATAACCCTAACCCTAGGTCCAATCCTAACCTAATCGTCTCTCTTATCCTAACCCTCAACATTACCCTACCCTAGGTCCATTCCTAACCCTAATCGACTCTCTAACCGTAGCCCTCAACATAACCCTAACCCTAGTTCCAATCCAAACCCTAATCGTCTATCTAACCCTAGCCCTCATCATAACCATAACCCTACGTCCAATCCTAATCCGAAAGGTCTCTCTAACCCTAGCTATCAACATAACCCTAACCCTATCTCCAATCCTAACCTATTCCTCCCTCTAACCCTAGCCCTCAATGTAACCCTCACGCTAGGTCCAATCGTAACCCTAATCGAATCTCTAACCGTAGTCCTCAACATAACCCTAACCCTAGGTCCAAACGTAACCCTAATCGTCTATCTAACCATACCCCTAAACATAACCCTAACCCTAGGTGCAATCCTAACCTGAACGGTCTCTCTAACCCTAGCCCTCAACATAACCCTAACCCTAGGTAACAATCCTAACCAGAACCGTCTCTCTAACCCTAGCCCTCAACATAACCCTAACCCTAGGTACAATCCAAACACTAATCGTCTCTCTAAACCTACCCCTCAACATAACCCTAACCCTAGGTCCAATCCTAACTCTAATCGTCTCTCTAACCCTAGCCCGCAACATAATCCTAATACTACGTCCAATCCTAACTCTAATCGTCTATCGAACCCTAGCCCTCAACATAACCCTAACCCTAGCTCCAATCCTAACCCTAATCGTCTCTCTAACTCTTACCCTCAACATAACCTCAACCCTAGGTCCAATCCTAACCCTATTCGTCTCTCTAAACCTAGCCCTCAACATAACCGTAACCCTCGGACCAATCCTAACCCTAACCTTCTCTCTAACCCTAGCCCTAAACATAACCATAACCCTAGGTCCATTCATAAACCCTAATTGTCTACCTAGCCCTTGCCCTCAACATAACCCTAACCGTAGCTCCAATCCTAACCCTAACCATCTCTCTAACCCTAGCCCTCAATATAACCCTAACCCTAGGTCCAATCCTAACCCGAACCGTCTCTCTAACCCTAGCCCTCAACCTAACCCTAACCCTAGGTCCCATCCTAACCCTAATCGTCTCTCTAACCCTAGCCCTCAACATAACCCTAACCCTAGATCCAATCCTAACCCGAACTGTCTCTCTAACCCTAGCCCTCAACCTGACACAAACCCTAGGTCTAATCCTAACACTAATCGTCTCTCTAACCCTAGCCCTCAACATAACCCTAACCCTAGGTACAATCCAAACACTAATCGTCTATCTAACGCTAGCCCTAAACATAACCTTAACCCTAGGTCCAATAATAACCCTAATCGTCTCTCCGACCCTAGCTCTCAACATAACCCTAGTCCTAAGTCCAATCGTCTCTAATCGTCTATCTAACCCTACCCTCAACATAACCCTAACCCTAGGTCCAATCCTAACTCTAATCGTCTATATAACCCTAGCCCTCAACATAACCCAACCCTAGCTCCAATCGTAACCCTAACCGTCTCTCTAACCTTAGCCCTCAACATAACCCTAACCCTAGCTCGAATCCTAACCCTAATCGTCTCTCTAACTCTTACCCTCAACATAACCCTAACCCTCGGTCCAATCCTAACCCTAACCTTCTCTCTAACCCTAGCCCTAAACATAACCATAACCCTAGGTCCATTCATAAACCCTAATTGTCTACCTACCCCTTGTCCTCAACATAACCCTAACCCTAGCTCCAATCCTAACCCTAACCATCTATCTAACCCTAGCCCTCAATATAACCCTAACCCTAGGTCCAATCCTAACCCGAACTGTCTCTCTAACCCTAGCCCTCAACCTAACCCTAACCCTAGGTCCCATCCTAACCCTAATCGTCTCTCTAACCCTAGCCCTCAACATAACCCTAACCCTAGATCCAATCCTAACCCGAACTGTCTCTCTAACCCTAGCCCTCAACCTAACACAAACCCTAGGTCTAATCCTAACCCTAATCGTCTCTCTAACCCTAGCCCTCAACATAACCCTAACCCTAGGTACAATCGAAACACTAATCGTCTATCTAACGCTAGCCCTAAACATAACCCTAACCCTAGCTGCAAATCTAACCCGAACCTTCTCTCTAACCCTAGCCCTCAACATAACCAGAACCCTCAACATAAACTTAACCCTAGGGCCAATCCTAACCCTAATCGTCTACATAACCCTAGCCCTCAACAAAACCCTAACCCTATGGTCCAGTCCTAACCCTAATAGTGTATCTAATCCTAGCCCTAAACATAACCCTAACCTTAGGTCCAATCCTAACCCTAATCATCTTTCTAACCCTAGCCCTGAACATAACTCTAACACTAGCTCCAATCCTATCCCTAATCGACAACCGAACCCTAATCGTCTCTCTAATCCTAGCCCTCAATATAACCTTAACTCTAGGACCAATCCAAACCCAACGTGTGTTTTCAAGGCTGGAATACGTTTTGGGATGCATTGTTTCAATCTCTTGCAAGCCTCATGTTGTTTCTTTGAGAATATGGAAAAACAAAGAGTATGTTTCCCAAATCACTTGTAATCCAGAAAAAGGCACACTGCATCACTCTTGCTGAAACACGCTCTTTCTCATAATGTTTTGAGAACATTCAAGAAACCCGAAAAGAAGTGCATTTTTTAGTGAAATTCAGACGGGTATGTTCAAAATGACATTACTATTGGTTGCAGAGTGCAAAAGCACGATTGCCTTCACGTTCTCCATGACACGCTTACATTTCCGACTGACCTGCAGTAGGACTTTCACAAAAAGATATGTTTGCGTGTCTGTGGTGAAAGGAGCTCTCAGTTGTGTATTCAGTGCTGGACAGTGACACTTTCTACGTAGGTTCACAGCGTTTTGAGAGCAGCAACATGCTTCAAACTGAAACTGCTACAAGGTGTGTGTAGCATGCAGAAAGAAGGCTTCTCATTTCAAAGAAAGAAGAGGAAACCAAAATCCAGGTAGTGAAAAGAGCACACCAGTATGGGAGATGTGCATGTGGACAGTTTCCAGCAGCAGCTCTTTGTGGACACTTGAGAACAGCGCTGTGAAAAAATTTCGTACGAAGCGGGATTTGGCCAAAGTTGAAAGACCTTCCAAAACGAGCCCTAAAGAACTTAGCCAATCGATGAATGTTGCAATAAGCTCCTGCAGGAAAGGTGCTTCTATGACACAACCCCCGAGCAGGTAGATACATTCTGCACAGTACAAAATGCAAATGAATTCCAGGCTGAAAACTCTCCACAGAAGAATGAAATGCGTGTGTTTCTCTCTGAAAGAACACTCAGCCCCTAGGCTTTTGCTTGCTCCTTCAAAATGTTTGCAGAAACGTATGTTTTCTCTACTGGAATACGTTTTGGGATGCATCGTTTCAATCTCTTGCAAGCCTCATGTTGTTTCTTAGACACTGTGGAAAAACAAGGAGTATGTTTCCCAAATCACTTGTAATCCAGAGAAACGCACACTGCATCACTCTTGCTCACACACGCTCTTTTCTCCTAATGTGTTGAGAACATACAAGAAACCAGAAAAGAAGTGCATTTTGCACTGAAATTCAGACGATTATGTTGAATAGGACATTTCTATTGGTTGCAGAGTGCAAAAGCACGATTGACTAAATGTTCTCGATGACACGCTTACATTTCCAAGTGACCTGAAGTAGGACTTTCACAAAAAGATGTCTTTGCGTGTCTGTGGTGAAAGAAGCTCTAAGTTGTGTATTCAGTGCTGGAGAGTGACACACTCTACACAGGTTAAACAGCATTCTTAGAGCACCAGGATGCTTATAATATAAACTGCTACAAGATGTGTGTAGCATGCTGAATGAAGGCTTGTAATTTCAAAGAAAGAAGAGGAAATCAAATTCCAGGTAGTGAAAGGAGCATGCCAGTATGGGAGATGTGCCTCTGGACAGTTTCAAGTAGCAGCTCTTTGTGGACACTTGGAAACAGCGCTGTGAAAAAATTTCGTACGAAGCGGGACTGGCCAAAGTTGAAAGACCTTCCAAAACGAGCCCTAAAGAACTTAGCCAATCGATGAATGTTGCAATAAGCTCCTGCAG
The DNA here is from genome assembly GCF_964146895.1 of Miniopterus schreibersii. Classification (NCBI taxonomy): domain Eukaryota; kingdom Metazoa; phylum Chordata; class Mammalia; order Chiroptera; family Miniopteridae; genus Miniopterus; species Miniopterus schreibersii. Next base: position 72,625,435 of record NC_138111.1, on the reverse strand, counting down.
GAAAGGTGCTTCTATGACACAACCCCCGAGCAGGTAGATACATTCTGCACAGTACAAAATGCAAATGAATTCCAGGCTGAAAACTCTCCACAGAAGAATGAAATGCGTGTGTTTCTCTCTGAAAGAACACTCAGCCCCTAGGCTTTTGCTTGCTCCTTCAAAATGTTTGCAGAAACGTATGTTTTCTCTACTGGAATACGTTTTGGGATGCATCGTTTCAATCTCTTGCAAGCCTCATGTTGTTTCTTAGACACTGTGGAAAAACAAGGAGTATGTTTCCCAAATCACTTGTAATCCAGAGAAACGCACACTGCATCACTCTTGCTCACACACGCTCTTTTCTCCTAATGTGTTGAGAACATACAAGAAACCAGAAAAGAAGTGCATTTTGCACTGAAATTCAGACGATTATGTTGAATAGGACATTTCTATTGGTTGCAGAGTGCAAAAGCACGATTGACTAAATGTTCTCGATGACACGCTTACATTTCCAAGTGACCTGAAGTAGGACTTTCACAAAAAGATGTCTTTGCGTGTCTGTGGTGAAAGAAGCTCTAAGTTGTGTATTCAGTGCTGGAGAGTGACACACTCTACACAGGTTAAACAGCATTCTTAGAGCACCAGGATGCTTATAATATAAACTGCTACAAGATGTGTGTAGCATGCTGAATGAAGGCTTGTAATTTCAAAGAAAGAAGAGGAAATCAAATTCCAGGTAGTGAAAGGAGCATGCCAGTATGGGAGATGTGCCTCTGGACAGTTTCAAGTAGCAGCTCTTTGTGGACACTTGGAAACAGCGCTGTGAAAAAATTTCGTACGAAGCGGGACTGGCCAAAGTTGAAAGACCTTCCAAAACCATCCCTAAAGACCTTAGCCAAACAATGAATGTTGCGATAAGCTCCGGCAGGAAAGGTGCTTCTATGACACAACCCCCAAGCAGGTAGCTACCTTCTGCACAGTACAAAATGCAAATGATTTCCAGACTGAAAACTCTCCGCAGAAGAATGAAATGCATGTGTTTCTCTCTGAACAAACACTCAGCCACTAGGCTTTTGCTTGCTCCTTCAAAGTCTTTGAAGAAACGTATGTTTTCACTGCTGGAATACGTTTTGGGATGCATCGTTTCAATCTCTTGCAAGCCTCATGTTCTTTCTTAGACGATGTGGAAAAACGCGGATTATGTTTCCCAAATCACTTGAAATCCAGGAAAACACACAGTGCTTCACTCTTGCCCAAACATGCTCTTTCTCCTAATGCGTTGAGAATATTCAAGAAAGCAGAAAGGAAGAGCATTTGATAGTGAAATTCAGACTAGCATGTACAAAAAGCCATTTCTTTCGGTTGAAGGGTGAAAAAGCATGATGGTCTTCATATTCTCGATGAAACCCTTACCTTTCCAAGTGACCACAATTAGGACTTTCCCAAAAAGATGTGTTTGCGTGTCTGAGGCGAAAGGAGCTCTAAATTGTGTATTCAGTGCTGGAGAGTGACACACTCTACATAGGTTAAAAAACGTTTTAGAGCACCAACATGCTTAAAATTGAAACTGCTACAAGATGTGTGTAGCATGCAGAAAGAAGGCTTGTCATTTCAAAGAAAGAAGAGGAAACCAAAATCCAGGTACTGAAACAAGCACACCAGTATGGGAGATGTGCATGTGGACAGTTTCAAGCAGCAGCTCCTTCTGGACACTTGGAAACAGCAATGTAAAAATATTTTGTTCGAATCGGGATTTGGCCAAAGTTGAACGACCTTCCAACACCAACCCTAAAGAACTTAGCCAAACAATGAATGTCGCAATAACCTCCTGTAGGAAAGGTGCTTCTATGACACAACCCCCGAGCAGGTAGCTACATTCTGCACAGTACAAAATGCATATGAATTCCAGACTGAAAACTCACTCCAGAAGGAAGAAATGCGCGTCTTTCTCTCTGAAAGAACACTCAGCCACTATTCTTTTGCTTGCTCCTTCAAAGTCTTTGTAGAAACGTGTGTTTTCACTGCTGGAATACGTTTTAGGATGCATTGTTTCAATCTCTTGCAAGCCTCATGTTCTTTCTTACTCAATGTGGAAAAACGCGGATTATTTTTCCCAAATCACTTGAAATCCAGGAAAACGCACCCTGCATCAGTCTTGCTCAAACACGCTTTTCACCTAATGCATTGAGAACATTCAAGAAAGCAGAAAAGTAGGGCCCTAACCCTTGGTCCAATCCTAAACCGAACCGTCTCCCTAATCCTAGCCCTCAACATAACCCTAACCGTAGGTCCAATCCTAACCTAATCGTCTCTCTGCCTAGCCCTCAACATAACCCTAACCATAGTTCCAATCCTAAACCTAATCGTCTATCTAAACCTAGCCCTAAACACAACCCTAACCCTAGGTCCAATCCTAAGCTGAACCGTCTCTCTAACCCTACCCTTCTACATAACCCTAACCCTAGGTCCAATCCTAACCTAATCGTCTCTCTTATCCTAACCCTCAACATTACCCTACCCTAGGTCCATTCCTAACCCTAATCGACTCTCTAACCGTAGCCCTCAACATAACCCTAACCCTAGTTCCAATCCAAACCCTAATCGTCTATCTAACCCTAGCCCTCATCATAACCATAACCCTACGTCCAATCCTAATCCGAAAGGTCTCTCTAACCCTAGCTATCAACATAACCCTAACCCTATCTCCAATCCTAACCTATTCCTCCCTCTAACCCTAGCCCTCAATGTAACCCTCACGCTAGGTCCAATCGTAACCCTAATCGAATCTCTAACCGTAGTCCTCAACATAACCCTAACCCTAGGTCCAAACGTAACCCTAATCGTCTATCTAACCATACCCCTAAACATAACCCTAACCCTAGGTGCAATCCTAACCTGAACGGTCTCTCTAACCCTAGCCCTCAACATAACCCTAACCCTAGGTAACAATCCTAACCAGAACCGTCTCTCTAACCCTAGCCCTCAACATAACCCTAACCCTAGGTACAATCCAAACACTAATCGTCTCTCTAAACCTACCCCTCAACATAACCCTAACCCTAGGTCCAATCCTAACTCTAATCGTCTCTCTAACCCTAGCCCGCAACATAATCCTAATACTACGTCCAATCCTAACTCTAATCGTCTATCGAACCCTAGCCCTCAACATAACCCTAACCCTAGCTCCAATCCTAACCCTAATCGTCTCTCTAACTCTTACCCTCAACATAACCTCAACCCTAGGTCCAATCCTAACCCTATTCGTCTCTCTAAACCTAGCCCTCAACATAACCGTAACCCTCGGACCAATCCTAACCCTAACCTTCTCTCTAACCCTAGCCCTAAACATAACCATAACCCTAGGTCCATTCATAAACCCTAATTGTCTACCTAGCCCTTGCCCTCAACATAACCCTAACCGTAGCTCCAATCCTAACCCTAACCATCTCTCTAACCCTAGCCCTCAATATAACCCTAACCCTAGGTCCAATCCTAACCCGAACCGTCTCTCTAACCCTAGCCCTCAACCTAACCCTAACCCTAGGTCCCATCCTAACCCTAATCGTCTCTCTAACCCTAGCCCTCAACATAACCCTAACCCTAGATCCAATCCTAACCCGAACTGTCTCTCTAACCCTAGCCCTCAACCTGACACAAACCCTAGGTCTAATCCTAACACTAATCGTCTCTCTAACCCTAGCCCTCAACATAACCCTAACCCTAGGTACAATCCAAACACTAATCGTCTATCTAACGCTAGCCCTAAACATAACCTTAACCCTAGGTCCAATAATAACCCTAATCGTCTCTCCGACCCTAGCTCTCAACATAACCCTAGTCCTAAGTCCAATCGTCTCTAATCGTCTATCTAACCCTACCCTCAACATAACCCTAACCCTAGGTCCAATCCTAACTCTAATCGTCTATATAACCCTAGCCCTCAACATAACCCAACCCTAGCTCCAATCGTAACCCTAACCGTCTCTCTAACCTTAGCCCTCAACATAACCCTAACCCTAGCTCGAATCCTAACCCTAATCGTCTCTCTAACTCTTACCCTCAACATAACCCTAACCCTCGGTCCAATCCTAACCCTAACCTTCTCTCTAACCCTAGCCCTAAACATAACCATAACCCTAGGTCCATTCATAAACCCTAATTGTCTACCTACCCCTTGTCCTCAACATAACCCTAACCCTAGCTCCAATCCTAACCCTAACCATCTATCTAACCCTAGCCCTCAATATAACCCTAACCCTAGGTCCAATCCTAACCCGAACTGTCTCTCTAACCCTAGCCCTCAACCTAACCCTAACCCTAGGTCCCATCCTAACCCTAATCGTCTCTCTAACCCTAGCCCTCAACATAACCCTAACCCTAGATCCAATCCTAACCCGAACTGTCTCTCTAACCCTAGCCCTCAACCTAACACAAACCCTAGGTCTAATCCTAACCCTAATCGTCTCTCTAACCCTAGCCCTCAACATAACCCTAACCCTAGGTACAATCGAAACACTAATCGTCTATCTAACGCTAGCCCTAAACATAACCCTAACCCTAGCTGCAAATCTAACCCGAACCTTCTCTCTAACCCTAGCCCTCAACATAACCAGAACCCTCAACATAAACTTAACCCTAGGGCCAATCCTAACCCTAATCGTCTACATAACCCTAGCCCTCAACAAAACCCTAACCCTATGGTCCAGTCCTAACCCTAATAGTGTATCTAATCCTAGCCCTAAACATAACCCTAACCTTAGGTCCAATCCTAACCCTAATCATCTTTCTAACCCTAGCCCTGAACATAACTCTAACACTAGCTCCAATCCTATCCCTAATCGACAACCGAACCCTAATCGTCTCTCTAATCCTAGCCCTCAATATAACCTTAACTCTAGGACCAATCCAAACCCAACGTGTGTTTTCAAGGCTGGAATACGTTTTGGGATGCATTGTTTCAATCTCTTGCAAGCCTCATGTTGTTTCTTTGAGAATATGGAAAAACAAAGAGTATGTTTCCCAAATCACTTGTAATCCAGAAAAAGGCACACTGCATCACTCTTGCTGAAACACGCTCTTTCTCATAATGTTTTGAGAACATTCAAGAAACCCGAAAAGAAGTGCATTTTTTAGTGAAATTCAGACGGGTATGTTCAAAATGACATTACTATTGGTTGCAGAGTGCAAAAGCACGATTGCCTTCACGTTCTCCATGACACGCTTACATTTCCGACTGACCTGCAGTAGGACTTTCACAAAAAGATATGTTTGCGTGTCTGTGGTGAAAGGAGCTCTCAGTTGTGTATTCAGTGCTGGACAGTGACACTTTCTACGTAGGTTCACAGCGTTTTGAGAGCAGCAACATGCTTCAAACTGAAACTGCTACAAGGTGTGTGTAGCATGCAGAAAGAAGGCTTCTCATTTCAAAGAAAGAAGAGGAAACCAAAATCCAGGTAGTGAAAAGAGCACACCAGTATGGGAGATGTGCATGTGGACAGTTTCCAGCAGCAGCTCTTTGTGGACACTTGAGAACAGCGCTGTGAAAAAATTTCGTACGAAGCGGGATTTGGCCAAAGTTGAAAGACCTTCCAAAACGAGCCCTAAAGAACTTAGCCAATCGATGAATGTTGCAATAAGCTCCTGCAGGAAAGGTGCTTCTATGACACAACCCCCGAGCAGGTAGATACATTCTGCACAGTACAAAATGCAAATGAATTCCAGGCTGAAAACTCTCCACAGAAGAATGAAATGCGTGTGTTTCTCTCTGAAAGAACACTCAGCCCCTAGGCTTTTGCTTGCTCCTTCAAAATGTTTGCAGAAACGTATGTTTTCTCTACTGGAATACGTTTTGGGATGCATCGTTTCAATCTCTTGCAAGCCTCATGTTGTTTCTTAGACACTGTGGAAAAACAAGGAGTATGTTTCCCAAATCACTTGTAATCCAGAGAAACGCACACTGCATCACTCTTGCTCACACACGCTCTTTTCTCCTAATGTGTTGAGAACATACAAGAAACCAGAAAAGAAGTGCATTTTGCACTGAAATTCAGACGGGTATGTTGAATAGGACATTTCTATTGGTTGCAGAGTGCAAAAGCACGATTGACTAAATGTTCTCGATGACACGCTTACATTTCCAAGTGACCTGAAGTAGGACTTTCACAAAAAGATGTCTTTGCGTGTCTGTGGTGAAAGAAGCTCTAAGTTGTGTATTCAGTGCTGGAGAGTGACACACTCTACACAGGTTAAACAGCATTCTTAGAGCACCAGGATGCTTATAATATAAACTGCTACAAGATGTGTGTAGCATGCTGAATGAAGGCTTGTAATTTCAAAGAAAGAAGAGGAAATCAAATTCCAGGTAGTGAAAGGAGCATGCCAGTATGGGAGATGTGCCTCTGGACAGTTTCAAGTAGCAGCTCTTTGTGGACACAGGAAACAGCGCTGTGAAAAAATTTCGTACGAAGCGGGATTTGGCCAAAGTTGAAAGACCTTCCAAAACCATCCCTAAAGACCTTAGCCAAACAATGAATGTTGCGATAAGCTCCGGCAGGAAAGGTGCTTCTATGACACAATCCCCAAGCAGGTAGCTACCTTCTGCACAGCACAAAATGCAAATGATTTCCAGGCAGAAAACTCTCCGCAGAAGAATGAAATGCATGTGTTTCTCTCTGAACAAACACTCAGCCACTAGGCTTTTGCTTGCTCCTTCAAAGTCTTTGCAGAAACGTGTGTTTTCACTACTGGAATACGTTGTGGGATGCATCGTTTCAATCTCTTGCAAGCCTCATGTTGTTTCTTAGACACTGTGGAAAAACAAGGAGTATGTTTCCCAAATCACGTGTAATCCAGAGAAACGCACACTGCATCACCCTTGCTCAAACACGCTCTTTCTCCTAATGTATTGAGAACATTCCAGAAACCAGAAAAGAAGTGCATTTGGCAGTGAAATTCAGACGGGTATGTTCAAAAGGACATTTCTATTGGTTGCAGAGTGCAAAAGCACGACTGACTTCATGTTCTCGATGACACCCTTACATTTCCAAGTGACCTGAAGTAGGACTTTCACAAAAAGATGTCTTTGGGTGTCTGTGGTGAAAGTAGCTCTAAGTTGTGTATTCAGTGCTGGAGAGTGACACACTCTACACAGGTTAGACAGCGTCCTTAGAGCACCAACATGTTTCAAACTGAAACTGCTACAAGGTGTGTGTAGGATGCAGAAAGAAGGCTTGTCATTTCAAAGAAAGAAGAGGAAACCAAAATCCAGGTAGTGAAGAGAGCACACCAGTATGGGAGATGTGCATGTGGACAGTTTCAAGCAGCAGCTCTTTGTGGACACTTATAAACGTTGCTGTGAAAAAATTTCGTATGAAGTGGGATTTGGCCAAAGTTGAAAGACTTTCCAAAACCAAACCTAAAGGACTTAGCCAAACAATGAATGTTGCAATGAGCTCCTGTAGGAAAGGTGCTTCAATGAAACAACTCCCGAGCAGGTAGCTACATTCTGCACAGTACAAAATGCATATGAATTCCAGGCTGAAAACTCACTCCAGAAGGAAGAAATGCGTGTGATTCTCTCTGAAAGAACACTCAGCCACTATTCTTTTGCTTGCTCCTTCAAGGTCTTTGTAGAAACGTGTGTTTTCACTGTGGAATACGTTGTGGGATGCATTGTTTTAATCTCTTGCAGGCGTCATGTTCTTTCTTACACAGTGTGGAAAAACGCGGATTATGTTTCCCAAATCACTTGAAATCCAGGAAATCGCAACTTGCATCACTCTTGCTCAAACACGCTCTTTCACCTAATGCGTTGAGAACATATATGAAAGCAGAAAAGAAGGGCCTTTTGCAGTGAATTTCAGACTGGTGCGTACAAAAAGCCATTTATTTCAGTGGCAGAGTGCAAAAGCATGATTGACTTCATGTTCTCTATGAAACCCTTACATTTCCAAGTGACCTGAAGTAGACTTTCACAAAAACATGTGTTTGGGTGTCTGTGGCGAAAGGAGCTCTAAGTTGTGTATTCAGTGCTGGAGAGTGACACACTCTACATAGGTTAGACAGCGTCCTTAGAGTACGAACATGCTTAAAATTGAAATTGCTACAAGATGTGTGTAGCATGCTGAATGAAAGCTTGTCATTTCAAAGAAAGAAGAGGAAACCAAATTCCAGAGAGTAAAACGAGCATGCCAGTATGGGAGATGTGCATGTGGACAGTTTCCAGCAGCAGCTCCTTGTGGACACTTGGAAACAACTCTGTGAAAATATTTCGTAGGAAGTGGGATTTGGCCAAAGTTGAAAGACTTTCCAAAACCTACCCTAAAGGACTTAGCCAAACAATGAATGTTGCAAGAAGCTCCTGCAGGAAAGGTGCTTCAATGACACAACTCCCGAGCAGGTAGCTACATTCTGCACAGTACAAAATGCCTATGAATCCTGGCTGGAAACTCACTCCAGAAGGAAGAAATGCGTGTGTTTCTCTCTGAAAGAACACTCAGCCACTATTCTTTTGCTTGCTCCTTCAAAGTCTTTGTAGAAACGTGTGTTTTTACTGCTGGAATACGTTGTGGGGTACATTCTTTCAATCTCTTGCAAGCCTCATGTTCTTTCTTAGACGATGTTTAAAAACAAGGAGTTTGTTTCCCAAATCACTTGCAATCCAGAAAAACACACAGTGCATCACTCTTGCCCAAACATGCTCTTTCTCCTAATGCGTTGAGAACATTCAAGAAAGCAGAAAGGAAGAGCATTTTGCAGTGAAATTCAGACTGGCATGTACAAAAAGCCATTTCTTTCGGTTGCAGGCTGAAAAAGCATGATGGCCTTCATGTTCTCGATGAAAGCCTTACCTTTCCAAGTGACCACAATTAGGACATTCCCAAAAAGATGTGTTTGCGTGTCTGCGGCGAAAGGAGCTCTAAGTTGTGTATTCAATGCTGGAGAGTGACACACTCTACATAGGTTAAAAAACGGTCGTTGAGCACCAACATGCTTAAAATTGAAACTGCTACAAGATGTGTGTAGCATGCAGAAAGAAGGCTTGTCATTTCAAAGAAAGAAGTGGAAACCAAAATCCAGGTACTGAAACTAGCACACCAGTATGGGAGATGTGCATGTGGACAGTTTCAAGCAGCAGCTCTTTTTGGACACTTGGAAACAGCAATGTAAAAACATTTCGTTCGAAGCGGGATTTGGCCAAAGTTGAACGACCTTCCAACACCAACCCTAAAGAACTTAGCCAAACAATGAACGTTGCAATAAGCTCCTCCAGGAAAGGTGCTTCTATGACACAACCCCCGAGCAGGTAGCGGCATTCTGCACAGTACAAAATGCATATGAATTCCAGGCTGAAAACTCACTCCAGAAGGGAGAAATGCGTGTGTTTCTCTCTGAAAGAACACTCAGCCACTATTGTTTTGCTTGCTCCTTCAAAGTCTTTGTAGAAACGTGTGTTTTCACTGCTGGAATACGTTTTGGGATGCATTGTTTCAAACTCTTGCAAGCCTCAGGTTGTTTCTTAGACACTGTGGAAAACAAGGAGTATGTTTCCCAAATTACTTGAAATCCAGGAAAACCCACTCTGCATCAGTCTTGCACAAACACGCTTTTCACCTAATGCATTGAGAACATTCAAGAAACCAGAAAAGAAGGGCCTTTTGCAGTGAATTTCACACTGGTATGTACAAAAAGCCATTTATTTCAGTGGCAGAGTGCAAAAGCATGATTGACTTCATGTTCTCAATGAAACCCTTACATTTCCAAGTGACCTGAAGTAGGACTTTCACAAAAACATGTGTTTGTGTGTCTGTGGTGAAAGGAGCTCTAATTTGTGTATTCAGTGCTGGAGAGTGACACACTCTACACAGGTTAGACAGCGTTCTTAGAGCACCAACATGCTTAAAATTGAAACTGCTACACGATGTGTGTAGCATGCTGAATGAAGGCTTGTCATTTCAAAGAAAGAAGAGGAAACCAAATTCCAGGTAGTGAAACGAACATGCCGGTATGGAAGATGTGCATGTGGACAGTATTAAGCAGCAGCTCCTTCTGGACACTTGGAAACAGCGCTGTGAAAAAATTTAGTAGGAAGCGGGATTTGGCCAAAGTTGAAAGACTTTCCAAAACCAAACCTAAAGGACTTAGCCCAACAACGAATGTTGCAATAAGCTCCTGCAGGAAAGGTGCTTCAATGACACAACTCCCGAGCAGTAGCTACATTCTGCACAGTACAAAATGCATATGAATTCCTGGCTGGAAACTCACTCCAGAAGGAAGAAATGCGTGTCTTTCTCTCTGAAATAACACTCAGCCACTATTCTTTTGCTTGCTCCTTCAAAGTCTTTGTAGAAACGTGTGTTTTCACTGCTGGAAAACGTTGTGGGATGCATTGTTTCAATCTCTGGCAAGCCTCATGTTGTTTCTTAGACACTGTGGAAAAACAAGGAGTATCTTTCCCAAATCACTTGTAATCCAGAGAAACGCACACTGCATCACTCTTGCTCAAACACGCTCTATCTTCTAATGTATTGAGAACATTCCAGAAACCAGAAAAGAAGTGCATTTTGCAGTGAAATTCAGACGGGTATGTTCAAAAGGACATTTTTATTGGTTGCAGAGTGCAAAAGCACGACTGACTTCATGTTCTCGATGACACCCTTACATTTCCAAGTGACCTGAAGTAGGACTTTCACAAAAAGATGTCTTTGCGTGTCTGTGGTGAAAGTAGCTCTAAGTTGTGTATTCAGTGCTGGAGAGTGACACACCCTACACAGGTTGGACAGCGTTCTTAAAGCACCAACATGCTTAAAATTGAAACTGCTACAAGATGTGTGTACCATGCTGAATGAAGGCTTGTTTTTTCAAAGAAAAAAGAGGAAACCAAAATCCAGGTAGTGAAACGAGCACACCAGTATGGGAGATGTGCATGTGGAGAGTTTCAAGCAGCAGCTCTTTCTGGACACTTGAAAGCAGCGGTGTGAAAAAATTTCGTAGGAAGCGGGATTTGGCTAAAGTTGAAAGACCTTCCAAAACCAACCCTAAGGACTTAGCCAAACAATGAACGTTGCAATAAGCTCCTGCAGGAAAGGTGCTTCTATGACACAAACCCCGAGCAGGTAGCTACATTCTGCACAGTACAAAATGCATATGAATTCCTGGCTGGAAACTCACTCCAGAAGGAGGAAAGGCGTGTGTTTCTCTCTGAAAGAACACTCAGCCACTATTCTTTTGCTTGCTCCTTCAAAGTCTTTCTAGAAACGTGTGTTTTCACTGCTGGAATACGTTTTAGGATTCATTGTTTCAATCTCTTGCAAGCCTCATGTTCTTTCTTAGACGATGTTGAAAAACAAGGAGTATGTTTCCGAAATCACTTTCAATCCAGAAAAACACACAGTGCATCACTCTTGCCCAAACATGCTCTTTCTCCTAATGCGTTGAGAATTTTCGAGAAAGCAGAAAGGAAGAGCATTTCGTAGTGAAATTCAGACTGGCATGTACAAAAAGCCATTTCTTTCGGTTGCAGGGTGTAAAAGCATGATGGTCTTCATGTTCTCGATGAAAGCCTTACCTTTCCAAGTGACCACAATTAGGACATTCCCAAAAAGATGTGTTTGCGTGTCTGAGGCGAAAGGAGCTCTAAGTTGTGTATTCAGTGCTGGAGAGTGACACACTCTACATAGGTTAAAAAACGCTTTAGAGCACCAACATGCTTAAAATTGAAACTGCTACAAGATGTGTGTAGCATGCAGAAAGAAGGCTTGTCATTTCAAAGAAAGAAGAGGAAACCAAAATCCAGGTACTGAAACGAGCACACCAGTATGGGAGATGTGCATGTGGACAGTTTCAAGCAGCAGCTCCTTCTGGACACTTGGAAACAGCAATGTAAAAACATTTCGTTCGAAGCGGGATTTGGCCAAAGTTGAACGACCTTCCAACACCAACCCTAAAGAACTTAGCCAAACAATGAATGTCGCAATAACCTCCTGTAGGAAAGGTGCTTCTATGACACAACCCCCGAGCAGGTAGCTACATTCCGCACAGTACAAAATGCATATGAATTCCAGGCTGAAAACTCACTCCAGAAGGAAGAAATGCGCGTGTTTGTCTCTGAAAGAACACTCAGCCACTATTCTTTTGCTTGCTCCTTCAAAGTCTTTGTAGAAACGAATGTTTTCACTGCTGGAATACGTTTTGGGATGCATTGTTTCAATCTCTTGCAAGCCTCATGTTCTTTCTTACTCAATGTGGAAAAACGCGGGTTATGTTTCCCAAATCACTTGAAATCCAGGAAAACGCACCCTGCATCAGTCTTGCTCAAACACGCTTTTCACCTAATGCATTGAGAACATTCAAGAAAGCAGAAAAGAAGGGCCCTAACCCTACGTCCAATCCTAACCCGAACCGTCTCCCTAACCCTAGCCCTCCACATAAACCTAACCAAAGGGGCAATCCTAACCTTATACGTCTATCTAACCCTAGCCATCAACATAACCATAACCCTAGGTCTAATCCTAACGCGAACCGTCTCACTAACCCTAGCACTCATCATAACCCTAACCGTAGGTCCAATACTAACCCTAATGGTCTACCTAACCCTAGCCCTCAACATAACCCTAACCCTAGCTCAAACCCTAACCCTAATCGTCTACCTAACCCTAGCCCTCAACATAACCCAAACCCTACGTCTAATCCTAACCCTAATCGTCTATCTAACCCTAGCCCTCACCATAACCCTAACCCTGGGACCAATCCTAACCCTAATCGTCTATCTAACCCTAGCCCTCAACATAACCCTAACCCTAGCTCCAATCGTAACCCTAATCGTCCACCTAACCCTAGCACTCAACATAACCCTAACCCTAGCTCCAATATTATCCCTAATACTCACTCTAATCCTAGCCCTCAACACAACCCTAATCCTAGGTCCAATCCTAACCCTAATCGTCTCTCTAACACTAGCCCTCAACATAACCCTAACCCTAGCTCCAAGCCTAACCCGAACCGTCTCTCTAACCCTAGCACTCAACATAACCCTAACCCTAGGTCCAATCCTAACCCGAACTGTCTCTCTAACCCTAGCCCTCAACATAACCCTAACCCTAGGTCCAGTCCTAACCCGAACCATCACTCTAACCCTAGCACTCAACATAACCCTAACCCTAGGACCAATACTAACGCGAATCGTCTCTCTAACCCTAACCCTCAACATAACCCTAACCCTAGGTACAACTCTAACACTAATGGTCTATCTAACCCTAGCCCTAAACATAATCCTAACCCCAGGTCCAATCCTAACCCGAAACGTCTCTCTAACCCTAGCCCTTAACATAACCCTAACCCTAGGTTCAATCCTAAATCGATCCGTCTCTCTAAACCTAGCCCTCAATATAACCCTAACCCTAGATCCAATTCTAATCCGAACCCTCTCTCTAAACCTAGCCCTCAACATAACCCTAACCCTAGGTTCAATCCTAACCTGAATCGTCTCTCTAACCCTAGCCCTTAACATAACCCTAACCCTAGGTCCAATACTAACCCTAATTTTCTACCTAACCCTAGCCCTCAACATAACCCTAACCCTAGGTCCAAACCTAACCTTAATCGACTCTCTAACCGTAGCCCTCATCATAACCCTAACCCTAGGTCCAATCCTAACCCTAATCGTCTACCTAACCCTAGCCCTAAACAAAACCCTAACCCTAGGTCCAGGAATAATCCTAATTGTTTCTCGAACCCTAGCCCTCAACATAAACCTAACCCTAGGTCCAATCCTATCCCTAATCGTCTACCTAACCCTAGCACTCAACATAACCCTAACCCTAGCTCCAATCCTAAACCTAATCGTCTCTCTAACCCTAGCCCTCAACATTATCCTAACCCTAGCTCCAATCCTAACCCTAATAGTCTCTCTAAACCTAGCCCTCAATACAACCCTAACCCTAGGTCCAATACTAACCCGAACCGTCTCTATAATCCTAGCCCTCAACATAACCCTAACCCTAGGTCCATTCCTAACCCTAATAGACTCTCTAACCCTAGCCCTCAACATAACGATAACCCTAAGTCTTATCCTAACCCTAATGGTCTACCTAACCCTAGCCCTCTATATAACCCTAACCCTAGGTCCAATCCTAACCCGAACCGTCTCTCTAAGCCTAGCCCTCAACATAACCGTAACCCTAGGTTCAATCCTAAACCGAATCGACTCTCTAACCCTAGCCCTTAACATAACCCTAACCCTAGATCCAATAGTAACCCTAATTGTCTACATAACCCTGGCCTTCAACATAACTGTAATGCTAGGTCCAATCCCAACCGTAATCGCTCTCTAACCGTAGCCCTCAACATAACCCTAACCCTAGGTCCAATCCTAAACCTAATCATCTATCTAATCCTAGCCCTAAACCTAACACTAACCCTAGCTCCAATCCTAACCCTAATCGTCTATCTAACCCTAGCCCTCACCACAACCCTAACCCTAGGACCAATCCTAACCCTAATCGTCCACCTAACCCTAGCCCTCAACATAACCCTAACCCTAGGTCCAATCCTAACCCGAACCGTCTCTCAAACCCTAGCCCTCAACATAACCCTAACCCTAGGTCCATTCCTAACCCGAACCATTTCTCTAACCCTAGCACTCAACATAACCCTAACCCTAGGACCAATACTAACCCGAATCGTCTATCTAATCCTAGCCCTAAACATAACCATAACCCTAGGGACAATCCTAACACTAATGGTCTATCTAACCCAAGCCCTAAACATAACACTAACCCTAGGTCCAATCCTAACCAGAAACGTCTCTCTAACCCTAGCCCTCAACATAACCCTAACCCTTGCTCCAATCCTAACCTGAACCGTCCCTCTAAACCTAGCCCTCAACATAAACTTAACCCTACGTCCAATCCTAACCCTAATCGTCTACCAAACGCTAGCCCTCAACATAACTCTAACCCTAGGTCCAGTCCTAACCCTAATCGTGTATCTAACCCTAGCCCTAAACATAACACTAACACTAGGTCCAATAATAATCCTAATCGTCTCTCTAACCCTAGCCCTCAACATAACCCTAACCCTAGGTCCAATCCTATCCCTAATCGTCTACCTAACCCTACCCCTCAACATAACCCAAACCGTAGGTTCAATTCTAACCCTAATCTTCTCTCTAAACCTTGCCCTCAACATAACCCTAACCCTAGGTACAATCCTGACTCTAATCGTCTATCTAACCCTAGCCCATAACATAAACCTAACCATAGGTGCAATGCTAACCCTATACGTCTATCTAACCCTAGGCCTCAACATAACCATAACCCTAGGTCTAATCCTAACCCCAACCGTCTGTCTAACCCTAGCACTCAACATAACCGTAACCCTAGGTCCAATCCTAACCCGAACCGTCTCTATAATCCTAGCCCTCAAAATCACCCTAACCCTAGGTCCAATACTAACCCTAATGGTCTACCTAACGCTAGTCCTCAACATAACCCTAACCCTAGGTCTAATCCTAACCCCAATCGTCTACCTAACCCTAGCACTCAACAAAACCCTAACCCTAGCTCCAATCCTAACCCAATCGTCTCTCTAACCCTAGCCCTCAACCTAACCCTAACCCTAGGTCCAATTCTAACCTGAACCGTCTCTCTAACCCTAGCCCTCAACATAACCCTAACCCTAAGTCCAATCCTAACCCTAATCGTCTGCCTAACCCTAGCCCTCAACATAACCCTAACCCTAGCTCCAATCCTAACCCTAATCGTCTCTCTAACCCTAGCCCTCAACAAAACCCTAACCCAGGTACAATCCTAAACCTAATCGTCTCTCTAACCCTAGTCCTCAACATAACCATAAACCTAGGTCCAATCCTAACCCTAATCGTCTATCTAACCCTAGCCTTCAACATAACCCTATCCCTAGGTCCAATCCTAACCCTAATCATGTACCTAACCCTGGCCCTCAAAATAACGCTAACCCTAGAGCCAATCCTAACCCTAATCGTCTACCTTACCCTAGCCCTCAACGTAACCCTAACCCTAGGTCCACTCCTAACCCAATCGTCTACCTAACCCTAGCCCTCAACCTAACCCTAACCTTAGGTCCAATAATAACCCTAATCGTCTGCCTAACCCTAGCCCTCAACATAACCCTAACCCTAGGTCCAATCCTAACACTAATCGTCTATCTAACCCTAGACCTAAACAAAACCCTAACCCTAGGTCCAGTAATAACCCTAATCGTTTCTCGAACCCTAGCCCTCAACATAAACCTAACCGTAGCTCCAATCCTAACCCTAATAGTCTCTCTAAACCTAGCCCTCAACACAACCCTAACCCTAGGTCCAATCCTAACCCGAACCGTCTTTATAATCCTAGCCCTCAACATAACCCTAACTCTAGGTCCAATCCTAACCCGAACGTTCTCTCTAACCCTAGCTCTCAACATAACCATAACCCTTAGTCTTATCCTAACCCTAATTGTCTACCTAACCCTAGCCCTCAATATAACCCTAACCCTAGGTCCAATCCTAACCCGAACCGTCTCTCTAAACCTAGCCCTCAACATAACCCTAACCCTAGGTTCAATCCTAAACCGAATCGACTCTCTAACCCTAGCCCTTAACATAACCCTAAACCTAGATCCAATAGTAACCTTAATTGTCTACATAACTCTGGCCCTCAACATAACCCTAACCCTAGGTCCAATTCTAACCCTAATCGACTCTCTAACCGTAGCCCTCAACATAACCCTTACCCTAGGTCCAATCCTAACCCTAATCATCTATCTAATCCTAGCCCTAAACATAACCTTAACCCTAGCTCCCATCCTAACCCTAATCGTCTCTCTAACCCTAGCCCTCAACATAACCCTAACCCTAGGACCAATCCTAACCCTAATCGTCTCTCTAACCCTAGGCCTCAAAATAACCCTAACCCTAGCTCCAATCCTAAACCTAATGGTCCACCTAACCCTAGCCCTCAACATAACCCTAACCCTAGCTCCAATCCTATCCCTAATACTCTCTCTAATCCTAGCCCTCAACAGGACCCTAACCCTAGGTCCAATCCTAACCCGAACCGTCTCTCTAAACCTAGCCCTCCACATACACCTAAACCTAGGTGCAATCCTAACCCTATACGTCTATCTAACCCTAGCCCTCAACATAAGCATAACCCTAGGTCTAATCCTAACGCGAACCGTCTCACTAACCCTAGCACTCAACGTAACCCTAACCCTAGGTCCAATACTAACCCTAATGGTCTAAATAACCCTAGCCCTCAACATAAACCTAACCCTAATCCAATCCTAACACTAATCGTCTATCTAACCCTAGCCCTAAACAAAACCCTAACCCTAGGTCCAGTAATAACCCTAATCGTTTCTCGAACCCTAGCCGTCATCATAAACCTAACCCTAGGTCCAATCCTATCCCTAATCGTCTACCTAACGCTAGCCCTCAACATAACCCTAACCCTAGCTCCAATCCTAAACCTAATCGTCTCTCTAACCCTAGTCCTCTACATAACATTAACCCTAGCTCCAATCCTAACCCTAATAGTCTCTCTAAACCTAGCCCTCAACACAACCCTAACCCTAGGTCCAATCCTAACCCGAACCGTCTCTATAATCCTAGCCCTCAACATAACCCTAACCCTAGGTCCAATCCTAACCTGAACGTTCTCTCTAAACCTAGCCCTCAACATAACCATAACCCTAAGTCTTATCCTAACCCTAATTGTCTACCTATCCCTAGCACTCAACAAAACCCTAACCCTAGCTCCAATCCTAACCCAATCGTCTCTCTAACCCTAGCCCTCAACCTAACCCTAACCCTAGGTCCAAATCTAACCTGAACCGTCTCTCTAACCATAGCCCTAAACATAACCCTAACCCTAGTTCCAATACTATCCCTGAACCGTCTCTCTAACCCTAGCCCTCAACAAAACCCTAACCCTAGGTCAAATTCTAACCCTAATCGTCTCTCTAACCCTAACCCTCAACATAACCCTAACCCTAGGTCCAAACCTAACCTTAATTGACTCTCTAACCGTAGCCCTCATCATAACCCTAACCCTAGGTCCAATCCTAACCCTAATAGTCTACTTAACCCTAGCCCTCAACATAACCCTAAGCCTAGCTCCAATCCTAACCCTCATAGTCTCTCTAATCCTAGCCCTCAACACAACCCTAACCCAAGATCCATTCCAAACCCTAATCGTCTACCTAACACTAGCCCTCAATATAACCCTAACCCTAGGTTCAATCCTAACCCTAATCGTCTCTCTAACCCTAGCCCTCAACATAACCCTAACCCTAGGTCCAGTCCTAACCCGAACCGTCTCTCTAAACCTAGCCCTCAACCTAACCCTAACCCTAGGTCCAATCCTAACCCGAACCGTGTCTCTAAACTTAGCCCTCAACATAACCCTAACCGTAGGTCCAATCCTAACCCGAACCGTTTCTCTACCCCTATCCCTCAACCTAACCCTAACCCTAGGTCCAGTCCTATCCCGAACCATCTCTCTAACCCTAGCACTCAACATAACCATAACACTAGGACCAATACTAACCCGAATCGTCTCTCTAACCCTAACCCTCAACATAACCCTAACCCTAGGTACAATCCTAACACTAATGGTCTATCTAACCATAGCACTAAACATAACACTAACCCTAGGTCCAATCCTAACCCGAACCGTCTCTCTAACCCTAGCCCTCAATATAATCCTAACCCTAGCTCCAATCCTAACTTGAACCGTCTCTCTAATCCTTACCCTCTACATAAAGTGAACCCTACATCCAATCCTAACCCTAATCGTATACCTAACCCTAGCCCTAAATATAACACTAACCCTAGTTCAAATCCTAACCCGAACCGTCTCTCTAAACCTAGCCCTCATCATAACCCTAACCCTAGGTCCAATCCTAACGCTAATCGTCTATCTAACCCTAGCCCTCAACATAACCCTAACCCTAGCTCCAATCCTAACCCTCATTGTCTACCTAACCCTAGCCCTCAACATAACCCTAACCCTAGGTCCAATATTAACCCTAATCGTCTACCTAACCCTAGCCCTCAACATAACCCTAACCCTATGTCCAGTCCTAACCCTAATCGTGTATCTAACCCTAACCCTAAACATAACCCTAACCCTAGGTCCAATCCTAACGCTAATCGTCTACTTAACCCTAGCCCTCAACATAACCCTAAGCCTAGCACCAATCCTAACCCTCATAGTCTCTCTAATCCTAGAACTCAACACAACCCTAACCCAAGGTCCATTCCAAACCCTAATCGTCTACCTAACCCTAGCCCTCAATATAACCCTAACCCTAGGTTCAATCCTAACCCTAATCGTCTCTCTAACCCTAGCCCTCAACATAACCCTAACCCTAGGTCCAGTCCTAACCCGAACCGTCTCTCTAAACCTAGCCATCAACCTAACCCTAACCCTAGGTCCATTCCTAACCCGATCCGTCTCTCTAACCCTAGCCCTCAACATAACCCTAACCCTAGGTCCAATCCTAACCCGAACCGTCTCTCTAACCCTAGCCCTCAACCTAACCCTAACCCTAGGTCCAGTCCTAACCCGAACCGTCTCTCTAACCCTAGCTCTCCACATACACCTAACCCTAGGTGCAATCCTAACCCTATACGTCTATCTAACCCTAGCCCTCAACATAACCATAACCCTAGGTCTAATCCTAACGCGAACCGTCTCACTAACCCTAGCACTCAACATAACCCTAACCCTAGGTACAATACTAACCCTAATGGTCTAAATAACCCTAGCCCTCAACATAACCCTAATCCTAGCTCAAATCCTAACCCTAATCGTCTACCTAACCCTAGACCTCAACATAAACCTAACCCTAGGTCCAATCCTAACCCTAATCGTCTTCCTAACTCTAGCCCTCAAATTAACCCTAACCATAGCTCCAATCGTAACCCTAATCGTCTCTCTAACCCTAGCCCTCAACATAACCCTAACTCAGGTACAATCCTAAACCTAATCTTCTCTCTAACCCTAGCCCTCAACATAACCCTAACCCTAAGTCCAATCCTAACCCTAATCGTCTGCCTAACCCTAGCCCTCAACATAACCCTAACCCTAGCTCCAATCCTAACCCTAATCGTCTCTCTAACCCTAGCCCTCAACAAAACCCTAACCCAGGTACAATCCTAAACCTAATCGTCTCTCTAACCCTAGTCCTCAACATAACCATAAACCTAGGTCCAATCCTAACCCTAATCGTCTATCTAACCCTAGCCTTCAACATAACCCTATCCCTAGGTCCAATCCTAACCCTAATCATGTACCTAACCCTAGCCCTCAAAATAACGCTAACCCTAGAGCCAATCCTAACCCTAATCGTCTACCTTACCCTAGCCCTCAACGTAACCCTAACCCTAGGTCCACTCCTAACCCAATCGTCTACCTAACCCTAGCCCTCAACATAACCCTAACCTTAGGTCCAATAATAACCCTAATCGTCTGCCTAACCCTAGCCCTCAACATAACCCTAACCCTAGGTCCAATCCTAACACTAATCGTCTATCTAACCCTAGACCTAAACAAAACCCTAACCCTAGGTCCAGTAATAACCCTAATCGTTTCTCGAACCCTAGCCCTCAACATAAACCTAACCGTAGCTCCAATCCTAACCCTAATAGTCTCTCTAAACCTAGCCCTCAACACAACCCTAACCCTAGGTCCAATCCTAACCCGAACCGTCTTTATAATCCTAGCCCTCAACATAACCCTAACTCTAGGTCCAATCCTAACCCGAACGTTCTCTCTAACCCTAGCTCTCAACATAACCATAACCCTTAGTCTTATCCTAACCCTAATTGTCTACCTAACCCTAGCCCTCAATATAACCCTAACCCTAGGTCCAATCCTAACCCGAACCGTCTCTCTAAACCTAGCCCTCAACATAACCCTAACCCTAGGTTCAATCCTAAACCGAATCGACTCTCTAACCCTAGCCCTTAACATAACCCTAAACCTAGATCCAATAGTAACCTTAATTGTCTACATAACTCTGGCCCTCAACATAACCCTAACCCTAGGTCCAATCCTAACCCTAATCGACTCTCTAACCGTAGCCCTCAACATAACCCTTACCCTAGGTCCAATCCTAACCCTAATCATCTATCTAATCCTAGCCCTAAACATAACCTTAACCCTAGCTCCCATCCTAACCCTAATCGTCTCTCTAACCCTAGCCCTCAACATAACCCTAACCCTAGGACCAATCCTAACCCTAATCGTCTCTCTAACCCTAGCCCTCAACATAACCCTAACCCTAGCTCCAATCCTAAACCTAATGGTCCACCTAACCCTAGCCCTCAACATAACCCTAACCCTAGCTCCAATCCTATCCCTAATACTCTCTCTAATCCTAGCCCTCAACAGGACCCTAACCCTAGGTCCAATCCTAACCCGAACCGTCTCTCTAAACCTAGCCCTCCACATACACCTAAACCTAGGTGCAATCCTAACCCTATACGTCTATCTAACCCTAGCCCTCAACATAAGCATAACCCTAGGTCTAATCCTAACGCGAACCGTCTCACTAACCCTAGCACTCAACGTAACCCTAACCCTAGATCCAATCCTAACCCAAACCATCTCTAATCTAGCCCTCAACATAACCCTACCCTAGGTCCATTCCTAACCCGAACCGTCTCTCTAACCCTAGCCCTCAACATAACCCTAACCCTAGGTCCAATCCTAACCCGAACCGTCTCTCTAAACCTAGCCCTCAACCTAACCCTAACCCTAGGTCCAATCCTAACCCGAACCGTCTCTCTAAACCTAGCCCTCCACATACACCTAACCCTAGGTGCAATCCTAACCCTATACGTCTATCTAACCCTAGCCCTCAACATAAGCATAACCCTAGGTCTAATCGTAACGCAAACCGTCTCACTAACCCTAGCACTCAACGTAACCCTAACCCTAGGTCCAATACTAACCCTAATGGTCCTAATAACCCTTACCCTCAACATAACCCTAACCCTAGCTCAAATCCTAACCCTAATCGTCTACCTAACCCTAGCCCTCAACATAACCCTAACCCAGGTACAATCCTAAACTTAATCGCCTCTCTAACCCTAGCCCTCAACATAACCCTAACCCTAGGTACAGTCCTAACCCGAACCATCACTCTAACCCTAGCACTCAACATAACTCTAACCCTAGGACCAATACTAACCCGAATCGTCTCTCTAACCCTAACCCTCAACATAACCCTAACCCTAGGTACAACTCTAACACTAATGGTCTATCTAACCCTAGCCCTAAACATAACCCTAACCCTAGGTCCAATCCTAACCCGAAACGTCTCTCTAACCCTAGCCCTAAACATAACCCTAACCCTAGCTCCAATCCTAACCTGAAACGTCTCTCTAACCCTAGCCCTCAACATAACCCTAACCCTAGGTCCAATGTTAACCCTAATCGTCTACCTAACCGTAGCCCTCACCATAACCCTAACCCTAGGCCCAGTCCTAACCCTAATCGTGTATCTAAACCTAGCCCTTAACATAACCCTAACCCTAGGTACAATAATAACCCGTATCGTCTCTCCAAACCTAGACCTCAACATAACCCTAACCCTAGGTCCAATCCTATCCCAAATAGTCTACCTAACCCTGCTCCTCAACATAACCCTAACCCTAGGTCCAATCCTAACCCTAATAGTCTCTCTAACACTAGCCCTCAACACAACCCTAACCCTAGGTCCAATCCTAACCCGAACCGTCTCTCTGAACCTAGCCCTCAACATAACCCTAAACCTAGGTCCAATCCTATCCCGCAACTTCTCTCTAACCCTAGCCCTCAACACAACCATAACCCTAAGTCCAATCCTAACCCGAATCGTCCACCTAACCCTAGCCCTCAATATAACCCTAACCCTAGATCCAATCCTAATCCGAACCCTCTCTCTAAACCTAGCCCTCAGCATAACCCTACCCTAGGTTCAATCCTAACCCGAATCGTCTCTCTAACCCTAGCCCTTAACATAACCCTAACCCTAGGTCCAATACTAACCCTAATTTTCTACCTAACCCTAGCCCTCAACATAACCCTAACCCTAGGTCGAAACCTAACCTTAATCGACTCTCTAACCGTAGCCCTCATCATAACCCTAACCCTAGGTCCAATCCTAACCCTAATCGTCTACCTAACCCTAGCCCTCAACATAACCCTAACCCTAGGTCCAATTCTAACACTAATCATCTATCTAACCTTAGCCCTAAACAAAACCCTAACCCTAGGTCCGGTAATAACCCTAATCGTTTCTCGAACCCTAGCCCTCAACATAAACCTAACCCTAGGTCCAATCCTATCCCTAATCGTCTACCTAACCCTAGCCCTCATCATAACCCTAACCCTAGCTCCAATCCTAAACCTAATCGTCTCTCTAACCCTAGCCCTCAACATTATCCTAATCCTAGCTCCAATCCTAACGCTAATAGTCTCTCTAAACCTAGCCCTCAACACAACCCTAACCCTAAATCCAATCCTAACCCGAACCGTCTCTATAATCCTAGCCCTCAACATAACCCTAACCCTAGGTCCATTCCTAACCCTAATAGACTCTCTAACCCTAGCCCTCAACATAACCGTAACCCTAAGTCTTATCCTAACCATAATGGTCTACCTAACCCTAGCCCTCTATATAACCCTAACCCTAGGTCGAATCCTAACCCGAACCGTCTCTCTAAGCCTAGCCCTCAACATAACCCTAACCCTAGGTTCAATCCTAAAACGAATCGACTCTCTAACCCTAGCCCTTAACATAAACCTAACCCTAGATCCAATAGTAACCCTAATTGTCTACATAACCCTGGCCTTCAACATAACCGTAACGCTAGGTCCAATCCTAACCATAATCGACGCTCTAACCGTAGCCCTCAACATAACCCTAACCCTAGGTCCAATCCTAACCCTAATAGTCTATCTAACCCTAGCCCTCAACATAACCCTAACCCTAGGACCAATCCTAACCCTAATCGTCCACCTAACCCTAGCCCTCAACATAACCCTAACCCTAGGTCCAATCCTAACCCGAACCGTCTCTCAAACCCTAGCCCTCAACATAACCATAACCGTAGGTCCAGTCCTAACCCGAACCATTTCTCTCACCCTAGCCCTCAACATAACCCTAACCCTAGCTCCAATCCTAACCTGAACCGTCTCTCTAACCCTAGCCCTCAACATAAACTTAACCCTACATCCAATCCTAACCGTAATCGTCTACCAAACCCTAGCCCTCAACATAACCCTAACCCTAGGTCCAATCCTAACGCTAATTCTGTATCTAACCCTAGCCCTAAACATAACACTAACACTAGGTCCAATAATAATCCTAATCGTCTCTCTAACCCTAGCCCTCAACATAACCCTAACCCTAGGTCCAATCCTATCCCTAATCGTCTACCTAACCCTACCCCTCAACATAACCCAAACCGTAGGTTCAATTCTAACCCGAATCGTCTCTCTAAACCTTGCCCTCAACATAACCCTAACCCTAGGTACAATCCTAACTCTAATCGTCTATCTAACCCTAGCCCTCAACATAAACCTAACCCTAGGTGCAATGCTAACCCTATACATCTATCTAACCCTAGCCCTCAACATAACACTAACCCTAGGTCCAATCCTAACCCGAATCGTCTCCCTAAGCCTAGCCTTCAACATAACCCTAACCCTAGGTCCAATACTAACCCTAATGGTCTACCTAACGCTAGTCCTCAACATAACCCTAACCCTAGGTCTTATCCTAACCCCAATCGTCTACCTAACCCTAGCACTCAACATAACCCTAACCCTAGGTCCAATCCTAACCCAATCGTCTCTCTAACCCTAGCCCTCAACCTAACCCTAACCCTAGGTCCAATCCTAACACTAATCGTCTACCTAACCATAGCCCTAAACATAACCCTAACCCTAGATCCAGTACAAACCCGGAACCGTCTCTCTAACCCTAGCCCTCAACAAAACCCTAACCCTAGGTCAAATTCTAATCCTAATCGTCTCTCTAACCCTAAACCTCAACATAACCCTAACCCTAGGTCCAAACCTAACCTTAATCGACTCTCTAACCGTAGCCCTCATCATAACCCTAACCCTAGGTCCAATCCTAACCCTAATCGTCTACTTAACCCTAGCCCTCAACATAACCCTAAGCCTAGCTCCAATCCTAACCCTCATAGTCTCTCTAATCCTAGAACTCAACACAACCCTAACCCAAGGTCCATTCCAAACCCTAATCGTCTACCTAACCCTAGCCCTCAATATAAACCTAACCCTAGGTTCAATCCTAACCCTAATCGTCTCTCTAACCCTAGCCCTCAACATAACCCTAACCCTAGGTCCGGTCCTAACCCGAACCGTCTCTCTAAACCTAGCCCTCAACCTAACCCTAACCCTAGGTCCATTCCTAACCCGAACCGTCTCTCTAACCCTAGCCCTCAACATAACCCTAACCCTAGGTCCAATCCTAACCCGAACCGTCTCTCTAACCCTAGCCCTCAACCTAACCCTAACCCTAGGTCCAATCCTAACCCGAACCGTCTCTCTAACCCTAGCCCTCCACATACACCTAACCCTAGGTGCAATCCTAACCCTATACGTCTATCTAAACCTAGCGCTCAACATAACCAGAACCCTAGGTCTAATCCTAACGCGAACCGTCTCACTAACCCTAGCACTCAACATAACCCTATCCCTAGGTCCAATACTAACCCTAATGGTCTAAATAACCTTAGCCCTCAACATAACGCTAACCCTAGGTCAAATCCTAACCCTAATCGTCTACCTAACCCTAGACATCAACATAACCCTAACCCTAGGTCCAATCCTAACCCTAATCGTCTTCCTAACTCTAGCCCTCAAATTAACCCTAACCATAGCTCCAATCCTAACCCTAATCGTCTCTCTAACCCTAGCCCTCAACATAACCCTAACTCAGGTACAATCCTAAACCTAATCTTCTCTCTAACCCTAGCGCTCAACATAACCCTAACCCTAAGTCCAATCCTAACCCTAATCGTCATCCTAACCCTAGCCCTCAACATAACCCTAACCCAGGTACAATCCTAAACCTAATCGTCTCTGTAACCCTAGTCCTCAACATAACCATAAACCTAGGTCCAATCCTAACCCTAATCGTCCATCTAACCCTAGCCTTCAACATAACCCTATCCCTAGGTCCAATCCTAACCCTAATCATGTACCTAACCCTAGCCCTCAAAATAACGCTAATCCTAGAGCCAATCCTAACCCTAATCGTCTACCTTACCCTAGCCCTCAACATAACCCTAACCCTAGGTCCACTCCTAACCCAATCGTCTACCTAACCCTAGCCCTCAACATAACCCTAACCTTAGGACCAATAATAACCCTAATCGTCTGCCTAACCCTAGCCCTAAACAAAACCCTAACCCTAGGTCCAGTAATAACCCTAATCGTTTCTCGAACCCTAGCCCTCAACATAAACCTAACCGTAGCTCCAATCCTAACCCTAATAGTCTCTCTAAACCTAGCCCTCAAAACAACCCTAACCCTAGGTCCAATCCTAACCCGAACCGTATTTATAATCCTAGCCCTCAACATAACCCTAACCCTAGGTCCAATCCTAACCCGTACGTTCTCTCTAACCCTAGCTCTCAACATAACTATAACCCTAAGTCTTATCCTAACCCTAATTGTCTACCTAACCCTAGCCCTCAATATAACCCTAACTCTAGGTCCAATCCTAACCCGAACCGTCTCTCTAAACCTAGCCCTCAACATAACCCTAACCCTAGGTTCAATCCTAAACCGAATCGACTCTCTAACCCTAGCCCTTAACATAACCCTAAACCTACATCCAATAGTAACCTTAATTGTCTACATAACTCTGTCCTTCAACATAACCCTAACCCTAGGTCCAATCCTAACCCTAATCGTCTATCTAATCCTAGCCCTAAACATAACCCTAACCCTAGCTCCCATCCTAACCCTAATCGTCTCTCTAACCCTAGCCCTCAACATAACCCTAACCCTAGGACGAATGCTAACCCTAATCGTCTCTCTAACCCTAGCCCTCAACATAACCCTAACCCTAGCTCCAATCCTAAACCTAATGGTCCACGTAACCCTAGCCCTCAACATAACCCTAACCCTATCTCCAATCCTATCCCTAATACTCTCTCTAATCCTAGCCCTCAACACAACCCTAACCCTAGGTCCAATCCTAACCCTAATCGGCTACCTAAGGCTAGCCTTCAACATAACCCTAACCCTAGGTCCAATCATAACGCTCATCGTCTCTCTAACACTAGCCCTCAACAAAACCCTAACCCTACGTCCAACCTAACCCTAATCGTCTACCTAACCTTAGCCTTCAACATAACCCGAACCTTAGGTCCAATCCTAACCCTAATCGTCTCTCTAACCCTAGCCCTCAACATATCCCTAACCCTAGGTCCAATCCTAACCCGAAGAGAACCTCTAACCCTAGCCCTCAACCTAACCCTAACCCTAGGTCCAATCGTAAACCGAACAGTCTCTCTAACCCTAGCCCTCAACATAAACCTAACCTTAGGTCCAATCCTAACCCGAACCGTCTCTCTAACCCTAGCCCTCAACATAACCCTAACCCTAGGTCCAATGTTAACCCTAATCGTCTACCTAACCGTAGCCCTCAACACAACCCTAACCCTAGGTCCAATCCTAACCCGAACCGTCTCTATGATCCTAGCCCTCAACATAACCCTAACCCTAGGTCCAAACCTAACCCGAACGTTCTCTCTAAACCTAGCCCTCTACATAACCATAACCCTAAGTCTTATCCTAACCCTAATCGTGTACCTAACCCTAGCCCTCAATATAACCCTAACCCTAGGTCCAATCCTAAACCGACCCGTCTCTCTAAACGTAGCCCTCAACAAAACCATAACCCAAGATCCAATCCTAACCCGAACCATCTCTCTAATCTAGCCCTCAACATAACCCTACCCTAGGTCCATTCCTAACCCGAACCGTCTCTCTAACCCTAGCCCTCAACATAACCCTAACCCTAGGTCCAATCCTAACCCTAACCGTCTCTCTAACCCTAGCCCTCAACCTAACCCTAACCCTAGGTCCAATCCTAACCCGAACCGTCTCTCTAACCCTAGCCCTCCACATACACCTAACCCTAGGTGCAATTCTAACCCTATACGTCTATCTAACCCTAGCCCTCAACATAACCATAACCCTAGGTCTAATCCTAACGCAAACCGTCTCACTAACCCTAGCACACAACATAACCCTAACCCTAGGTCCAATACTAACCCTAATGGTCTAAATAACCCTAGCCCTCAACATAACCCTAACCCTAGCTCAAATCCTAACCCTAATCGTCTACCTAACCCTAGACCTCAACATAACCCTAACCCTAGGTCCAATCCTAACCCTAATCGTCTTCCTAACTCTAGCCCTCAAATTAACCCTAACCCTAGCTCCAATCCTAACCCTAATCGTCTCTCTAACCCTAGCCCTCAACATAACCCTAACTCAGGTACAATCCTAAACCTAATCTTCTCTCTAACCTTAGCCCTCAACATAACCCTAACCCTAAGTCCAATCCTAACCCTAATCGTCTTCCTAACCCTAGCCCTCAACATAACCCTAACCCTAGCTCCAATCCTAACTCTAATCGTCTCTCTAACCCTAGCCCTCAACATAACCCTAACCCAGGTACAATCCTAAACCTAATCGTCTCTCTAACCCTAGTCCTCAACATAACCATAAACCTAGGTCCAATCCTAACCCTAATCGTCTATCTAACGCTAGCCTTCAACATAACCCTATCCCTAGGTCTAATCCTAGCCCTAATCATGTACCTAACCCTACGCCTCAAAATAACGCTAACCCTAGAGCCAATCCTAACCCTAATCGTCTACCTTACCCTAGCCCTCAACTAACCCTAACCCTAGGTCCAATAATAACCCTAATCGTCTGCCTAACCCTAGCCCTCAACATAAGCCTAACCCTAGGTCCAATCCTAACACTAATCGTCTATCTAACCCTAGCCCTAAACAAAACCCTAACCCTAGGTCCAGTAATAACCCTAATCGTTTCTCGAACCCTAGCCCTCAACATAAACCTAACCGTAGCTCCAATCCTAACCCTAATAGTCTCTCTAAACCTAGCCCTCAACACAACCCTAACCCTAGGTCCAATCCTAACCCGAACCGTCTTTATAATCCTAGCCCTCAACATAACCCTAATTCTAGGTCCAATCCTAACCCGAACGTTCTCTCTAACCCTAGCTCTCAACATAACCATAACCCTAAGTCATATCCTAACCCTAATTGTCTACCTAACCCTAGCCCTCAATATAACCCTAACCCTAGGTCCAATCCTAACCCGAACCGTCTCTCTAAGCCTAGCCCTCAACATAACCCTAACCCTAGGTTCAATCCTAAAACGAATCGACTCTCTAACCCTAGCCCTTAACATAAACCTAACCCTAGATCCAATAGTAACCCTAATTGTCTACATAACCCTGGCCTTCAACATAACCGTAACGCTAGGTCCAATCCTAACCATAATCGACGCTCTAACCGTAGCCCTCAACATAACCCTAACCCTAGGTCCAATCCTAACCCTAATAGTCTATCTAACCCTAGCCCTCACCATAACCCTAACCCTAGGACCAATCCTAACCCTAATCGTCCACCTAACCCTAGCCCTCAACATAACCCTAACCCTAGGTCCAATCCTAACCCGAACCGTCTCTCAAACCCTAGCCCTCAACATAACCATAACCGTAGGTCCAGTCCTAACCCGAACCATTTCTCTCACCCTAGCCCTCAACATAACCCTAACCCTAGCTCCAATCCTAACCTGAACAGTCTCTCTAACCCTAGCCCTCAACATAAACTTAACCCTACATCCAATCCTAACCGTATTCGTCTACCAAACCCTAGCCCTCAACATAACCCTAACCCTAGGTCCAATCCTAACGCTAATTCTGTATCTAACCCTAGCCCTAAACATAACACTAACACTAGGTCCA
This sequence comes from Miniopterus schreibersii, assembly GCF_964146895.1. Taxonomy (NCBI): domain Eukaryota; kingdom Metazoa; phylum Chordata; class Mammalia; order Chiroptera; family Miniopteridae; genus Miniopterus; species Miniopterus schreibersii. The sequence continues at coordinate 72,595,393 of NC_138111.1, read as the reverse complement.
ATAATAATCCTAATCGTCTCTCTAACCCTAGCCCTCAACATAACCCTAACCCTAGGTCCAATCCTATCCCTAATCGTCTACCTAACCCTACCCCTCAACATAACCCAAACCGTAGGTTCAATTCTAACCCTAATCGTCTCTCTAAACCTTGCCCTCAACATAACCCTAACCCTAGGTACAATCCTAACTCTAATCGTCTATCTAACCCTAGCCCTCAACATAACCCTAACCCTAGGTCCAATCCTAACCCGAATCGTCTCCCTAAGCCTAGCCTTCAACATAACCCTAACCCTAGGTCCAATACTAACCCTAATGGTCTACCTAACGCTAGTCCTCAACATAACCCTAACCCTAGGTCTTATCCTAACCCCAATCGTCTACCTAACCCTAGCACTCAACATAACCCTAACCCTAGGTCCAATCCTAACCCAATCGTCTCTCTAACCCTAGCCCTCAACCTAACCCTAACCCTAGGTCCAATCCTAACACTAATCGTCTACCTAACCATAGCCCTAAACATAACCCTAACCCTAGATCCAGTACAAACCCGGAACCGTCTCTCTAACCCTAGCCCTCAACAAAACCCTAACCCTAGGTCAAATTCTAATCCTAATCGTCTCTCTAACCCTAAACCTCAACATAACCCTAACCCTAGGTCCAAACATAACCTTAATCGACTCTCTAACCGTAGCCCTCATCATAACCCTAACCCTAGGTCCAATCCTAACCCTAATCGTCTACTTAACCCTAGCCCTCAACATAACCCTAAGCCTAGCTCCAATCCTAACCCTCATAGTCTCTCTAATCCTAGAACTCAACACAACCCTAACCCAAGGTCCATTCCAAACCCTAATCGTCTACCTAACCCTAGCCCTCAATATAAACCTAACCCTAGGTTCAATCCTAACCCTAATCGTCTCTCTAACCCTAGCCCTCAACATAACCCTAACCCTAGGTCCGGTCCTAACCCGAACCGTCTCTCTAAACCTAGCCCTCAACCTAACCCTAACCCTAGGTCCATTCCTAACCCAAACCGTCTCTCTAACCCTAGCCCTCAACACAACCCTAACCCTAGGTCCAATCCTAACCCTAATCGGCTACCTAAGGCTAGCCTTCAACATAACCCTAACCCTAGGTCCAATCATAACGCTCATCGTCTCTCTAACACTAGCCCTCAACAAAACCCTAACCCTACGTCCAACCTAACCCTAATCGTCTACCTAACCTTAGCCTTCAACATAACCCTAACCTTAGGTCCAATCCTAACCCTAATCGTCTCTCTAACCCTAGCCCTCAACATATCCCTAACCCTAGGTCCAATCCTAACCCGAAGAGAACCTCTAACCCTAGCCCTCAACCTAACCCTAACCCTAGGTCCAATCGTAAACCGAACAGTCTCTCTAACCCTAGCCCTCAACATAAACCTAACCTTAGGTCCAATCCTAACCCGAACCGTCTCTCTAACCCTAGCCCTCAACATAACCCTAACCCTAGGTCCAATGTTAACCCTAATCGTCTACCTAACCGTAGCCCTCAACACAACCCTAACCCTAGGTCCAATCCTAACCCGAACCGTCTCTATGATCCTAGCCCTCAACATAACCCTAACCCTAGGTCCAAACCTAACCCGAACGTTCTCTCTAAACCTAGCCCTCAACATAACCATAACCCTAAGTCTTATCCTAACCCTAATCGTGTACCTAACCCTAGTCCTCAATATAACCCTAACCCTAGGTCCAATCCTAAACCGACCCGTCTCTCTAAACGTAGCCCTCAACAAAACCATAACCCAAGATCCAATCCTAACCCGAACCATCTCTCTAATCTAGCCCTCAACATAACACTACCCTAGGTCCATTCCTAACCCGAACCGTCTCTCTAACCCTAGCCCTCAACATAACCCTAACCCTAGGTCCAATCCTAACCCTAACCGTCTCTCTAACCCTAGCCCTCAACCTAACCCTAACCCTAGGTCCAATCCTAACCCGAACCGTCTCTCTAACCCTAGCCCTCCACATACACCTAACCCTAGGTGCAATTCTAACCCTATACGTCTATCTAACCCTAGCCCTCAACATAACCATAACCCTAGGTCTAATCCTAACGCAAACCGTCTCACTAACCCTAGCACACAACATAACCCTAACCCTAGGTCCAATACTAACCCTAATGGTCTAAATAACCCTAGCCCTCAACATAACCCTAACCCTAGCTCAAATCCTAACCCTAATCGTCTACCTAACCCTAGACCTCAACATAACCCTAACCCTAGGTCCAATCCTAACCCTAATCGTCTTCCTAACTCTAGCCCTCAAATTAACCCTAACCCTAGCTCCAATCCTAACCCTAATCGTCTCTCTAACCCTAGCCCTCAACATAACCCTAACTCAGGTACAATCCTAAACCTAATCTTCTCTCTAACCTTAGCCCTCAACATAACCCTAACCCTAAGTCCAATCCTAACCCTAATCGTCTTCCTAACCCTAGCCCTCAACATAACCCTAACCCTAGCTCCAATCCTAACTCTAATCGTCTCTCTAACCCTAGCCCTCAACATAACCCTAACCCAGGTACAATCCTAAACCTAATCGTCTCTCTAACCCTAGTCCTCAACATAACCATAAACCTAGGTCCAATCCTAACCCTAATCGTCTATCTAACGCTAGCCTTCAACATAACCCTATCCCTAGGTCTAATCCTAGCCCTAATCATGTACCTAACCCTACGCCTCAAAATAACGCTAACCCTAGAGCCAATCCTAACCCTAATCGTCTACCTTACCCTAGCCCTCAACTAACCCTAACCCTAGGTCCAATAATAACCCTAATCGTCTGCCTAACCCTAGCCCTCAACATAACCCTAACCCTAGGTCCAATCCTAACACTAATCGTCTATCTAACCCTAGCCCTAAACAAAACCCTAACCCTAGGTCCAGTAATAACCCTAATCGTTTCTCGAACCCTAGCCCTCAACATAAACCTAACCGTAGCTCCAATCCTAACCCTAATAGTCTCTCTAAACCTAGCCCTCAACACAACCCTAACCCTAGGTCCAATCCTAACCCGAACCGTCTTTATAATCCTAGCCCTCAACATAACCCTAATTCTAGGTCCAATCCTAACCCGAATGTTCTCTCTAACCCTAGCTCTCAACATAACCATAACCCTAAGTCATATCCTAACCCTAATTGTCTACCTAACCCTAGCCCTCAATATAACCCTAACCCTAGGTCCAATCCTAACCCGAACCGTCTCTCTAAACCTAGCCCTCAACATAACCCTAACCCTAGGTTCAATCCTAAACCGAATCAACTCTCTAACCCTAGCCCTTAACATAACCCTAAACCTAGATCCAATAGTAACCTTAATTGTCTACATAACTCTGGCCCTCAACATAACCCTAACCCTAGGTCCAATCCTAACCCTAATCGACTCTCTAACCGTAGCCCTCAACATAACCCTAACCCTAGGTCCAATCCTAACCCTAATCATCTATCTAATCCTAGCCCTAAACATAACCTTAACCCTAGCTCCCATCCTAACCCTAATCGTCTCTCTAACCCTAGCCCTCAACATAACCCTAACCCTAGGACCAATCCTAACCCTAATCGTCTCTCTAACCCTAGCCCTCAACATAACCCTAACCCTAGCTCCAATCCTAAACCTAATGGTCCACCTAACCCTAGCCCTCAACATAACCCTAACCCTAGCTCCAATCCTATCCCTAATACTCTCTCTAATCCTAGCCCTCAACAGAACCCTAACCCTACGTCCAATCCTAACCCTAATTGGCTACCTAAGGCTAGCCTTCAACAAAACCCTAACCCTATCTCCAATCATAACGCTCATCGTCTCTCTAACACTAGCCCTCAACAAAACCCTAACCCTAGGTCCAACCTAACCCTAATCGTCTACCTAACCTTAGCCTTCAACATAACCCTAACCTTAGTTCCAATCCTAACCCTAATCGTCTCTCTAACCCTAGCCCTCAACATATCCCTAACCCTAGGTCCAATCCTAACCCGAACAGACTCTCTAACCCTAGCCCTCAACCTAACCCTAACCTTAGGTCCAATCCTAACCCGAACCGTCTCTCTAACCCTAGCCCTCAACATAACCCTAACCCTGGGTCCAATCCTATCCCTAATCGTCTACCTAACCCTACCCCTCAACATAACCCTAACCGTAGGTCCAATTCTAACCCTAATCGTCTCTCTAAACCTTGCCCTCAACATAACCCTAACCCTAGGTCCAATCCTAACTCTAATCGTCTATCTAACCCTAGCCCTCAACATAAACCTAACCCTAGGTCCAATGCTAACCCTATACATCTATCTAACCCTAGCCCTCAACATAACCATAACCCTAGGTCTAATCCTAACCCCAACCGTCTCTCTAACCCTAGCACTCAATATAACCCTAACCCTAGGTCCAATCCTAACCCGAATCGCCTCTCTAAGCCTAGCCCTCAACATAACCCTATCCCTAGGTCCAATACTAACCCTAATGGTCTACCTAACCCTAGACCTCAACATAACCCTAACCCTAGCTCAAATCCTAACCCTAATCGTCTACCTAACCCTAGACCTCAACGTAACCCTAACCCTAGCTCCAATCCTAACCTAATCGTCTCTCTAACCCTAGCTCTCAACATAACCCTAACCCTAGGTCCAAACCTAAGCCTAATCGACTCTCTAAACATAGCCCTCAACATAACCCTAACCCTAGCTCCAATTCTAACTCTAATCGTCTACCTAACACTGGCCCTCAACATAACCCTAACCCTAGCTCCAGTCCTAACCCTAATAGTATCTCTAACCCTAGCCCTCACACAACCCTAACCCTAGGTCCAATCCTAACCCTAATCGTCTACTTAACCCTACCCCTAACATAACCCTAACCTTAGGTCCAATCCTAACCGTAATCGTCTCTCTCACCCTAGCCCTCAACATAACCCTAAACCTAGCTCCAATCCTAAACCTCATAGTCTCTCCAATCCTAGCCCTCAACACAACCCTAACCCAAGGTCCATTCCAAACCCTAATCGTCTACCTAACCCTAGCCCTCAATATGACCCTAACCCTAGGTTCAATCCTAACCCTAATCGTCTCTCTAACCCTAGCCCTCAACATAACCCTAACCCTAGGTCCAGTCCTAACCCTAACCGTCTCTCTAAACCTACCCCCCAACTTAACCCTAACCCTATGTCCAATCCTAACCCGAACCGTCTCTCTAAACTTAGCCCTCAACATAACCCTAACCCTAGGTCCTATCCTAACCCGAACCATCTCTCTAACCTTAGCCCTCAACATAACCCTAACCCTAGGACCAATACTAACCCGAATCGTCTCTCTAACCCTAACCCTCAACATAATCCTAACCCTAGGTACAATCCTAAACTAATAGTCTATCTAACCCTAGCCCTAAACATAACCCTAACCCAGCTCCAATCCTAACCTGAACCGTCTCTCTAACCCTAGCACTCTACATACACTTAACCCTATGTCCAATCCTACCCTAATCGTCTACCTAACCCTAACCCTAAACATAACCATAACCCTAGGTCCAATACTGACGCTAATGGTGTACCTAACACTAGCCCTCAACATAACCCTAACCCTAGGTCCAATCCTAACCCTAATCGTCTACCTAACACTAGCCCTCAACATAACCCTAAGCCTAGCTCCAATCCTAACCTAATCGTCTCTCTAACCCTAGCACTCAACATAACCCTAACACTAGGTCCAATCCTAACCCTAATCGTCTATCTAACCCTAGCCCTAAACATAACACTAACCCTAGGTCCCATCCTAACCCGAACCGTCTCTCTAACCCTAGCCCTCAACATAACCCTAACCCAGCTCCAATCCTAACCTGAACCGTCTCTCTAACCCTAGCACTCTGCATACACTTAACCCTATGTCCAATCCTACCCTAGTCGTCTACCTAACCCTAACCCTAAACATAACCATAACCCTAGGTCCAATACTGACCCTAATGGTGTACCTAACACTAGCCCTCAACATAACCCTAACCCTAGGTCCAATCCTAACCCTAATCGTCTACCTAACACTAGCCGTCAACATAACCCTAAGCCTAGCTCCAATCCTAACCTAATCGTCTCTCTAACCCTAGCACTCAACATAACCCTAACACTAGGTCCAATGCTAACCCTAATCGTCTACCTAACCCTAGCCCTAAACATAACCCTAACCCTAGGTCCCATCCTATCCCGAACCATCTCTCTAACCCTAGCCCTCAACATAACCCTAACCCTAGGTCCAATTTTAACCCTAATCGTCTCTCTAACCGTAACCCTCAACATAACCCTAACCCTAGGTCCAAACCTAAGCCTAATCGACTCTCTAACCGTAGCCCTCAACATAACCCTAACCCTACTCCAATAGTAACCCTAATCGTTTACCTAACACTAGCCCTCAACATAACCCTAACCCTAGGTCCAGTCCTAATCCTAATAGTATCTCTAACCCTAGCCCTCACACAACCCTAACCCTAGGTCAATCCTAACCCTAATCGTCTACTTAAACCTAGCCCTAAACATAACCCTAACCTTAGGTCCAATCCTAACCCTAATCGTCTATCTAACCCTATCCCTCAACATAACCCTAAGCCTAGCTCCAATCCTAACCCTAATAGTCTACCTCACCCTTGCTCTCAACATACCGCTAACCATAGGTCCAATCCTAACCCGAACCGTCTCTCTAACCCTAGCCCTCCACATGCACCTAACCCTAGGTGCAATCCTAACCCTATACGTCTATCTAAACCTAGCGCTCAACATAACCAGAACCCTAGGTCTAATCCTAACGCGAACCGTCTCACTAACCCTAGCACTCAACATAACCCTATCCCTAGGTCCAATACTAACCCTAATGGTCTAAATAACCTTAGCCCTCAACATAACGCTAACCCTAGGTCAAATCCTAACCCTAATCGTCTACCTAACCCTAGACATCAACATAACCCTAACCCTAGGTCCAATCCTAACCCTAATCGTCTTCCTAACTCTAGCCCTCAAATTAACCCTAACCATAGCTCCAATCCTAACCCTAATCGTCTCTCTAACCCTAGCCCTCAACATAACCCTAACTCAGGTACAATCCTAAACCTAATCTTCTCTCTAACCCTAGCGCTCAACATAACCCTAACCCTAAGTCCAATCCTAACCCTAATCGTCATCCTAACCCTAGCCCTCAACATAACCCTAACCCTAGCTCCAATCCTAACCCTAATCGTCTCTCTAACCCTAGCCCTCAACATAACCCTAACCCAGGTACAATCCTAAACCTAATCGTCTCTCTAACCCTAGTCCTCAACATAACCATAAACCTAGGTCCAATCCTAACCCTAATCGTCCATCTAACCCTAGCCTTCAACATAACCCTATCCCTAGGTCCAATCCTAACCCTAATCATGTACCTAACCCTAGCCCTCAAAATAACGCTAATCCTAGAGCCAATCCTAACCCTAATCGTCTACCTTACCCTAGCCCTCAACATAACCCTAACCCTAGGTCCACTCCTAACCCAATCGTCTACCTAACCCTAGCCCTCAACATAACCCTAACCTTAGGACCAATAATAACCCTAATCGTCTGCCTAACCCTAGCCCTAAACAAAACCCTAACCCTAGGTCCAGTAATAACCCTAATCGTTTCTCGAACCCTAGCCCTCAACATAAACCTAACCGTAGCTCCAATCCTAACCCTAATAGTCTCTCTAAACCTAGCCCTCAAAACAACCCTAACCCTAGGTCCAATCCTAACCCGAACCGTCTTTATAATCCTAGCCCTCAACATAACCCTAACCCTAGGTCCAATCCTAACCCGTACGTTCTCTCTAACCCTAGCTCTCAACATAACTATAACCCTAAGTCTTATCCTAACCCTAATTGTCTACCTAACCCTAGCCCTCAATATAACCCTAACTCTAGGTCCAATCCTAACCCGAACCGTCTCTCTAAACCTAGCCCTCAACATAACCCTAACCCTAGGTTCAATCCTAAACCGAATCGACTCTCTAACCCTAGCCCTTAACATAACCCTAAACCTACATCCAATAGTAACCTTAATTGTCTACATAACTCTGTCCTTCAACATAACCCTAACCCTAGGTCCAATCCTAACCCTAATCGTCTATCTAATCCTAGCCCTAAACATAACCCTAACCCTAGCTCCCATCCTAACCCTAATCGTCTCTCTAACCCTAGCCCTCAACATAACCCTAACCCTAGGACGAATGCTAACCCTAATCGTCTCTCTAACCCTAGCCCTCAACATAACCCTAACCCTAGCTCCAATCCTAAACCTAATGGTCCACGTAACCCTAGCCCTCAACATAACCCTAACCCTATCTCCAATCCTATCCCTAATACTCTCTCTAATCCTAGCCCTCAACACAACCCTAACCCTAGGTCCAATCCTAACCCTAATCGGCTACCTAAGGCTAGCCTTCAACATAACCCTAACCCTAGGTCCAATCATAACGCTCATCGTCTCTCTAACACTAGCCCTCAACAAAACCCTAACCCTACGTCCAACCTAACCCTAATCGTCTACCTAACCTTAGCCTTCAACATAACCCTAACCTTAGGTCCAATCCTAACCCTAATCGTCTCTCTAACCCTAGCCCTCAACATATCCATAACCCTAGGTCCAATCCTAACCCGAAGAGAACCTCTAACCCTAGCCCTCAACCTAACCCTAACCCTAGGTCCAATCGTAAACCGAACAGTCTCTCTAACCCTAGCCCTCAACATAAACCTAACCTTAGGTCCAATCCTAACCCGAACCGTCTCTCTAACCCTAGCCCTCAACATAACCCTAACCCTAGGTCCAATGTTAACCCTAATCGTCTACCTAACCGTAGCCCTCAACACAACCCTAACCCTAGGTCCAATCCTAACCCGAACCGTCTCTATGATCCTAGCCCTCAACATAACCCTAACCCTAGGTCCAAACCTAACCCGAACGTTCTCTCTAAACCTAGCCCTCAACATAACCATAACCCTAAGTCTTATCCTAACCCTAATCGTGTACCTAACCCTAGTCCTCAATATAACCCTAACCCTAGGTCCAATCCTAAACCGACCCGTCTCTCTAAACGTAGCCCTCAACAAAACCATAACCCAAGATCCAATCCTAACCCGAACCATCTCTCTAATCTAGCCCTCAACATAACCCTACCCTAGGTCCATTCCTAACCCGAACCGTCTCTCTAACCCTAGCCCTCAACATAACCCTAACCCTAGGTCCAATCCTAACCCTAACCGTCTCTCTAACCCTAGCCCTCAACCTAACCCTAACCCTAGGTCCAATCCTAACCCGAACCGTCTCTCTAACCCTAGCCCTCCACATACACCTAACCCTAGGTGCAATTCTAACCCTATACGTCTATCTAACCCTAGCCCTCAACATAACCATAACCCTAGGTCTAATCCTAACGCAAACCGTCTCACTAACCCTAGCACACAACATAACCCTAACCCTAGGTCCAATACTAACCCTAATGGTCTAAATAACCCTAGCCCTCAACATAACCCTAACCCTAGCTCAAATCCTAACCCTAATCGTCTACCTAACCCTAGACCTCAACATAACCCTAACCCTAGGTCCAATCCTAACCCTAATCGTCTTCCTAACTCTAGCCCTCAAATTAACCCTAACCCTAGCTCCAATCCTAACCCTAATCGTCTCTCTAACCCTAGCCCTCAACATAACCCTAACTCAGGTACAATCCTAAACCTAATCTTCTCTCTAACCTTAGCCCTCAACATAACCCTAACCCTAAGTCCAATCCTAACCCTAATCGTCTTCCTAACCCTAGCCCTCAACATAACCCTAACCCTAGCTCCAATCCTAACTCTAATCGTCTCTCTAACCCTAGCCCTCAACATAACCCTAACCCAGGTACAATCCTAAACCTAATCGTCTCTCTAACCCTAGTCCTCAACATAACCATAAACCTAGGTCCAATCCTAACCCTAATCGTCTATCTAACGCTAGCCTTCAACATAACCCTATCCCTAGGTCTAATCCTAGCCCTAATCATGTACCTAACCCTACGCCTCAAAATAACGCTAACCCTAGAGCCAATCCTAACCCTAATCGTCTACCTTACCCTAGCCCTCAACTAACCCTAACCCTAGGTCCAATAATAACCCTAATCGTCTGCCTAACCCTAGCCCTCAACATAACCCTAACCCTAGGTCCAATCCTAACACTAATCGTCTATCTAACCCTAGCCCTAAACAAAACCCTAACCCTAGGTCCAGTAATAACCCTAATCGTTTCTCGAACCCTAGCCCTCAACATAAACCTAACCGTAGCTCCAATCCTAACCCTAATAGTCTCTCTAAACCTAGCCCTCAACACAACCCTAACCCTAGGTCCAATCCTAACCCGAACCGTCTTTATAATCCTAGCCCTCAACATAACCCTAATTCTAGGTCCAATCCTAACCCGAACGTTCTCTCTAACCCTAGCTCTCAACATAACCATAACCCTAAGTCATATCCTAACCCTAATTGTCTACCTAACCCTAGCCCTCAATATAACCCTAACCCTAGGTCCAATCCTAACCCGAACCGTCTCTCTAAACCTAGCCCTCAACATAACCCTAACCCTAGGTTCAATCCTAAACCGAATCAACTCTCTAACCCTAGCCCTTAACATAACCCTAAACCTAGATCCAATAGTAACCTTAATTGTCTACATAACTCTGGCCCTCAACATAACCCTAACCCTAGGTCCAATCCTAACCCTAATCGACTCTCTAACCGTAGCCCTCAACATAACCCTAACCCTAGGTCCAATCCTAACCCTAATCATCTATCTAATCCTAGCCCTAAACATAACCTTAACCCTAGCTCCCATCCTAACCCTAATCGTCTCTCTAACCCTAGCCCTCAACATAACCCTAACCCTAGGACCAATCCTAACCCTAATCGTCTCTCTAACCCTAGCCCTCAACATAACCCTAACCCTAGCTCCAATCCTAAACCTAATGGTCCACCTAACCCTAGCCCTCAACATAACCCTAACCCTAGCTCCAATCCTATCCCTAATACTCTCTCTAATCCTAGCCCTCAACAGAACCCTAACCCTACGTCCAATCCTAACCCTAATTGGCTACCTAAGGCTAGCCTTCAACAAAACCCTAACCCTATCTCCAATCATAACGCTCATCGTCTCTCTAACACTAGCCCTCAACAAAACCCTAACCCTAGGTCCAACCTAACCCTAATCGTCTACCTAACCTTAGCCTTCAACATAACCCTAACCTTAGTTCCAATCCTAACCCTAATCGTCTCTCTAACCCTAGCCCTCAACATATCCCTAACCCTAGGTCCAATCCTAACCCGAACAGACTCTCTAACCCTAGCCCTCAACCTAACCCTAACCTTAGGTCCAATCCTAACCCGAACCGTCTCTCTAACCCTAGCCCTCAACATAACCCTAACCCTGGGTCCAATCCTATCCCTAATCGTCTACCTAACCCTACCCCTCAACATAACCCTAACCGTAGGACCAATTCTAACCCTAATCGTCTCTCTAAACCTTGCCCTCAACATAACCCTAACCCTAGGTCCAATCCTAACTCTAATCGTCTATCTAACCCTAGCCCTCAACATAAACCTAACCCTAGGTCCAATGCTAACCCTATACATCTATCTAACCCTAGCCCTCAACATAACCATAACCCTAGGTCTAATCCTAACCCCAACCGTCTCTCTAACCCTAGCACTCAATATAACCCTAACCCTAGGTCCAATCCTAACCCGAATCGCCTCTCTAAGCCTAGCCCTCAACATAACCCTATCCCTAGGTCCAATACTAACCCTAATGGTCTACCTAACCCTAGACCTCAACATAACCCTAACCCTAGCTCAAATCCTAACCCTAATCGTCTACCTAACCCTAGACCTCAACGTAACCCTAACCCTAGCTCCAATCCTAACCTAATCGTCTCTCTAACCCTAGCTCTCAACATAACCCTAACCCTAGGTCCAAACCTAAGCCTAATCGACTCTCTAAACATAGCCCTCAACATAACCCTAACCCTAGCTCCAATTCTAACTCTAATCGTCTACCTAACACTGGCCCTGAACATAACGCTAACCCTAGCTCCAGTCCTAACCCTAATAGTATCTCTAACCCTAGCCCTCACACAACCCTAACCCTAGGTCCAATCCTAACCCTAATCGTCTACTTAACCCTACCCCTAACATAACCCTAACCTTAGGTCCAATCCTAACCGTAATCGTCTCTCTCACCCTAGCCCTCAACATAACCCTAAACCTAGCTCCAATCCTAAACCTCATAGTCTCTCCAATCCTAGCCCTCAACACAACCCTAACCCAAGGTCCATTCCAAACCCTAATCGTCTACCTAATCCTAGCCCTCAATATGACCCTAACCCTAGGTTCAATCCTAACCCTAATCGTCTCTCTAACCCTAGCCCTCAACATAACCCTAACCCTAGGTCCAGTCCTAACCCTAACCGTCTCTCTAAACCTACCCCCCAACTTAACCCTAACCCTATGTCCAATCCTAACCCGAACCGTCTCTCTAAACTTAGCCCTCAACATAACCTTAACCCTAGGTCCTATCCTAACCCGAACCATCTCTCTAACCTTAGCCCTCAACATAACCCTAACCCTAGGACCAATACTAACCCGAATCGTCTCTCTAACCCTAACCCTCAACATAACCCTAACCCTAGGTACAATCCTAAACTAATAGTCTATCTAACCCTAGCCCTAAACATAACCCTAACCCAGCTCCAATCCTAACCTGAACCGTCTCTCTAACCCTAGCACTCTACATACACTTAACCCTATGTCCAATCCTACCCTAATCGTCTACCTAACCCTAACCCTAAACATAACCATAACCCTAGGTCCAATACTGACGCTAATGGTGTACCTAACACTAGCCCTCAACATAACCCTAACCCTAGGTCCAATCCTAACCCTAATCGTCTACCTAACACTAGCCCTCAACATAACCCTAAGCCTAGCTCCAATCCTAACCTAATCGTCTCTCTAACCCTAGCACTCAACATAACCCTAACACTAGGTCCAATCCTAACCCTAATCGTCTATCTAACCCTAGCCCTAAACATAACCCTAACCCTAGGTCCCATCCTAACCCGAACCGTCTCTCTAACCCTAGCCCTCAACATAACCCTAACCCAGCTCCAATCCTAACCTGAACCGTCTCTCTAACCCTAGCACTCTACATACACTTAACCCTATGTCCAATCCTACCCTAGTCGTCTACCTAACCCTAACCCTAAACATAACCATAACCCTAGGTCCAATACTGACCCTAATGGTGTACCTAACACTAGCCCTCAACATAACCCTAACCCTAGGTCCAATCCTAACCCTAATCGTCTACCTAACACTAGCCGTCAACATAACCCTAAGCCTAGCTCCAATCCTAACCTAATCGTCTCTCTAACCCTAGCACTCAACATAACCCTAACACTAGGTCCAATGCTAACCCTAATCGTCTACCTAACCCTAGCCCTAAACATAACCCTAACCCTAGGTCCCATCCTATCCCGAACCATCTCTCTAACCCTAGCCCTCAACATAACCCTAACCCTAGGTCCAATTTTAACCCTAATCGTCTCTCTAACCGTAACCCTCAACATAACCCTAACCCTAGGTCCAAACCTAAGCCTAATCGACTCTCTAACCGTAGCCCTCAACATAACCCTAACCCTACTCCAATAGTAACCCTAATCGTTTACCTAACACTAGCCCTCAACATAACCCTAACCCTAGGTCCAGTCCTAATCCTAATAGTATCTCTAACCCTAGCCCTCACACAACCCTAACCCTAGGTCAATCCTAACCCTAATCGTCTACTTAAACCTAGCCCTAAACATAACCCTAACCTTAGGTCCAATCCTAACCCTAATCGTCTATCTAACCCTATCCCTCAACATAACCCTAAGCCTAGCTCCAATCCTAACCCTAATAGTCTACCTCACCCTTGCTCTCAACATACCGCTAACCATAGGTCCAATCCTAACCCGAACCGTCTCTCTAATCCTAGCGCTCAACCTAACCCTAACCCTAGGTCCAATCCTAAACCTAATAGTCTATCTAAAACTAGCCCTAAACATAACACTAACCCTAGGTACAATCCTAACCCGAACCGTTCTCTAACCCTAGCCCTCAACATAACCCTAAACCTAGGTCCAATCCTAACCCTAATCGTCTACCTAACCCTAGCCCTCAACATAACCCTAACAATAGGTCCAATCCTAAACCGAACCGTCTCTCTAACCCTAGCCCTCAACATAACCCTAACGCTAGGTCCAATCATAACCCGAACCTTCTCTCTAACCCTAGCCCTAAAGATAACCATAACCCTAGGTCCATTCATAACCCTAAAGTCTACCTAGCCCTAGCCCTCAACATAACCCTAACCCTATCTCCAATTATAACCCTAATCGTCTCTGTAACCCAAGCCCTCAACATTACCCTAACCCTAGCTCCAAGCCTAACTCTAATCGTCTCTCTAATCCTAGCCCTCAATATAACCTTAACCCTAGGTCCAATCCAAACCCAATCCGTCTCTCTAACCCTAGCTCTCAACATAACCCTAACCCTCGGTACAATCCTAACCCGAACCGTCTCTCTAAACCTAGCCCTCAACATGACCCTAACACTGGGTTCAATCCTAACCAGAACCTTCTCTCTAACCCTAGCCAGCAACATAAACATAACCCTAGCTCCAATCCTAACCCTAATCGTCTCTCTAACCCTAGCCTTCAATATAACAATGACCCTAGGTCCAATACTAACCCTAATCGTCTATCTAACCCTAGCCCTCAACATAACCCTAACCCTAGCTCCAATCCTAAACCTAATGGTCCACCTAACCCTAGCCCTCAACATAACCCTAACCCTAGGTCCAATCCTATCCCTAATCGTCTACCTAACCCTACCCCTCAACATAACCCTAACCTTAGGTCCAATTCTAACCCTAATCGTCTCTCTAAACCTTGCCCTCAACAAAACCCTAACCCTAGGTCCAATCCTAACTCTAATCGTCTATCTAACCCTAGCCCTCAACATAAACATAACCCAAGGTGCAATGCTAACCCTATACGTCTATCTAACCCTAGCCCTCAACATAACCCTAATGCCAGCTTAAATCCTAACCGTAATCGTCTCTCTAACCCTAGCACTCAACATAACCCTAACCCTAGGTCCAATCCTAACCCGAACCGTCTCTCTAACCCTAGCCCTCAACATAAACCTAACGCTCGGTGCAATTCTCACCCGAACGGTCTCTCTAACCCTAGCCCACAACATAACCCTAACCCTAGGTCCAATCCTAACCCTAATCGTCTATATAACCCTAGCCCTAAACATAACCCTAACCCTTGGTCCAATCCTAACCCGAACCGTCTCTCTAACCATAGCCCTCAACATAACTCTAACCCAGTCCTATCCTAATGCTAATCGTGTACCTAACCTTAGCCGTAAACATAACCCTAACCCTAGGTCCAGTCCTAACCCTAAACGTGTATCTAACCCTAGCCCTAAACATAACCCTAACCATAGGTCCAATCCTAACCCTAATCGTCTATCTAAGCCTAGCCCTCAACAAAATCCTAACCCTAGCTCCAATCATATCCCTAATCATCATCCGAAACCTAGCCCTAAACATAACCCTAACCCTAACTCCAATCCTACTCTAATCGTCTCTCTAACCCTAACCCTCAACATAACCCTAACCCTAGGTCCAATCCTAAGCCTAATCGACTCTCTAACCGTAGCCCTCCACATAACGCTAACCCTAGTTCCAATCCTAACCCTTATCGTCTACCTAACCCTAGCGCTCAACATAACCCTAAACCTAGGTCCAGTCCTAACCCTAATAGTATCTCTAACCCTAGCCATCAACACAACCCTAACCCTAAGTCCAATCCTAACCCTAATCGTCTACTTAACCCTAGCCCTAAACATAACCCTAACATTAGGTCCAATCCTAACCCTAATCGTCTATCTAACCCTAGCCCTCAACATAACCCTAAGCCTATCTCCAATCCTAACCGTAATCGTCTACCTCACCCTAGCCCTCAACATAACCATAACCCTAGGTCCAATCGTAACCCGAACCGTCTCTATAATCCTAGCCCTCAACATAACCCTAACCTTAGGTCCAATCCTAACCCTAATAGCCTCTCTAACCCTAGCCCTCAACATAACCATAACCCTAAGTCTTATCCTAACCCTAATGGTCTACCTAACCCTAGCCCTCAATATAACCCTAACCCTAGGTCCAATCCTAACCCGAACCATCTCTCTAAACCTAGCCCTCAACATAACCCTAACCCTAGGTTCAATCCTAAACCGAATCGACTCTCTAACCCTAGCCCTTAACATAACCCTAACCCTAGATCCAATAGTAACCCTAATTGTCTACATAATCCTGAGCCTCAACCTAACCCTAACGCTAGGTCCAATCCTAACCCTAATCCACTCTCTAACCATAGCCCTCAACATAACCCTAACCCTAGGTCCAATCCAAACCCGAACCGTCTCTCTAACCCTAGGCCTCAACCTAACCCTAACCCTAGGTCCAATCCTAACCCGAACCGTCTCTCTAACCCTAGCACTCAACATAACCTTCACCCTAGGACCAATACTAACCCAAATCGTCTCTCTAAACCTAACCCTCAACATAGCCGTAACCCTAGGTACAATACTAACACTAATGGTCTATCTAACCCTAGCCCTAAACATAACCCTAACCCTACGTCCAATCCTAACCGTAATCGTCTACCTAACCCTAGCCCTCAACATAACCCTAACCCTAGGTCCAGTCCTAACACTAATCGTGTATCTAACGCTAGCCCTAAACATAACGCTAACACTAGGTCCAATAATAATCCTAATCGTCTCTCTAACGCTAGCCCTCAACATAACCCTAACCCTAGGTCCAATCCTATCCCTAATCGTCTACCTAACCCTACCCCTCAACATAACCCTAACCTTAGGTCCAATTCTAACGCTAATCGTCTCTCTAAACCTTGCCCTCAACATAACCCTAACCCTAGCTCCAATCCTAACCTGAACCGCCTCTCTAACCGTAGCCCTCAACATAACCCTAACCCTAGCTCCAATCCTAACCTGAACCGTCTCTATAACCCTAGCCCTCAACATAAACCTAACCCTAGGTGCAATGCTAACCGTATACATCTATCTAACCATAGCCCTCAACATAACCATAACCCTAGGTCTAATCCTAACCCCAACCGTATCTCTAACCCTAGCACTCAACATAACCCTAACCCTAGCTCAAATCCTAACCTAATCCCCTCTCTGACCTTTGCCCTCAACATAACCCTAACCCTAGATCAAATCCTAACCCTAACCGTCTACCTAAACCTAGACCTCAACATAGCCCTAACCCTGGCTCCAATCCTAACCCAATCGTCTCTCTAACCCTAGCCCTCAACATAACCCTAACCCTAGGTCCAATCCTATCCCTAATCTTCTACATAACCCTAGCCCTAAACATGACCCTAACCCTAGGTTCCATCCTAACCCGGAACCGTCTCTCTAACCCTAGCCCTCAACAAAACCCTAACCCTAGGTCCAATTCTAACCCTAATCGTCTCTCTAACCCTAACCCTCAACATAACCCTAACCCTAGCTCCAAACCTAAGCCTAATCGACTCTCTAATCGTAGCCCTCAACATAACCCTAACCCTAGCTCCAGTCCTAACCCTAATAGTATCTCTAACCCTAGCCCTCACACCACCGTAACCCTAGGTCCAAACCTAACCCTTATCGTCTACTTAACCCTAGCCCTAAACATAACCATAACCTTAGGTCCAATCCTAACCCTAATCGTCTCTCTAACACTAGCCCTCAACATAACCCTAACCCTAGCTCCAATCCTAACCCTCATAGTCTCTCTAATCCTAGCCCTCAACACAACCCTAACCCAAGGTCAATTCCAAACCCTAATCGTCTACCTAACCCTAGCCCTCAATATAGCCCTAACCCTAGGTTCAATCCTAACCCTAATCGTCTCTGTAACCCTAGCCATAAACATTACCCTAATCCTAGGTCCATTCCTAACCCTAATCGTCTATTTAACCCTAGCCCTAAACATAACCCTAACCCTAGATATAATCCTAACCCGAACCGTCTCTCCAAACCCAGCCCTCATCATAACCCTAACCCTAGGTCCAATCCTAACGCTAATCGTCTATCTAAGCCTAGCCCTCAACATAACCTTAACTCTAGGTCCAATCCTAACCCTAATCGTCTACCTAAAAATAGCCCTCAACATAACCCTAAACCTACCTCCAATCCTAACCCTAATCGCCTACCTAACCCTAGACCTCAACATAACCCTAACCCTAGGTCCAGTCCTAACTTTAATCGTGTATCTAACCCTAGCCCTAAACATAACCCTAACCCTACGTACAATAATAACCCGTATCGTCTCTCTAACCCTAGACCTCAACATAACCCTAACCCTAGGTCCAATCCTAACCCTAATAGTCTCTCTAACACTAGCCCTCAACACAACCCTAACTCTAGGTCCAATCCTAACCCGAACCGTCTCTCTGAACCTAGACCTCAACATAACCATAACCCTAAGTCCAATCCTAACCCTAATCGTCTACCTAACCCTACCCCTCAACATAACCCTAACCGTAGGTCCAATTCTAACCCTAATCGTCTCTCTAAACCTTGCCCTCAACATAACCCTAACCCTAGGTCCAATCCTAACTCTAATCGTCTATCTAACCCTAGCCCTCAACATAAACATAACCCAAGGTGCAATGCTAAACCTATACGTCTATCTAACCCTAGCCCTCAACATAACCATAACCCTAGGTCCAATCCTAACCCGAAACGTCTCTCTAACCCTAGCCCACAACATAACCCTAACCCTAGCTCCAATTCTAACCTGAACCGTCTCTCTAACCCTAGCCCTCAACATAAACCTAACCCTAGGTGCAAGGCTAACCCTATACGTCTATCTAACCATAGCCCTCAACATAACCATAACCCTAGGTCTAATCCTAACCCCAACCGTCTCTCTAACCCTAGCACTCAACATAACCCTAACCCTAGCTCCAATCCTAACCTAATCCTCTCTCTAACTCTAGCCCTCAACATAACCCTAACCCTAGATCAAATCCTAACCCTAACCGTCTACCTAACCCTAGACCTCAACATACCCTATCCCTGGCTCCAATCCTAACCCAATCGTGTCTCTAATCCTAGCCCTCAACGTAACCCTAACCCTAGGTCCAATCCTAACCCTAATCTTCTACATAACCCTAGCCCTAAACATAACCCTAACCCTAGGTTCCATCCTAACCCGGAACCGTCTCTCTAACCCTAACACTCAACAAAACCCGAACCCTAGCTCCAATTCTAACCCTAATCGTCTCTCTAACCCTAACCCTCAACATAACCCTAATCCTAGCTCCAAACCTAAGCCTAATCGACTCTCTAACCGTAGCCCTCAACATAACCCTAACCCTAGCTCCAATTCTAACCCTAATCGTCTACCTAACACTAGCCCTCAACATAACCCTAACCCTAGCTCCAGTCCTAACCCTAATAGTATCTCTAACCCTAGCCCTCACACCACCGTAACCCTAGGTCCAATCCTAACCCTAATCGTCTACTTAACCCTAGCCCTAAACATAACCATAACCTTAGGTCCAATCCTAACCCTAATCGTCTCTCTAACCCTAGCCCTCAACATAACCCTAACCCTACCTCCAATCCTAACCCTCATAGTCTCTCTAATCCTAGCCCTCAACACAACCCTAACCCAAGGTCCATTCCAAACCCTAATCGTCTACCTAACCCTAGCCCTCAATATAGCCCTAACCCTAGGTTCAATCCTAACCCTAATCGTCTATTTAACCCTAGCCCTAAACATAACCCTAACCCTAGATCAAATCCTAACCCGAACCCTCTCTCCAAACCTAGCCCTCATCATAACCCTAACCCTAGGTCCATTCCTAACGCTAATCGTCTATCTAACCCTAGCCCTCAACGTAACCTTAACCCTAGGTCCAATCCTAATCCTAATCGTCTACCTAAACCTAGCCCTCAACATAACCCTAACCCCAGCTCCAAACCTAACCCTAATCGTCTACGTAACCCTAGCCCTCAACATAACCCTAACCCTAGGTCCAATATTAACCCTAATCGTCTACCTAACCCTAGCCCTCAACATAACCCTAACCCTAGGTCCAGTCCTAACCCTAATCATGTATCTAACCCTAGCCCTAAACATAACCCTAACCCTACGTACAATAATAACCCGTATCGTCTCTCTAACCCTAGACCTCAACATAACCCTAACCCTAGGTCCAATCCTATCCCAAATAATCTACCTAACCCTACCCCTCAACATAACCCTAACCCTAGATCCAATCCTAACCCTAATAGTCTCTCTAACACTAGCCCTCAACACAACCCTAACTCTAGGTCCAATCCTAACCCGAACCGTCTCTCTGAACCTAGACCTCAACATAACCATAACCGTAAGTCCAATCCTAACCCTAATCGTCTACCTAACCCTACCCCTCAACATAACCCTAACCGTAGGTCCAATTCTAACCCTAATCGTCTCTCTAAACCTTGCCCTCAACATAACCCTAAACCTAGGTCCAATCCTAACTCTAATCGTCTATCTAACCCTAGCCCTCAACATAAACATAACCCAAGGTGCAATGCTAACCCTATACGTCTATCTAACCCTAGCCCTCAACGTAACCCTAACCCTAGGTCCAATCCTAAACCTAATCTTATACATAACCCTAGCCCTAAACATAACCCTAACCCTAGGTTCCATCCTAACCCGGAACCGTCTCTGTAACCCTAGCCCTCAACAAAACCCTAACCCTAGGTCCAATTCTAACCCTAATCGTCTCTCTAACCCTAACCCTCAACATAACCCTAACCCTAGATCCAAACCTAAGCCTAATCGACTCTCTAACCGTAGCCCTCAACATAACCCTAACCCTAGCTTCAATTCTAACCCTAATCGTCTACCTAACACTAGCCCTCAACATAACCCTAACCCTAGCTCCAGTCCTAACCCTAATAGTATCTCTAACCCTAGCCCTCACACCACCGTAACCCTAGTTCCAATCCTAACCCTAATAGTCTACTTAACCCTAGCCCTAAACATAACCATAACCTTAGGTCCAATCCTAACCCTAATCGTCTCTCTAACCCTAGCCCTCAACATACCCCTAACCCTAGCTCCAATCCTAACCCTCATAGACTCTCTAATCCTAGCCCTCAACACAACCCTAACCCAAGGTCCATTCCAAACCCTAATCGTCTACCTAACCCTAGCCCTCAATATAGCCCTAACCCTAGGTTCAATCCTAACCCTAATCGTCTCTGTAACCCTAGCCATAAACATTAACCTAATCCTAGGTCCAATCCTAACCCTAATCGTCTATTTAACCCTAGCCCTAAACATAACCCTAACCCTAGTTCAAATCCTAACCCGTACAGTCTCTCCAAACCTAGCCCTCATCATAACCCTAACCCTAGGTCCAATCCTAACGCTAATCGTCTATCTAACCCTAGCCCTCAACATAACCTTAACCCTAGGTCCAATCCTAACCCTAATCCTCTACCTAAACCTAGCCCTCAACATAACCCTAACCCTAGCTCCAAACCTAACCCTAATCGCCTACCTAACCCTAGCCCTCAACATAACCCTAACCCTAGGTCCAATATTAACCCTAATCGTCTACCTAACCCTAGCCCTCAACATAACCCTAACCCTAGGTCCAGTCCAAACCCTAATCGTGTATCTAACCCTAGCCCTAAACATAACCCTAACCCTACGTACAATAATAACCTGTATCGTCTCTCTAACCCTAGACCTCAACATAACCCTAACCCTAGGTCCAATCCTATCCCAAATAGTCTACCTAACCCTACCCCTCAACATAACCCTAACTTTAGGTCCAATCCTAACCCTAATAGTCTCTCTAACAATAGCCCTCAACACAACCCTAACTCTAGATCCAATCCTAACCCGAACCGTCTCTCTGAACCTAGACCTCAACATAACCATAACCCTAAGTCCAATCCTAACCCTAATCGTCTACCTAACCCTACCCCTCAACATAACCCTAACCGTAGGTCCAATTCTAACCCTAATCGTCTCTCTAATCCTTGCCCTCAACATAACCCTAACCCTAGGTCCAATTCTAACTCTAAACGTCTATCTAACCCTAGCCCTCAACATAAACATAACCCAAGGTGTAATGCTAACCCTATACGTCTATCTAACCCTAGCCCTCAACAAAACCATAACCCTAGGTCTAATCCTAACCCCAACCGTCTCTCTAACCCTAGCACTCAACATAACCCTAACCCTAGGTCCAATCCTAACCTAATCCTCACTCTAACCCTAGCCCTAAACATAAGCCTATCCCTAGGTCCAATCCGTACCCGAAACGTCTCTCTAACCCTAGCCCTCAACATAACCCTAACCCTAGCTCTAATTGTAACCTGAACCGACACTCTAACCCTAGCCCTCAACATAAACCTAACCCTAGGTGCAATGCTAACCCTATACGTCTATCTCACCATAGCCCTCAACATAACCATAACCCTAGGTCTAATCCTAACCCCAACCGTCTCTCTAACCCTAGCACTCAACATAACCCTAACCCTAGCTCCAATCCTAACCTAATCCTCTCTCTAACCCTAGCCCTCAACATAACCCTAACCCTAGATCAAATCCTAACCCTAACCTTCTACCTAACCCTAGACCTCAACATAACCCTAACCCTGGCTCCAATCCTAACCCAATCGTGTCTCTAATCCTAGCCCTCAACGTAACCCTAACCCTAGGTCCAATCCTAACCCTAATCTTCTACATAACCCTAGCCCTAAACATAACCCTAATCCTAGGTTCCATCCTAACCCGGAACCGTCTCTATAACCCAGGCCCTCAACAAAACCCTAACCCTAGTTCGAATTCTAACCCTAATCGTCTCTCTAACCCTAACCCTCAACATAACCCTAACCCTAGCTCCAAACCTAACCCTAATCGACACTCTAACTGTAGCCCTCAACATAACCCTAACCCTAGCTCCAATTCTAACCCTAATCGTCTGCCTAACACTAGCCCTCAACATAACCCTAACCCTAGCTCCAGTCCTAACCCTAATAGTATCTCTAACCCTAGCCCTCACACAACCGTAACCCTAGGTCCAATCCTAACCCTAATCGTCTACTTAACCCTAGCCCTAAACATAACCATAACCTTAGGTGCAATCATAACCCTAATCGTCTCTCTAACCATAGCCCTCAACATAACCCTAAGCCTAGCTCCAATCCTAACCCTCATAGTCTCTCTAATCCTAACCCTCAACACAACCCTAACCCAAGGTCCATTCCAAACCCTAATCGTCTACCTAATCCTAGCCCTCAATATAACCCTAACCCTACGTTCAATCCTAACCCTAATCGTCTCTGTAACCCTAGCCATAAACATTACCCTAATCCTAGGTCCAATCCTAACCCTAATCGTCTATTTAACCCTAGCCCTAAACATAACCCTAACCCTAGATCAAATCCTAACCCGAACCGTCTCTCTAAACCTAGCCCTCATCATAACCCTAACCCTAGGTCCAATCCTAACGCTAATCGTCTATCTAACCCTAGCCCTCAACATAACCTTAACCCTAGGTCCAATCCTAACCCTAATCGTCTACCTAACCCTAGACCTCAACATAACCCTAACCCTAGGTCCAGTCCTAACTTTAATCGTGTATCTAACCCTAGCCCTAAACATAACCCTAACCCTACGTACAATAATAACCCGTATCGTCTCTCTAACCCTAGACCTCAACATAACCCTAACCCTAGGTCCAATCCTAACCCTAATAGTCTCTCTAACACTAGCCCTCAACACAACCCTAACTCTAGGTCCAATCCTAACCCGAACCGTCTCTCTGAACCTAGACCTCAACATAACCATAACCCTAAGTCCAATCCTAACCCTAATCGTCTACCTAACCCTACCCCTCAACATAACCCTAACCGTAGGTCCAATTCTAACCCTAATCGTCTCTCTAAACCTTGCCCTCAACATAACCCTAACCCTAGGTCCAATCCTAACTCTAATCGTCTATCTAACCCTAGCCCTCAACATAAACATAACCCAAGGTGCAATGCTAAACCTATACGTCTATCTAACCCTAGCCCTCAACATAACCATAACCCTAGGTCCAATCCTAACCCGAAACGTCTCTCTAACCCTAGCCCACAACATAACCCTAACCCTAGCTCCAATTCTAACCTAAACCGTCTCTCGAACCCTAGCCCTCAACATAAACCTAACCCTAGGTGCAAGGCTAACCCTATACGTCTATCTAACCATAGCCCTCAACATAACCATAACCCTAGGTCTAATCCTAACCCCAACCGTCTCTCTAACCCTAGCACTCAACATAACCCTAACCCTAGCTCCAATCCTAACCTAATCCTCTCTCTAACTCTAGCCCTCAACATAACCCTAACCCTAGATCAAATCCTAACCCTAACCGTCTACCTAACCCTAGACCTCAACATACCCTATCCCTGGCTCCAATCCTAACCCAATCGTGTCTCTAATCCTAGCCCTCAACGTAACCCTAACCCTAGGTCCAATCCTAACCCTAATCTTCTACATAACCCTAGCCCTAAACATAACCCTAACCCTAGGTTCCATCCTAACCCGGAACCGTCTCTCTAACCCTAACACTCAACAAAACCCGAACCCTAGCTCCAATTCTAACCCTAATCGTCTCTCTAACCCTAACCCTCAACATAACCCTAATCCTAGCTCCAAACCTAAGCCTAATCGACTCTCTAACCGTAGCCCTCAACATAACCCTAACCCTAGCTCCAATTCTAACCCTAATCGTCTACCTAACACTAGCCCTCAACATAACCCTAACCCTAGCTCCAGTCCTAACCCTAATAGTATCTCTAACCCTAGCCCTCACACCACCGTAACCCTAGGTCCAATCCTAACCCTAATCGTCTACTTAACCCTAGCCCTAAACATAACCATAACCTTAGGTCCAATCCTAACCCTAATCGTCTCTCTAACCCTAGCCCTCAACATAACCCTAACCCTACCTCCAATCCTAACCCTCATAGTCTCTCTAATCCTAGCCCTCAACACAACCCTAACCCAAGGTCCATTCCAAACCCTAATCGTCTACCTAACCCTAGCCCTCAATATAGCCCTAACCCTAGGTTCAATCCTAACCCTAATCGTCTATTTAACCCTAGCCCTAAACATAACCCTAACCCTAGATCAAATCCTAACCCGAACCCTCTCTCCAAACCTAGCCCTCATCATAACCCTAACCCTAGGTCCATTCCTAACGCTAATCGTCTATCTAACCCTAGCCCTCAACGTAACCTTAACCCTAGGTCCAATCCTAATCCTAATCGTCTACCTAAACCTAGCCCTCAACATAACCCTAACCCCAGCTCCAAACCTAACCCTAATCGTCTACGTAACCCTAGCCCTCAACATAACCCTAACCCTAGGTCCAATATTAACCCTAATCGTCTACCTAACCCTAGCCCTCAACATAACCCTAACCCTAGGTCCAGTCCTAACCCTAATCATGTATCTAACCCTAGCCCTAAACATAACCCTAACCCTACGTACAATAATAACCCGTATCGTCTCTCTAACCCTAGACCTCAACATAACCCTAACCCTAGGTCCAATCCTATCCCAAATAATCTACCTAACCCTACCCCTCAACATAACCCTAACCCTAGATCCAATCCTAACCCTAATAGTCTCTCTAACACTAGCCCTCAACACAACCCTAACTCTAGGTCCAATCCTAACCCGAACCGTCTCTCTGAACCTAGACCTCAACATAACCATAACCGTAAGTCCAATCCTAACCCTAATCGTCTACCTAACCCTACCCCTCAACATAACCCTAACCGTAGGTCCAATTCTAACCCTAATCGTCTCTCTAAACCTTGCCCTCAACATAACCCTAAACCTAGGTCCAATCCTAACTCTAATCGTCTATCTAACCCTAGCCCTCAACATAAACATAACCCAAGGTGCAATGCTAACCCTATACGTCTATCTAACCCTAGCCCTCAACGTAACCCTAACCCTAGGTCCAATCCTAAACCTAATCTTATACATAACCCTAGCCCTAAACATAACCCTAACCCTAGGTTCCATCCTAACCCGGAACCGTCTCTGTAACCCTAGCCCTCAACAAAACCCTAACCCTAGGTCCAATTCTAACCCTAATCGTCTCTCTAACCCTAACCCTCAACATAACCCTAACCCTAGATCCAAACCTAAGCCTAATCGACTCTCTAACCGTAGCCCTCAACATAACCCTAACCCTAGCTTCAATTCTAACCCTAATCGTCTACCTAACACTAGCCCTCAACATAACCCTAACCCTAGCTCCAGTCCTAACCCTAATAGTATCTCTAACCCTAGCCCTCACACCACCGTAACCCTAGTTCCAATCCTAACCCTAATAGTCTACTTAACCCTAGCCCTAAACATAACCATAACCTTAGGTCCAATCCTAACCCTAATCGTCTCTCTAACCCTAGCCCTCAACATACCCCTAACCCTAGCTCCAATCCTAACCCTCATAGACTCTCTAATCCTAGCCCTCAACACAACCCTAACCCAAGGTCCATTCCAAACCCTAATCGTCTACCTAACCCTAGCCCTCAATATAGCCCTAACCCTAGGTTCAATCCTAACCCTAATCGTCTCTGTAACCCTAGCCATAAACATTACCCTAATCCTAGGTCCAATCCTAACCCTAATCGTCTATTTAACCCTAGCCCTAAACATAACCCTAACCCTAGTTCAAATCCTAACCCGTACAGTCTCTCCAAACCTAGCCCTCATCATAACCCTAACCCTAGGTCCAATCCTAACGCTAATCGTCTATCTAACCCTAGCCCTCAACATAACCTTTACCCTAGGTCCAATCCTAACCCTAATCGTCTACCTAAACCTAGCCCTCAACATAACCCTAACCCTAGCTCCAAACCTAACCCTAATCGCCTACCTAACCCTAGCCCTCAACATAACCCTAACCCTAGGTCCAATATTAACCCTAATCGTCTACCTAACCCTAGCCCTCAACATAACCCTAACCCTAGGTCCAGTCCAAACCCTAATCGTGTATCTAACCCTAGCCCTAAACATAACCCTAACCCTACGTACAATAATAACCTGTATCGTCTCTCTAACCCTAGACCTCAACATAACCCTAACCCTAGGTCCAATCCTATCCCAAATAGTCTACCTAACCCTACCCCTCAACATAACCCTAACTTTAGGTCCAATCCTAACCCTAATAGTCTCTCTAACAATAGCCCTCAACACAACCCTAACTCTAGGTCCAATCCTAACCCGAACCGTCTCTCTGAACCTAGACCTCAACATAACCATAACCCTAAGTCCAATCCTAACCCTAATCGTCTACCTAACCCTACCCCTCAACATAACCCTAACCGTAGGTCCAATTCTAACCCTAATCGTCTCTCTAATCCTTGCCCTCAACATAACCCTAACCCTAGGTCCAATTCTAACTCTAAACGTCTATCTAACCCTAGCCCTCAACATAAACATAACCCAAGGTGTAATGCTAACCCTATACGTCTATCTAACCCTAGCCCTCAACAAAACCATAACCCTAGGTCTAATCCTAACCCCAACCGTCTCTCTAACCCTAGCACTCAACATAACCCTAACCCTAGGTCCAATCCTAACCTAATCCTCACTCTAACCCTAGCCCTAAACATAAGCCTATCCCTAGGTCCAATCCGTACCCGAAACGTCTCTCTAACCCTAGCCCTCAACATAACCCTAACCCTAGCTCTAATTGTAACCTGAACCGACACTCTAACCCTAGCCCTCAACATAAACCTAACCCTAGGTGCAATGCTAACCCTATACGTCTATCTAACCATAGCCCTCAACATAACCATAACCCTAGGTCTAATCCTAACCCCAACCGTCTCTCTAACCCTAGCACTCAACATAACCCTAACCCTAGCTCCAATCCTAACCTAATCCTCTCTCTAACCCTAGCCCTCAACATAACCCTAACCCTAGATCAAATCCTAACCCTAACCTTCTACCTAACCCTAGACCTCAACATAACCCTAACCCTGGCTCCAATCCTAACCCAATCGTGTCTCTAATCCTAGCCCTCAACGTAACCCTAACCCTAGGTCCAATCCTAACCCTAATCTTCTACATAACCCTAGCCCTAAACATAACCCTAATCCTAGGTTCCATCCTAACCCGGAACCGTCTCTATAACCCAGGCCCTCAACAAAACCCTAACCCTAGTTCGAATTCTAACCCTAATCGTCTCTCTAACCCTAACCCTCAACATAACCCTAACCCTAGCTCCAAACCTAACCCTAATCGACACTCTAACTGTAGCCCTCAACATAACCCTAACCCTAGCTCCAATTCTAACCCTAATCGTCTGCCTAACACTAGCCCTCAACATAACCCTAACCCTAGCTCCAGTCCTAACCCTAATAGTATCTCTAACCCTAGCCCTCACACAACCGTAACCCTAGGTCCAATCCTAACCCTAATCGTCTACTTAACCCTAGCCCTAAACATAACCATAACCTTAGGTGCAATCATAACCCTAATCGTCTCTCTAACCATAGCCCTCAACATAACCCTAAGCCTAGCTCCAATCCTAACCCTCATAGTCTCTCTAATCCTAACCCTCAACACAACCCTAACCCAAGGTCCATTCCAAACCCTAATCGTCTACCTAATCCTAGCCCTCAATATAACCCTAACCCTACGTTCAATCCTAACCCTAATCGTCTCTGTAACCCTAGCCATAAACATTACCCTAATCCTAGGTCCAATCCTAACCCTAATCGTCTATTTAACCCTAGCCCTAAACATAACCCTAACCCTAGATCAAATTCTAACCCGAACCGTCTCTCTAAACCTAGCCCTCATCATAACCCTAACCCTAGGTCCAATCCTAACGCTAATCGTCTATCTAACCCTAGCCCTCAACATAACCTTAACCCTAGGTCCAATCCTAACCCTAATCGTCTACCTAACCCTAGACCTCAACATAACCCTAACCCTAGGTCCAGTCCTAACTTTAATCGTGTATCTAACCCTAGCCCTAAACATAACCCTAACCCTACGTACAATAATAACCCGTATCGTCTCTCTAACCCTAGACCTCAACATAACCCTAACCCTAGGTCCAATCCTAACCCTAATAGTCTCTCTAACACTAGCCCTCAACACAACCCTAACTCTAGGTCCAATCCTAACCCGAACCGTCTCTCTGAACCTAGACCTCAACATAACCATAACCCTAAGTCCAATCCTAACCCTAATCGTCTACCTAACCCTACCCCTCAACATAACCCTAACCGTAGGTCCAATTCTAACCCTAATCGTCTCTCTAAACCTTGCCCTCAACATAACCCTAACCCTAGGTCCAATCCTAACTCTAATCGTCTATCTAACCCTAGCCCTCAACATAAACATAACCCAAGGTGCAATGCTAAACCTATACGTCTATCTAACCCTAGCCCTCAACATAACCATAACCCTTGGTCCAATCCTAACCCGAAACGTCTCTCTAACCCTAGCCCACAACATAACCCTAACCCTAGCTCCAATTCTAACCTAAACCGTCTCTCTAACCCTAGCCCTCAACATAAACCTAACCCTAGGTGCAAGGCTAACCCTATACGTCTATCTAACCATAGCCCTCAACATAACCATAACCCTAGGTCTAATCCTAACCCCAACCGTCTCTCTAACCCTAGCACTCAACATAACCCTAACCCTAGCTCCAATCCTAACCTAATCCTCTCTCTAACTCTAGCCCTCAACATAACCCTAACCCTAGATCAAATCCTAACCCTAACCGTCTACCTAACCCTAGACCTCAACATACCCTATCCCTGGCTCCAATCCTAACCCAATCGTGTCTCTAATCCTAGCCCTCAACGTAACCCTAACCCTAGGTCCAATCCTAACCCTAATCTTCTACATAACCCTAGCCCTAAACATAACCCTAACCCTAGGTTCCATCCTAACCCGGAACCGTCTCTCTAACCCTAACACTCAACAAAACCCGAACCCTAGCTCCAATTCTAACCCTAATCGTCTCTCTAACCCTAACCCTCAACATAACCCTAATCCTAGCTCCAAACCTAAGCCTAATCGACTCTCTAACCGTAGCCCTCAACATAACCCTAACCCTAGCTCCAATTCTAACCCTAATCGTCTACCTAACACTAGCCCTCAACATAACCCTAACCCTAGCTCCAGTCCTAACCCTAATAGTATCTCTAACCCTAGCCCTCACACCACCGTAACCCTAGGTCCAATCCTAACCCTAATCGTCTACTTAACCCTAGCCCTAAACATAACCATAACCTTAGGTCCAATCCTAACCCTAATCGTCTCTCTAACCCTAGCCCTCAACATAACCCTAACCCTACCTCCAATCCTAACCCTCATAGTCTCTCTAATCCTAGCCCTCAACACAACCCTAACCCAAGGTCCATTCCAAACCCTAATCGTCTACCTAACCCTAGCCCTCAATATAGCCCTAACCCTAGGTTCAATCCTAACCCTAATCGTCTATTTAACCCTAGCCCTAAACATAACCCTAACCCTAGATCAAATCCTAACCCGAACCCTCTCTCCAAACCTAGCCCTCATCATAACCCTAACCCTAGGTCCATTCCTAACGCTAATCGTCTATCTAACCCTAGCCCTCAACGTAACCTTAACCCTAGGTCCAATCCTAATCCTAATCGTCTACCTAAACCTAGCCCTCAACATAACCCTAACCCCAGCTCCAAACCTAACCCTAATCGTCTACGTAACCCTAGCCCTCAACATAACCCTAACCCTAGGTCCAATATTAACCCTAATCGTCTACCTAACCCTAGCCCTCAACATAACCCTAACCCTAGGTCCAGTCCTAACCCTAATCATGTATCTAACCTTAGCCCTAAACATAACCCTAACCCTACGTACAATAATAACCCGTATCGTCTCTCTAACCCTAGACCTCAACATAACCCTAACCCTAGGTCCAATCCTATCCCAAATAATCTACCTAACCCTACCCCTCAACATAACCCTAACCCTAGATCCAATCCTAACCCTAATAGTCTCTCTAACACTAGCCCTCAACACAACCCTAACTCTAGGTCCAATCCTAACCCGAACCGTCTCTCTGAACCTAGACCTCAACATAACCATAACCGTAAGTCCAATCCTAACCCTAATCGTCTACCTAACCCTACCCCTCAACATAACCCTAACCGTAGGTCCAATTCTAACCCTAATCGTCTCTCTAAACCTTGCCCTCAACATAACCCTAAACCTAGGTCCAATCCTAACTCTAATCGTCTATCTAACCCTAGCCCTCAACATAAACATAACCCAAGGTGCAATGCTAACCCTATACGTCTATCTAACCCTAGCCTTCAACGTAACCCTAACCCTAGGTCCAATCCTAAACCTAATCTTATACATAACCCTAGCCCTAAACATAACCCTAACCCTAGGTTCCATCCTAACCCGGAACCGTCTCTGTAACCCTAGCCCTCAACAAAACCCTAACCCTAGGTCCAATTCTAACCCTAATCGTCTCTCTAACCCTAACCCTCAACATAACCCTAACCCTAGATCCAAACCTAAGCCTAATCGACTCTCTAACCGTAGCCCTCAACATAACCCTAACCCTAGCTTCAATTCTAACCCTAATCGTCTACCTAACACTAGCCCTCAACATAACCCTAACCCTAGCTCCAGTCCTAACCCTAATAGTATCTCTAACCCTAGCCCTCACACCACCGTAACCCTAGTTCCAATCCTAACCCTAATAGTCTACTTAACCCTAGCCCTAAACATAACCATAACCTTAGGTCCAATCCTAACCCTAATCGTCTCTCTAACCCTAGCCCTCAACATACCCCTAACCCTAGCTCCAATCCTAACCCTCATAGACTCTCTAATCCTAGCCCTCAACACAACCCTAACCCAAGGTCCATTCCAAACCCTAATCGTCTACCTAACCCTAGCCCTCAATATAGCCCTAACCCTAGGTTCAATCCTAACCCTAATCGTCTCTGTAACCCTAGCCATAAACATTACCCTAATCCTAGGTCCAATCCTAACCCTAATCGTCTATTTAACCCTAGCCCTAAACATAACCCTAACCCTAGTTCAAATCCTAACCCGTACAGTCTCTCCAAACCTAGCCCTCATCATAACCCTAACCCTAGGTCCAATCCTAACGCTAATCGTCTATCTAACCCTAGCCCTCAACATAACCTTAACCCTAGGTCCAATCCTAACCCTAATCGTCTACCTAAACCTAGCCCTCAACATAACCCTAACCCTAGCTCCAAACCTAACCCTAATCGCCTACCTAACCCTAGCCCTCAACATAACCCTAACCCTAGGTCCAATATTAACCCTAATCGTCTACCTAACCCTAGCCCTCAACATAACCCTAACCCTAGGTCCAGTCCAAACCCTAATCGTGTATCTAACCCTAGCCCTAAACATAACCCTAACCCTACGTACAATAATAACCTGTATCGTCTCTCTAACCCTAGACCTCAACATAACCCTAACCCTAGGTCCAATCCTATCCCAAATAGTCTACCTAACCCTACCCCTCAACATAACCCTAACTTTAGGTCCAATCCTAACCCTAATAGTCTCTCTAACAATAGCCCTCAACACAACCCTAACTCTAGGTCCAATCCTAACCCGAACCGTCTCTCTGAACCTAGACCTCAACATAACCATAACCCTAAGTCCAATCCTAACCCTAATCGTCTACCTAACCCTACCCCTCAACATAACCCTAACCGTAGGTCCAATTCTAACCCTAATCGTCTCTCTAATCCTTGCCCTCAACATAACCCTAACCCTAGGTCCAATTCTAACTCTAAACGTCTATCTAACCCTAGCCCTCAACATAAACATAACCCAAGGTGTAATGCTAACCCTATACGTCTATCTAACCCTAGCCCTCAACAAAACCATAACCCTAGGTCTAATCCTAACCCCAACCGTCTCTCTAACCCTAGCACTCAACATAACCCTAACCCTAGGTCCAATCCTAACCTAATCCTCACTCTAACCCTAGCCCTAAACATAAGCCTATCCCAAGGTCCAATCCGTACCCGAAACGTCTCTCTAACCCTAGCCCTCAACATAACCCTAACCCTAGCTCTAATTGTAACCTGAACCGACACTCTAACCCTAGCCCTCAACATAAACCTAACCCTAGGTGCAATGCTAACCCTATACGTCTATCTAACCATAGCCCTCAACATAACCATAACCCTAGGTCTAATCCTAACCCCAACCGTCTCTCTAACCCTAGCACTCAACATAACCCTAACCCTAGCTCCAATCCTAACCTAATCCTCTCTCTAACCCTAGCCCTCAACATAACCCTAACCCTAGATCAAATCCTAACCCTAACCTTCTACCTAACCCTAGACCTCAACATAACCCTAACCCTGGCTCCAATCCTAACCCAATCGTGTCTCTAATCCTAGCCCTCAACGTAACCCTAACCCTAGGTCCAATCCTAACCCTAATCTTCTACATAACCCTAGCCCTAAACATAACCCTAATCCTAGGTTCCATCCTAACCCGGAACCGTCTCTATAACCCAGGCCCTCAACAAAACCCTAACCCTAGTTCGAATTCTAACCCTAATCGTCTCTCTAACCCTAACCCTCAACATAACCCTAACCCTAGCTCCAAACCTAACCCTAATCGACACTCTAACCGTAGCCCTCAACATAACCCTAACCCTAGCTCCAATTCTAACCCTAATCGTCTGCCTAACACTAGCCCTCAACATAACCCTAACCCTAGCTCCAGTCCTAACCCTAATAGTATCTCTAACCCTAGCCCTCACACAACCGTAACCCTAGGTCCAATCCTAACCCTAATCGTCTACTTAACCCTAGCCCTAAACATAACCATAACCTTAGGTGCAATCATAACCCTAATCGTCTCTCTAACCATAGCCCTCAACATAACCCTAAGCCTAGCTCCAATCCTAACCCTCACAGTCTCTCTAATCCTAACCCTCAACACAACCCTAACCCAAGGTCCATTCCAAACCCTAATCGTCTACCTAATCCTAGCCCTCAATATAACCCTAACCCTACGTTCAATCCTAACCCTAATCGTCTCTGTAACCCTAGCCATAAACATTACCCTAATCCTAGGTCCAATCCTAACCCTAATCGTCTATTTAACCCTAGCCCTAAACATAACCCTAACACTAGATCAAATCCTAACCCGAACCGTCTCTCTAAACCTAGTCCTCATCATAACCCTAACCCTAGGTCCAATCCTAACGCTAATCGTCTATCTAACCCTAGCCCTCAACATAACCTTAACCCTAGGTCCAATCCTAACCCTAATCGTCTACCTAAACCTAGCCCTCAACATAACCCTAACCCTAGCTCCAATCCTAACCCTAATCGTCTACCTAAGCCTAGCCCTCAACATAACCCTAACCCTAGGTCCAGTCCTAACCCTAATCGTGTATCTAACCCTAGCCCTAAACATAACCCTAACCCTAGGTACAATAATAACCCGTATCGTCTCTCTAACCCTAGACCTGAACATAACCCTAACCCTAGGTCCAATCCTATCCCTAATCGTCTACCTAACCCTACCCCTCAACATAACCCTATCCGTAGGTCCAATTCTAACCCCAATCTTCTCTCTAAACCTTGCCCTCACCATAACCATAACCCTAGGTCCAATCCTAACTCTAATCGTCTATCTTACCCTAGCCCTCAACATAAACCTAACCCTAGGAGCAATACTAACCCTATACGTCTATCTAACCCTAGCACTCAAAATAACCCTAACCCTAGGTCCAATTTTAACCCGAATCATCTTTCTAAGCCTAGCCCTCAACATAACCCTAACCCTAGGTCCAATACTAACCCTAATGGTCTACCTAACCCTAGCCCTCAACTTAACCCTAACCCTAGCTCAAATCCTAACCCTAATCGTCTACCTAACCCTAGACCTCAACGTAACCCTAACCCTAGCTCCAATCCTAACCTAATCCTCTCTCTAACCCTAGCCCTCAACACAACCCTAACCCTAGATCAAAACCTAACCCTAATCGTCTACCTAACCCTAGACCTCAACATAACCCTAACCCTAGCTCCAATCCTAACCCAATCGTCTCTCTAAACCTAGCCCTCAACGTAACCCTAACCCTAGCTCCAATCCTAACCCAATCGTCTCTCTAACCCTAGCCCTCAACAAAACCCTAACCCTAGGTCCAAATCTAACCCTAATCATCTCTCTAACCCTAACCCTCAACATAACCCTAACCCTAGGTCCCAACCTAAGCCTAATCGACTCTCTAACCGTAGCCCTCAACATAACCCTAACCCTAACTCCAATTCTAACCCTAATCGCCTACCTAACACTAGCCCTCAATATAACCCTAACCCTATCTCCAGTCCTAACCCTAATAGTATCTCTAACCCTAGCCCTCACACAACCCTAACCCTAGGTCCAAATCTAACCCTAATCGTCAACCTAACCATAGCCCTCAACATAACCCAAACCCTAGCTCCAATCCTAACCCTAATAGTCTCTCTAAACATAGCCTTCAACACAACCCTAACCCTAGGTCCAATCCTAACCCGAACCGTCTCTATAATCCTAGCCCTCAACATAACCCTAACCCTAGGTCCATTCCTAACCCTAATAGACTCTCTAACCCTAGCCCTCAACATAACCATAACCCTAAGTCTTATCCTAACCCTAATGGTCTACCTAACCCTAGCCCTCTATATAACCCTAACCCTAGCTCCAATCCCTACCCGAACCGTCTCTCTAAACTTAGCCCTCAACATAACCCTAACTCTAGGTTCAATCCTAAACCGAATCGACTCTCTAACGTTATCCCTTAACATAACCCTAACCCTAGATCCAATAGTAACCTTAATTGTCTACATAATCCTGGCCCTCAACATAACCCTAACCCTAGGTCCAATCCTAACCCTAATCCACTCTCTAACCATAGCCCTCAACATAACCCTAACCCTAGGTCCTATCCTAACCCTAATCGTCTATCTAATCCTAGCCCTAAACATAACCCTAACCCTAGCTCCAATCCTAACCCTAATCGTCTCTCTAATCCTAGCCCTCAACATAACCCAAACCCTACGTCTAATCCTAACCCTAATCGTCTATCTAACCCTAGCCCTCACCATAACCCTAACCCTAGGACCAATCCTAACCCTAATGGTCTATCTAACCCTAGCTCTCAACATAACCCTAAACCTAGCTCCAATCCTAACCCTAATCGTCCACCTAACCTTAGCCCTCAAGATAACCCTAACCCTAGCTCCAATCCTATCCCTAATAATCTCTCTAATCCTAGCCCTCAACACAACCCTAACCCTAGGACCAATCCTAACCCTAATCGTCTACCTAAGCTAGCCTTCAACATAACCCTAACCCTAGATCCAATACTAACCCAAATCGTCTCTCTAACCCTAACCCTCAACATAACCCTAACCCTAGGTACAATCCTAACACTAATGGTCTATCTAACCCTAGCCCTAAACATAACCCTAACCCTAGCTCCAATCCTAACCCGAAACGTCTCTCTAACCCTAGCCCTCAACATAACTCTACCCCTAGCTCCAATCCTAACCCCCATAGTCTCTCTAATCCTAGCCCTCAACACAACCCTAATCCAAAGTCCATTCCAAACCCTAATCGTCTACCTAACCCTAGCCCTCAATATAACCCTAACCATAGGTTCAATCCTAACCCTAATCGTCTCTCTAACTCTAGCCCTCAACATAACCATTACCCTAGGTCCAGTCCTAACCCGAACCGTCTCTCTAAACCTAGCCTTCAACCTAACCCTAACCCTAGGTCCAATCCTAACCCGAAC
Source organism: Miniopterus schreibersii (assembly GCF_964146895.1). Lineage (NCBI taxonomy): Eukaryota > Metazoa > Chordata > Mammalia > Chiroptera > Miniopteridae > Miniopterus > Miniopterus schreibersii. The sequence continues at coordinate 72,558,312 of NC_138111.1, read as the reverse complement.
CCTCTCTCTAAACATAGCCCTCAACATAACCCTAACCCTAGGTCCAATCCTAAACCGAACCGTCTCTCTAACCCTAGCCCTCAACATAACCCTAACCCTAGGTCCAGTCCTATCCCGAACCATCTCTCTAACCATAGCACTCAACATAACCCTAACCCTAGGACCAATACTAACCCGAATCGTCTCTCTAACACTAACCCTCAACATAACCCCAACCCTAGTACAATCCTAACACTAATGGTCTATCTAACCCTAGCCCTAAACATAACCCTAACCCTAGGTCCAATCCTAACCCGAACCGTCTCTCTAACCCTAGCCCTCAACATAACCCTAACCCTAGCTCCAATCATAACCTGAACCGTCTCTCTAACCCTAGCCCTCAACATAAACTGAACCCTACATCCAATCCTAACCCTAATCGTGTACCTACACCTAGCCCTCAACATAACCCTAAACCTAGCTCCAATCCTAACCCTAAACGTCTCTGTAACCCTAGCCATCAACATTACCATAATCCTAGGTCCAATCCTAACCCTAATCGTCTATTTAGCCCTAGCCCTAACCATAACCCTAACCCTAGGTCAAATCCTAACCCGAACTGTCTCTCTAAACCTAGCCCTCATCATAACCCTAACCCTAGGTCCAATCCTAACGCTAATTGTCTATCTAACCCTAGCCCTCAACATAACCTTAACCCTAGGTCCAATCCTAACTCTAATCGTCTGCCTAACCCTAGCCCTCAACATAACCCTAACCCTAGCTCCAATCCTAACCCTAATCGTCTACCTAACCCTAGCCCTCAACATAACCCTAAACCTAGGTCCAATATTAACCCTAATGGTCTACCTAACCCTAGCCCTCAACATAACCCTAACCCTAGGTCCAGTCCTAACCCTAATCGTGTATCTAACCCTAGCCCTAAACATAACCCTAACCCTAGGTACAATAATAACCAGTATCGTCTCTGTAACCCTAGACCTCAACATAACCATAACCCTAAGTCCAATCCTAACCCTAATCGTCCACCTAACCCTAGCCCTCAATATAACCCTAACCCTAGGTACAATACTAACCCTAATTTTCTACCTAACCCCAGCCCTCAACATAACCCTAACCCTAGGTCCAAACCTAACCTTAATCGACCCTCAAACCATAGCCCTCATCATAACCCTAACCCTAGGTCCAATCCTAACCCTAATCGTCTATCTAACCCTAGCCCTCAACATAACCCTAACCCTAGGTCCAATTCTAACACTAATCGTCTATCTAACCCTAGCCCTAAACAAAACCCTAACCCTAGGTCCAGTAATAACCCTAATTGTTTCTCGAACCCTAGCCGTCAACATAAACCTAACCCTAGGTCCAATCCTATCCCTAATCGTCTACCTAACCCTAGCCCTCAACATAACCCTAACCCTACCTCCAATCCTAAAACTAATCGTCTCTCTAACCCTAGACCTCAACATAACATTAACCCTGCTCCAATCCTAACCCTAATAGTCTCTCTAAACCTAGCCCTCAACACAACCCTAACCCTAGGTCCAATCCTAACCCAAACCGTCTCTATAATCCTAGCCCTCCACATAACCCTAACTCTAGGTCCAATCCTAACCCGAACCGTCTCTCTAACCCTAGCCCTCAACATAACCATAACCCTAAGTCTTATCCTAACCCTAATCGTCTACCTAACCCTAACCCTCAATATAACCCTAACCCTAGTTCCAATCCTAAACCGACCCGTCTCTCTAAACGTAGCCCTCAACAAAACCCTAACCCTAGATCCAATCCTAACCCGAACCGTCTCTCTAAACCTAGCCCTCAACATAACCCTAACCCTAGATCCAATCCTAACCGGAACCGTCTCTCTAACCTTAGCCCTCAACATAACCCTAACCCTAGGTCCAATCCTAACCCGAACGGTCTCTCTAACCCTAGCCCTCAACCTAACCCTAACCCTAGGTCCAATCCTAACCCTATACGTCTATCTAATCCTAGCCCTCAACATAACCATAACCCTAGGTCTAATCCTAACGCGAACCGTCTCACTGACCCTAGCAATCAACATAACCCTAACCCTAGGTCCAATACTAACCCTAATGGACTACCTAACCCTAGCCCACAACATAACCCTAACCCTAGCTCAAATCTTAACCCTAATCGTCTACCTAACCCTAGACCTCAACATAACCCTAACCCTAGGTCCAATCCTAACCCTAATCGTCTTCCTAACTCTAGCCCTCAAATTAACCCTAACCCTAGCTCCAATCCTAACCCTAATCGTCTCTCTAACACTAGCCCTCAACATAATCCTAACTCAGGTACAATCCTAAACCCAATCTTCTCTCTAACCCTAGCCCTCAACATAACCCTAACCCTAAGTCCAATCCTAACCCTAATCGTCTTCCTAACCCTAACCCTCAACATAACCCTAACCCTAGCTCCAATCCTAACCCTAATCGTCTCTCTAACCCTAGCCCTCAACATAACCCTAACCCAGGTACAATCCTGAACCTAATCTTCTCTCTAACCCTATTCCTCAACATAACCATAACCCTAAGTCCATTCCTAAACCTAATCGTCTATCTAACCATAGCCTTCAACATAACCCTATCCCTAGGTCCAATCCTAACCCTAATCATGTACCTAACCTTGCCCTAAACATACCGCTAACCCTAGAGCCAATCTTAACCCTAATCGTCTACTTAACCCTAGTCCTCAACATAACCCTAACCCTCGGGCCTCTCCTAACCCTAATCGTCTACCTAACCCTAGCCCTCAACATAACCCTAACCCTAGGTCCAATAATAACCCTAATCGTCTACCTAACCCTAGCCCTCAACATAACCCTAACCCTAGGTCCAATCCTAATACTAAGCGTCTATCTAACCCTAGCCCTAAACAAAACCCTAACCCTAGGTCCAGTAATAACCCTAATCGTTTCTCGAACCCTAGCCCTCAACATAAACCTAACCCTAGGTCCAATCCTATCCCTAATCGTCTACCTAACCCTAGCCCTCAACATAACCCTAACCCTAGCTCCAATCCTAAACCTAATCGTCTCTCTAACCCTAGCCCTCAACATAACATTAATCCTGCTCCAATCCTAACCCTAATAGTCTCTCTAAACGTAGCCCTCAACACAACCCTAACCCTAGGTCCAATCCTAACCCGAACCGTCTCTATAATCCTAGCCCTCCACATAACCATAACTCTAGGTCCAATCCTAACCCGAACGTTCTCTCTAACCCTAGCCCTCAACATAACCATAACCCTAAGTCTTATCCTAACCCTAATCGTCTACCTAACCCTAACCCTCAATATAACCCTAACCCTAGTTCCAATCCTAAACCGACCCGTCTCTCTAAACGTATCCCTCAACAAAACCCTAACCCTAGATCCAATCCTAACCCGAACCGTCTCTCTAACCCTAGCCCTCAACATAACCCTAACCCTAGGTCCAATCCTAACCCGAACGGTCTCTCTAACCCTAGCCCTCAACCTAACCCTAACCCTAGGTCCAATCCTAACCCTATACGTCTATCTAATCCTAGCCCTCAACATAACCATAACCCTAGGTCTAATCCTAACGCTAACCGTCTCACTGACCCTAGCACTCAACATAACCCTAACCCTAGGTCCACTACTAACCCTAATGGTCTACCTAACCCTAGCCCTCAACATAACCCTAACCCTAGCTCAAATCTTAACCCTAATCGTCTACCTAACCCTGACCTCAACATAACCCTAACCCTAGGTCCAATCCTAACCCTAATCGTCTTCCTAACTCTAGCCCTCAAATTAACCCTAACCCTAGCTCCAATCCTAACCGTAATCGTCTCTCTAACCCTAACCCTCAACATAATCCTAACTCAGGTACAATCCTAAACCCAATCTTCTCTCTAACCCTAGCCCTCAACATAACCCTAACCCTAAGTCCAATCCTAACCCTAATCGTCTTCCTAACCCTAGCCCTCAACATAACCCTAACCCTAGCTCCAATCCTAACCCTAATCGTCTCTCTAACCCTAGCCCTCAACATAACCATAACCCTAGGTCCAATCCTAAATCTAATCGTCTATCTAACCCTAGTCCTCAACATAACCATAACCCTAGGTCCAATCCTAAACCTAATCGTCTATCTAACCCTAGCCTTCAACATAACCCTATCCCTAGGTCCAATCCTAACCCTAATCATGTACCTAACCTTGCCCTAAACATACCGCTAACCCTAGAGCCAATCTTAACCATAATCGTCTACTTAACCCTAGTCCTCAACATAACCCTAACCCTCGGTCCTCTCCTAACCCTAATCGTCTACCTAACCCTAGCCCTCAATATAACCCTAACCCTAGGTCCAATCCTAACCCGAACCGTCTCTCTAAACCTAGCCCTCAACATAACCCTAACCCTAGGTTCAATCCTAAACCGAATCGACTCTCTAACCCTAGCCCTAAACATAACCCTAAAGCTAGATCCAAGAGTAACCCTAATTGTCTACATAACCCTGGCCCTCAACATAACCCTAACTCTAGGTCCAATCCTAACCCTAATCGACTCTCTAACCGTAGCCCTCAACATAATCCTAACCCTAGGTTCAATCATAACCCTAATCGTCTATCTAATCCTAGCCCTAAACATAACCCTAACCCTAGCTCCAATCCTAAACCTAATCGTCTCTCTAACCCTGGCCCTCAACATAACCCAAACCCTAAGCCTAATCCTAACCCTAATGCACTCTCTAACCATAGCCCTCAACATAAAACTAACCCTAGGACCAATCCTAACCCTAATCGTCTATCTAACCCTAGCCCTCAACATAACCCTAACCCTAGATCCAATCCTAACCCTAATCGTCCACCTAACCCTAGCCCTCAACATAACCCTAACCCTAGATCCAATCCTATCCCTAATACTCTCTCTAATCCTAGTCCTCAACACAACCCTAACCCTAGGTCCAATCCTAACCCTAATCGACTACCTAAGCCTAGCCTTCAACATAACGCTAACCCTAGGTCCAATCCTAACCCTAATCGTCTCTCTAACCCTAGCCCTCAACGTAACCCTAACCCTAGGTCCAATTCTAACCCGAACCGTCTCTCTAACTCTAGCCATCAACAAAACCCTAACCCTAGGTCCAATCCTAACCCTAATCTTCTACATAACCCTAGCCCTAAACATAACCCTAACCCTAGGTCCCATCCTAACCCGGAACCGTCTCTCTAACCCTATCCCTCAACAAAACCCTAACCCTAGGTCCAATTCTAACCCTAATCGTCTCTCTAACCCTAATCCTCAACATAACCCTAACCCTAGCTCCAAACCTAAGCCTAATCGACTCTCTAACTGTAGCCCTCAACATAACCCTAACCCTAGCTCCAGTCCTAACCCTAATAGTATCTCTAACCCTAGCCCTCAAACAACCCTAACCCTAGGTCCAATCCTAACCCTAATCGTCTACTTAACCCTAGCCCTAAACATAACCCTAACCTTAGGTCGAATCCTAACCCTAATCGTCTCTCTAACCCTAGCCCTCAACATGACCCTAACGCTGGCTCCAATCCTAACCCTCATAGTCTCTCTAATCCTAGCCCTGAACACAACCCTAACCCAAGGTCCATTCCAAACCCTAATCGTCTACCTAACCCTAACCCTCAATATAACCTTAACCCTATGTTCAATCCTAACCCTAATCGTCTCTGTAACCCTAGCCATAAACATTACCCTAATCCTAGGTCCAATCCTAACCCTAATCGTCTATTTAACCCTAGCAGTAAACATAACCCTAAACCTAGATCAAATCCTAACCCGAACCGTCTCTCTAAACCTAGCCCTCATCATAACCCTAACCCTAGGTCCAATCCTAACGCTAATCGTCTACCTAAACCTAGCCATCAACGTAACCCTAACCCTAGCTCCAATCCTAACCCTAATCATCTACCTAACCCTAGCCCTCAACATAACCTTAACCCTAGGTCCAATATTAACCCTAATCGTCTACCTAACCCTAGCCCTCAACATAACCCTAACCCTAGTTCCAGTCCTAACCCTAATCGTGTATCTAACCCTAGCCCTAAACATCACCCTAACCCTAGGTACAATAATAACCCGTATCGTCTCTCTAACCCTAGACCTCAACATAACCCTAACCCTAGGTCCAATCCTATCCCGAATTGTCTACCTAACCCTACCCCTCAACATAACCCTAACCCTAGGTCCAATCCCAACCCTAATAGTCTCTCTAACACTAGCCCTCAACACAACCCTAACCCTAGGTCCAATCCTAACCCGAACCGTCTCTCTGAACCTAGCCCTCAACATGACCATAACCCTAAGTCCAATCCTATCCCTAATCGTCCACCTAACCCTAGCCCTCAATATAATCCTAACCCTAGGTCCAATACTAATCCGAACCCTCTCTCTAAACCTAGCCCTCAACATAACCCTAACCCTAGGTTCAATCCTAACCCGAATCGTCTCTCTAACCCTAGCCCTTAACATAACCCTAACCCTACATCCAATACTAACCCTAATTTTCTACCTAACCCTAGCCCTCAACATAACCCTAACCCTAGGTCCAAACCTAACCTTAATCGACTCTCTATCCGTAGCCCTCTTCATAACCCTAACCCTCGGTCCAATCCTAACCCTAATCGTCTACCTAACCATAGCCCTCAACATAAAACTAAACCTAGGTCCAATTCTAACACTAATCGTCTATCTAACCGTAGCCCTAAACAAAACCCTAACCCTAGGTCCAGTAATAACCCTAATCGTTTCTCGAACCCTAGCCCTCAACATAAACCTAAGCCTAAGTCCAATCCAATCCCTAATCGTCTACCTAACCCTAGCCCTCAACATAACCCTAACGCTAGCTCCAATCCTAAACCTAATCGTCTCTCTAAACCTAGCCCTCAACATAACCCTAACCCTAGCTCCAATCCTAACCCTAATAGTCTCTCTAAACCTAGCCCTCAACACTACCCTAACCCTAGGTCCTATCCTAACCCGAACCGTCTCTATAATCCTAGCTCTCAACATAACCCTAACTCTAGGTCCATTCCTAACCATAATAGACTCTCTAACCCTAGCCCTCAACATAACCATAACCCTAAGTCTTATCCTAACCCTAATGGTCTACCTAACCCTAGCCCTCTATATAACCCTAACCCTAGGTCCAATCCTAACCCGAACCGTCTCTCTAACCCTAGCCCTCAACATAACCTTAACCCTAGGTTCAATCCTAAACCGAATCAACTCTCTAACGTTATCCCTTAACATATCACTAACCCTAGATCCAATAGTAACCCTAATTGTCTACATAACCCTGGCCCTCAACATGACCCAAACCCTAGGTCCAATCCTAACCCTAATCGACTCTCTAACCGTAGCCCTCAACATAACCCTAACCCTAGCTCCAATTCTAACCCTAACCGTCTCTCTAACCCTAGCCCTCAACATAACCCTAACCCTAGATCCAATCCTAACCCGAACTGTGTCTCTAACCCTAGTTCTCAACCTAACAATAACCCTAGGTCCAATCCTAACCCTAATCGTCTCTCTAACCCTAGCCCTCAACATAATCCTAACCTTAGGTGCAAATCTAACCCGAATCTTCTCTCTAACCCTAGCCCTCAACATAACCATAACCCTCAACATAAACTTAACCCTAGGCCAATCCTAACCCTAATCGTCTACCTAACCCTAGCCCTCAACAAAACCCTAACCCTATGGTCCAGTCCTAACCCTAATAGTGTATCTAAACCTAGCCCTAAACATAACCCTAACCCTAGGTCCAATCCTAACCCTAATCGTCTATATAACCCTAGCCCTGAACATAACTCTAACACTAGCTCCAATCCTATCCCTAATCGACAACCGAACCCTAATCGTCTCTCTAATCCTAGCCTTCAATATAACCTCAACCCTAGGACCAATCCAAACCCAACGTGTGTTTTCACTGCCGGAATACGTTTTGGGATGCATTGTTTCAATCTCTTGCAAGCCTCATGTTGTTTCTTAGAGAATATGGAAAAACAAAGAGTATGTTTCCCAAATCACTTGTAATCTAGAAAAAGGCACACTGCATCACTCTTCCTGAAACATGCTCTTTCTCATAATGTTTTGAGAACATTCAAGAAGCCCGAAAAGAATTGCATTTTTTAGTGAAATTCAGACGGGTATGTTCAAAATGACATTACTATTGGTTGCAGAGTGCAAAAGCACGATTGACTTCATGTTCTCGAGGACACGCTTACATTTCCAAGTGACCTGAAGAAGGACTTTCACAAAAAGATGTGTTTCCGTGTCTGAGGCGAAAGGAGCTCTAAGTTGTGTATTCAGTGCTGGAGAGTGACACACTCTACATAGGTTAAAAAACGTTCTTAGAGCACCAACATGCTTAAAATTGAAACTGCTAGAAGATGTGTGTAGCATGCAGAAAGAAGGCTTGTCATTTCAAAGAAAGAAGAGGAAACCAAAATGTAGGTACTGAAACGAGCACACCAGTATGGGAGATGTGCATGTGGACAGTTTCAAGCAGCAGCTCCTTCTGGACACTTGGAAACAGCAATGTAAAAACATTTCGTTCGAAGCGGGATTTGGCCAAAGTTGAACGACCTTCCAACACCAACACTAAAGAACTTAGGCAAACAATGAATGTTGCAATAAGCTCCTGTAGGAAAGGTGGTTCTATGACACAACCCCCGGGCAGGTAGCTACATTCTGCACAGTACAAAATGCATATGAATTCCAGCCTGGAAACTCACTCCAGAAGGAAGAAATGCGTGTGTTTCTCTCTGAAAGAACACTCAGCCACTATTCTTTTGCTTGCTCCTTCAAAGTCTTTGTAGAAACGTGTGTTTTCACTGCTGGAATACGTTTTGGGATGCATTGTTTCAATCTCTTGCAAGCCTCATGTTCTTTCTTAGACGATGTGGAAAAACAAGGAGTATGTTTCCCAAATCACTTGCAATCCAGAAAAACACACACTGCATCACTCTTGCCCAAACATGCTCTTTCTCCTAATGCGTTGAGAACATTCAAGAAAGCAGAAAGGAAGAGCATTTGGTAGTGAAATTCAGACTGGCATGTACAAAAAGCCATTTCTTTCGGTTGCAGGGTGAAAAAGCATGATGGTCTTCTTGTTCTCGATGAAACCCTTACCTTTCCAAGTGACCACAATTAGGACTTTCCCAAAAACATGTGTTTGCGTCTCTGAGGCTAAAGGAGCTCTAAGTTGTGTATTCAGTGCTGGAGAGTGACACACTCTACATAGGTTAAAAAACGTTCTTAGAACACCAACATGCTTAAAATTGAAACTGCTACAAGATGTGTGTAGCATGCAGAAAGAAGGCTTATCGTTTCAAAGAAAGAAGAGGAAACCAAAATCCAGGTACTGAAACTAGCATATCAGTATGGGAGATGTGCATGTGGACAGTTTCAAGCAGCAGCTCCTTCTGGACACTTGGAAACTTCAATGTAAAAACATTTCGTTCGAAGCGGGATTTGGCCAAAGTTGAAAGACCTTCCAACACCAACCCTAAAGAACTTTGCGAAACAATGAATGTTGCAATAAGCTCCTGTAGGAAAGGTCCTTCTATGACACAACCCCCGAGCAGGTAGCTACATTCTGCACAGTACAAAATGCATATGAATTCCTGGCTGGAAACTCACTCCAGAAGGAAGAAATGCGTGTGTTTCTCTCTGAAAGAACGCTCAGCCACTATTCTTTTGCTTGCTCCTTCAAAGTCTTTGTAGAAACGTGTGTTTTCACTGCTGGAATACGTTATTGGATGCATTGTTTCAGTCTCTTGCAATTCTCATGTTCTTTCTTAGACGATGTGGAAAAACAAGGAGTATGTGTCCCAAATCACTTGCAATCCAGAAAAACACACACTGCATCACTCTTGCCCAAATATGCTCTTTCTCCTAATGTGTTGAGAACATTCAAGAAAGCAGAAAGGAAGAGTATTTGGTAGTGAAATTCAGACTGGCATGTACAAAAAGCCATTTCTTTCGGTTTCAGGGTGTAAAAGCATGATGGTCTTCATGTTCTCGATGAAACCCTTACATTTCCAAGTGACCATAATTAGGACTTTCCCAAAAAGATGTTTGCGTGTCTGTGGCGAAAGGATCTCTAAGTTGTGTATTCAGTGCTGGAGAGTGACACACTCTACACAGGTTAGACAGCGTTCTTAGAGCACCAACATGCTTAAAATTGAAACTGCAACAAGATGTGTGTAGCATGCTGAATGAAGGCTTGTCATTTCAAAGAAAGAAGAGGAAACCAAATTCCAGATAGTGAAACGAGCATGCCAGTATGGAAGATGTGCATGTGGACAGTTTCAAGCAGCAGCTCCTTCGGGACACTTGGAAACAGCGCTGTGAAAAAATTGAGAAGGAAGCGGAATTTGGCCAAAGTTGAAAGACCTTACAAAACCAACCCTAAAGGACTTAGCCAAACAATGAATGTTGCAATAACCTCCTGTAGGAAAGGTGCTTCTATGACACACCCCCCGAGCAGGTAGCTCATTCTGCACAGTACAAAATGCAAATGAATTCCAGGCTGAAAACTCTCCACAGAAGAATGAAATACATGTGTTTCTCTCTGAACGAACACTCAGCCACTAGGCTTTTGCTTGCTCGTTCAAAGTCTTTGCAGAAACGTATGTTTTCACTGCAGAATACGTTTCGGGATGCATCCTTTCAATTTCTTGCAAGCCTCATGTTGTTTCTTAGACACTGTGGAAAAACAAGGGGTATCTATCCCAAATAACTTGTAATCCAGAGAAACGCACACTGCATCACTCTTGCTCAAACACGCTCTTTCTTCTAATGTATTGAGAACATTCCAGAAACCAGAAAAGAAGTGCATTTTGCAGTGAAATTCAGACGGGTATGTTCAAAAGAACAGTTCTATTGGTTGCAGAGTGCAGAAGCACGACTGACCTCATGTTCTCGATGACACCCTTACATTTCCAAGTGACCTGAAGTAGGACGTTCACAAAAAGATGTCTTTGCGTGTCTGTGGTGAAAGTAGCTCTAAGTTGTGTATTCAGTGCTGGAGAGTGACACACCCTACACAGGTTGGACAGCGTTCTTATAGCACCAACATGCTTAAAATTGAAACTGCTACAAGATGTGTGTACCATGCTGAATGAAGGCTTGTTTTTTCAAAGAAAAAAGAGGAAACCAAAATCCAGGTAGTGAAACGAGCACACCAGTATGGGAGATATGCATGTGGACAGTTTCAAGCAGCAGCTCTTTCTGGACACTTGGAAGCAACAGTGTGAAAAAATTTCGTAGGAAGCGGGAATTGGCCAAAGTTGAAAGACCTTCCAAAAGCAACCCTAAAGGAGTTAGCCAAACAATGAACGTTGCAATAAGCTCCTGCAGGAAAGGTGCTTCTATGACACAACCCCCGAGCAGGTAGCTACATTCTGCACAGTACAAAATGCATAGGAATTCCAGGCTGGAAACTCACTCCAGAAGGAAGAAATGCGTGTGTTTCTCTCTGAAAGAACACTCAGCCACTATTCTTTTGCTTGCTCCTTCAAAGTCTTTGTAGAAACGTGTGTTTTCACTGCTGGAATACGTTTTAGGATGCATTGTTTCAATCTCTTGCAAGCCTCATGTTCTTTCTTAGACGATGTGGAAAAACAAGGAGTATGTTTCCCAAATCACTTTCAATCCAGAAAAACACACAGTGCACCACTGTTGCCCAAACATGCTCTTTCTCCTAATGCGTTGAGAATATTCGAGAAAGCAGAAAGGAAGAGCATTTGATAGTGAAATTCAGACTGGCATGTACAAAAAGCCATTTCTTTCGGTTGCAGGGTGAAAAAGCATGATGGTCTTCATGTTCTCGATGAAATCCTTACCTTTCCAAGTGACCACAATTAGGACTTTCCCAAAAAGATGTGTTTGCGTGTGTGAGGAGAAAGGAGCGCTAAGTTGTGTATTCAGTGCTGGAGAGTGACACACTCTACAAAGGTTAAAAAACGTTTTAGAGCACCAACATGCTTAAAATTGAAACTGCTACAAGATGTGTGTAGCATGCAGAAAGAAGGCTTGTCATTTCAAAGAAAGAAGAGGAAACCAAAATCCAGGTACTGAAACGAGCACACCAGTATGGGAGATGTGCATATGGACAGTTTCAAGCAGCAGCTCCTTCTGGACACTTGGAAACAGCAATGTAAAAACATTTTGTTCGAATCGGGATTTGGCCACAGTTGAACGACCTTCCAACACCAACCCTAAAGAACTTAGCCAAACAATGAATGTTGTTTCCCAAATCACTTGAAATCCAGGTAAACGCACCCTGCATCAGTCTTGCTCAAACACGCTTTTCACCTAATGCATTGAGAACATTCAAGAAAGCAGAAAAGAAGGGCCCTACCCCTTGGTCCAATCTTAAACCGAACCGTCTCCCTAACCGTAGCCCTCAACATAACGCTAACCGTAGGTCCAATCCTAACGTAATCGTTTCTATATGCCTAGCCCTCAACATAACCCTAACCCTAGTTCCAATCCTAAACCTAATCGTCTATCTAACCCTAGCCCTAAACATAACCCTAACCCTAGGTCCAATCCTAAGCTGAACCGTCTCTCTAAACCTACCCTTCTTCATAACCCTAACCCTAGGTCCAATCCTAACCTAATCATCTCTCTAACCCTAACCCTCAACATTACCCCACCCTAGGTCCATTCCTAACCCTAATCGACTCTCTAACCATAGCACTCAGCATAACCCTAACCCTAGTTCCAATCCAAACCCTAATTCACTATCTAACCCTAGCCCTCATCATAACCATAACCCTACGTCCAATCCTAATTCGAAAGGTCTCTCTAACCTTAGCTCTCAACATAACCCTAACCCTAGCTCCAATCCTAACCTATTCGTCCCTCTAACCCTAGCCCTCAAAGTAACCCTCACGCTAGGTCCAAACGTAACCCTAATCGAATCTCTAACCATAGTCCTCAACATAACCCTAACCCTAGGTCCAATACTAACACTAATATTCTACCTAACCCTAGCCCTCAACATAACCCTAACCCTAGGTCCAATCGTAACCCTAATCGTCTATCTAACCATACCCCTAAACATAACCCTAACCCTAGGTGCAATCCTAACCTGAACGGTCTCTCTAACCCTAGTCCTCAACATAACCCTAACCCTAGGTAACAATCCTAACCAGAACCGTCTCTCTAACCCTAGCCCTCAACATAACCCTAACGCTAGGTACAATCCAAACACTAATCGTCTATCTAACCCTAGCCCTAAACATAACCTTAACCCTAGGTCCAATCCTAACCCTAATCGTCTCTCTAAACCTAGCCCTCAACATAACCCTAACAGTAGGTCCAATCGTAACTCTTATCGTCTCTCTAACCCTAGCCCTCAACATAACCCTAACCCTAGCTCAATCCTAACCCTAATCGTCTCTCTAACTATAACCCTCAACATAACCTCAACCCTAGGTCCAATCCTAACCCTATTCGTCTCTCTAAACCTAGCCCTCAACATAACCCTAACCCTCGGTCCAATCCTAACCCTAACCTTATCTCTAACCCTAGCCCTAAACATAACCATAACCCTAGGTCCACTCATAAACCCTAATTGTCTACCTAGCCCTTGCCCTCAACATAACCCTAACCCTAGGTCCAATCCTAACCCGAACTGTCTCTCTAACCCTAGCCCTCAACCTAACCCTACCCCTAGGTCCCATCCTAACCCTAATCGTCTCTCTAACCCTAGCCCTCAACATAACCCTAACCCTAGCTCCAATCCTATCCCTAACCTTCTCTCTAACCCTAGCCCTCAACCTAACCCTACCCCTAGGTCCCATCCTAACCCTAATCGTCTCTCTAACCCTAGCCCTCAACATAACCCTAACCCTAGGTACAATCCAAACACTAATCGTCTATCTAACGCTAGCCCTAAATATAACCTTAACCCTAGGTCCAATAATAACCCTAATCGTCTCTCCGACCCTAGCTCTCAACATAACCCTAACCCTAAGTCCAATCCTAACTCTAATCGTCTATCTAACCCTACCCTCAACATAACCCTAACCCTAGGTCCAATCCTAACTCTAATCGTCTATCTAACCCTAGCCCTCAACATAACCCTATCCCTAAGTCCAATCCTAACTCTAATCGTCTATCTAACCCTAGCCCTCAACATAACCCTAACCCTAGCTGCAAATCTAACCCGAACCTTCTCTCTAACCCTAGCCCTCAACATAACCATAACCCTCAACATAAACTTAACCCTAGGGCCAATCCTAACCCTAATCGTCTACCTAACCCTAGCCCTCAACAAAATCCTAACCCTATGGTCCAGTCCTAACCCTAATAGTGTATCTAATCCTAGCCCTAAACATAACCCTAACCCTAGGGCCAATCCTAACCCTAATCATCTTTCTATCCCTAGCCCTGAACATAACTCTAACACTAGCTCCAATCCTATCCCTAATCGACAACCGAACCCTAATCGTCTCTCTAATCCTAGCCCTCAATATAACCTTAACCCTAGGACCAATCCAAACCCAACGTGTGTTTTCACTGCTGGAATACGTTTTGGGATGCATTGTTTCAATCTCTTGCAAGCCTCATGTTCTTTCTTACTCAATGTGGAAAAACGCGGATTATGTTTCCCAAATCACTTGAAATCCAGGAAAACGCACCCTGCATCAGTCTTGCTCAAACACGCTTTTCACCTAATGCATTGAGAACATTCAAGAAAGCAGAAAAGAAGGGCCCTAACCCTTGGTCCAATCCTAAACCGAAGCGTCTCCCTAACCCTAGCCCTCAACATAACCCTAACCGTAGGTCCAATCCTAACCTAATCGTCTCTCTATGCCTAGCCCTCAACATAACCCTAACCCTAGGTCCAATCCTAAACCTAATCGTCTATCTAACCCTAGCCCTAAACATAACCCTAACCCTAATTCCAATCCTAAACCTAATCGTCTATCTAACCCTAGCCCTAAACATAACCCTAACCCTAGGTCCAATCCTAAGCTGAACCGTCTCTCTAACCCTACCCTTCTACATAACCCTAACCCTAGGTCCAATCCTAACCTAATCGTCTACCTAACCCTAGCTCTCAAATTAACACTAACCCTAGCTCCAATCCTAACCCTAATCGTGTCTCTAACCCTAACCCTCAACATTAACCTACCCTAGGTCCATTCCTAAGCCTAATCGTCTACCTAACCCTAGCCCTCAAATTAACACTAACCCTAGCTCCAATCCTAACCCTAATCGTGTCTCTAACCCTAACCCTCAACATTAACCTACCCTAGGTCCATTCCTAAGCCTAATCTACTCTCTAACGGTAGCCCTCATCATAACCCTAACCCTAGGTCCAGTCCTAACCCTAATCGTCTACCTAACCCTAGGCCTCAACATAACCCTAACCCTAGGTCCAATCCTAACACTAATCGTCTATCTAACCCTAGCCCTAAATAAAACCCTAACCCTCGGTCCAGTAATAACCCTAAACATTTCTGGAACCCTAGCCCTCAACATAAACCTAACCCTAGGTCCAATCCTATCCCTAATCGTCTACCTAACACTAGCCCTCAACCTAACCCTAACCCTAGCTCCAATCCTAAATCTAATCGTCTCTCTAACCCTAGCCCTCAACATAACCCTAACCCTAGCTCCAATCCTAACCCTAATAGTCTCTCTAAACCTAGCCCTCAACACAACCCTAACCCTAGGTCCAATCCTAACCCGAACAGTCTCTATAATCCTAGCCCTCAACATAACCCTAACCCTAGGTCCATTCCTAACCCTAATAGACTCTCTAACCCTAGCCCTCAACAAAACCATAACCCTAAGTCTTATCCTAACCCTAATGGTCTACCTACCCTAGCCCTCTATATAACCCTAACCCTAGGTCCAATCCTAACCCGAACCGTCTCTCTAAACCTAGCCCTCAACACAACCCTAACCCTAGGTCAATAATAACCCGAACCGTCTCTATAATCCTAGCCCTCAACATAACCCTAACCCTAGGTCCAATCCTAACCCGAACGTTCTCTCTAATCCTAGCCCTCAACATAACCATAACCCTAAGTCTTATCCTAACACTAATCGTCTACCTAACCCTAGCCCTCAATATAACCCTAACCCTAGGTCCAATCCTAAACCGTCCCGTCTCTCTAAAACTAGCCCTCAACAAAACCCTAACCCTAGATCCAATCCTAACCCGAACCGTCTCTCTAAACCTAGCCCGCAACATAACCCTAACCCTAGATCCAATCCTAAACCGAACCGCCTCTCTAACCCTAGCCCTCAACCGAACCCTAACCCTACGTCCAATCCTAACCCGACCCGTCTCTCTAACCCTGGCCCTCCACATAAACCTAACCCAAGGGGCAATCCTAACCCTATACGTCTATCTAAACCTAGCTCTCAACATAACCATAACCCTAGGTCTAATCCTAACGCCAACCGTCTCACTAAACCTAGAACTCAACATAACCCTAACCCTAGGTCCAATACTAACGCTAATCGTCTATCTAACCCTAGCCCTCAACATAACCCTAACCCTAGCTCCAATCCTAAACCAAATAGTCTCTCTAACCCTAGTCCTCAACATAACATTAACCCTAGCTCCAATCCTAACCCTAATCGTCTATCTAACCCTAGCCCTCAACATAACCTTAACCCTAGGTCCAATCGTAACCCTAATCGTCTACCTAACCCTAGCCCTCAACATAACCCTAACCCTAGCTCCAATCCTAACCCTAATTGTCTACCTAACCCTAGCCCTCAATATAACCCTAACCCTAGGTCCAATCCTAAACCGACCCGTCTCTCTAAACCTAGCCCTCAACAAAACCCTAACCCTAGATCCAATCCTAACCCGAACCGTCTCCCTAAACCTAGCCCTCAACATAACCCTAACCCTAGATCCAATCCTAACCCGAACCGTCTCTCTAACCCTAGCCCTCAAAATAACCCTAACCCTAGGTCCAATCCTAACCCGAACCGTCACTCTAACCCTAGCCCTCAACCTAACCCTAACCCTACGTCCAATCCTAACCCGAACCGTCTCCCTAACCCTAGCCCTCCACATAAACCTAACCCAAGGGGCAATCCTAACACTATACGTCTATCTAACCCTAGCCCTCAAAATAACCATAACCCTAGGTCTAATCGTAACGCGAACCGTCTCACTAACCCTAGCACTCAACATAACCCTAACCGTAGGGCCAATACTAACCCTAATGGTCTACCTAACCCTAGCCCTCAACATAACCCTAACCCTAGCTCAAATCCTAACCCTAATCGTCTACCTAACCCTAGCCCTCAACATAACACAAACCCTACGTCTAATCCTAACCCTAATCGTCTATCTAACCCTAGCCCTCACCATAACCCTAACCCTAGGACCAATCCTAACCCTAATCGTCTATCTAACCCTAGCCCTCAACATAACCATAACCCTAGCTCCAATCGTAACCCTAATCGTCCACCTAACCCTAGCACTCAACATAACCCTAACCCTAGCTCCAATCTTATCCCTAATACTCTCTCTAATCCTAGCCCTCAACACAACCCTAATCCTAGGTCCAATCCTAACCCTAATCGTCTACCTAAGCCTAGCCTTCAACATAACCCTAACCATAGGTCCAATCCTAACCCTAATCGTCTCTCTAACACTAGCCCTCAACATAACCCTAACCCTAGCTCCAAGCCTAACCCGAAACGTCTCTCTAACCCTAGCCCTCAACATAACCCTAACCCTATCTCCAATCCTAACCTGAACCGTCTCTCTAACCCTAGCCCTCAACATAACCCTAACCCTATGTCCAATGTTAACCCTAATCGTCTACCTAACCGTAGCGCTCAACATAACCCTAACCCTAGATCCAGTCCTAACCCTAATCCTAGGTACAATAATAACCCGTATCGTCTCCCTAACCCTAGACCTCAACATAAACCTAACCCTAGGTCCAATCGTATCCCAAATAGTCTACCTAACCCTGCCCCTCAACATAACCCTAACCCTAGGTCCAATCCTAACCCTAATAGTCTCTCTAACCCTAGCCCTCAACACAACCCTAACCCAAGGTCCAATCCTAACCCGAACAGTCTCTCTGAACCTAGCCCTCAACATAACCCTAAACCTAGGTCCAATCCTAACCCGCAACTTCTCTCTAACCCTAGCCCTCAACACAACAATAACCCTAAGTCCAATCCTAACCGTAATCGTCCACCTAACCCTAGCCCTCAATATAAACCTAACCCTAGGTTCAATCCTAAATCGATCCGTCTCTCTAAACCTAGCCCTAAATATAACCCTAACCCTGGATCCAATCCTAATCCAAACCCTCTCTCTAAACCTAGCCCTGAACATAACCCTAACCCTAGGTTCAATCCTAACCCGAATCGTCTCTCTAACCCTAGCCCTTAACATAAACCTAACCCTAGGTCGAATACTAACCCTAATTTTCTACCTAACACTAGCCCTCAACATAACCCTAACCCTAGGTCCAAACCTAACCTTAATCGACTCTCTAACTGTAGCCCTCATCATAACCCTAACCCTAGGTCCAATCCTAACACTAATCGTCTACCTAACCCTAGCCCTCAACATAAACCTAACCCTAGGTCCAATCCTAACACTAATCGTCTATCTAACCCTAGCCCTAAACAAAACCCTAACCGTAGGTCCAGTAATAACCCTAATCGTTTCTCGAACCCTAGCCCTCAACATAAACCTAACCCTAGGTCCAATCCTATCCCTAATCGTCTACCTAACCCTAGCCCTCAACATAACCCTAACCCTAGCTCCAATCCTAAACCTAATCGTCTCTCTAACCCTAGCCCTCAACATTATCCTAACCCTAGCTCCAATCCTAACCCTAATAGTCTCTCTAAACCTAGCCCTCAACACAACCCTAACCCTAGGTCCAATACTAATCCGAACCGTCTCTATAATCCTAGCCCTCAACATAACCCTAACCCTAGGTCCATTCCTAACCCTAATAGACTCTCTAACCCTAGCCCTCAACATAACCATAACCCTAAGTCTTATCCTAACCCTAATGGTCTACCTAACCCTAGCCCTCTATATAACCCTAACCCTAGGTCCAATCCTAACCCGAACCGTCTCTCTAAGCCTAGCCCTCAACATAACCCTAACCCTAGGTTCAATCCTAAACCAAATCGACTCTCTAACCCTAGCCCTTAACATAACCCTAACCCTAGATCCAATAGTAACCCTAATTGTCTACATAACCCTGGTCTTCAACATAACCGTAACGCTAGGTCCAATCCTAACCGTAATCGACTCTCTAACCGTAGCCCTCAACATAACCCTAACCCTAGGTCCAATCCTAACCCTAATCGTCTATCTAATCCTAGCCCTAAACCTAACACTAACCCTAGATCCAATCCTAACCCTAATCGTCTATCTAACCCTAGCCCTCACCATAACCCTAACCCTAGGACCAATCCTAACCCTAATCGTCCACCTAACCCTAGCCCTCAACATAACCCTAACCCTAGGTCCAATCCTAACCCGAACCGTCTCTCAAACCCTAGCCCTCAACATAACCCTAACCCTAGGTCCAGTCTTAACCCGAACCATATCTCTAACTCTAGCACTCAACATAACCCTAACCCTAGGACCCATACTAACCCGAATCGTCTATCTAATCCTAGCCCTAAACATAACCATAACCCTAGGTACAATCCTAACACTAATGGTCTATCTAACCCAAGCCCTAAACATAACACTAACCCTAGGTCCAATCCTAACCCGAAACGTCTCTCTAACCCTATCCCTCAACATAACCCTAACACTAGCTCCAATCCTAACCTGAACCGTCTCTCTAACCCTAGCCCTCAACATAAACTTAACCCTACTTCAAATCCTAACCGTAATCGTCTACCAAACCCTAGCCCTCAACATAACCCCAACCCTAGGTCCAGTCCTAACCCTAATCGTGTATCTAACCCTAGCCCTAAACATAACACTAACACTAGGTCCAATAATAATCCTAATCGTCTCTCTAACCCTAGCCCTCAACATAACCCTAACCCTAGGTCCAATCCTATCCCTAATCGTCTACCTAACCCTACCCCTCAACATAACCCAAACCGTAGGTTCAATTCTAACCCTAATCGTCTCTCTAAACCTTGCCCTCAACATAACCCTAACCCTAGGTACAATCCTAACTCTAATCGTCTATCTAACCCTAGCCCTCAAAATAAACCTAACCCTAGGTGCAATGCTAACCCTATACGTCTATCTAAACCTAGCCCTCAACATAACCATAACCCTAGGTCTAATCCTAACCCCAACCGTCTCTCTAACCCTAGCACTCAACATAACCCTAACCCTAGGTCCAATCCTAACCCGAATCGTCTCCCTAAGCCTAGCCTTCAACATAACCCTAACCCTAGGTCCAATCCTAACCCGAACCATCTCTCTAAGCCTAGCCCTCAACATAACCCTTACCCTAGGTTCAATCCTAAACCGAATCGACTTTCTAACCCTAGCCCTTAACATAACCCTAACCCTAGATCCAATAGTAACCCTAATTGTCTACATAACACTGGCCTTCAACATAACCGTAACGCTAGGTACAATCTTAACCGTAATCGACTCTCTAACCATAGCCCTCAACATAACCCTAACCCTAGGTCCAATCCTAACCCTAATCGTCTATCTAATCCTAGCCCTAAACCTAACACTAACCCTATCTCCAATCCTAACCCTAATCGTCTATCTAACCCTAGCCCTCACGATAACCCTAACCCTAGGACCAATCCTAACCCTAATCGTCCACCTAACCCTAGCCCTCAACATAACCCTAACCCTAGGTAAAATCCTAACCCGAACCGTCTCTCAAACAATAGCCCTCAACATAACCCTAACCCTAGGTCCAGTCCTAACCCGAACCATTTCTCTAACCCTAGCACTCAACATAACCCTAACACTAGGACCAATACTAACCCGAATCGTCTATCTAATACTAGCCCTAAACATAACCATAACCCTAGGTACAATCCTAACACTAATGGTCTATCTAACCCAAGCCCTAAACATAACACTAACCCTAGGTCCAATCCTAACCCGAAACGTCTCCCTAACCCTAGCCCTCAACATAACCCTAACCCTAGCTCCAATCCTAACCTGAACCGTCTCTCTAAACCTAGCCCTCAACATAAACTTAACCCTACGTCCAATCCTAACCGTAATCGTCTACCAAACGCTAGCCCTCAACATAACTCTAACCCTAGGTCCAGTCCTAACCCTAATCGTGTATCTAACCCTAGCCCTAAACATAACACTAACACTAGGTCCAATAATAATCCTAATCGTCTCTCTAACCCTAGCCCTCAACATAACCCTAACCCTAGGTCCAATCCTATCCCTAATCGTCTACCTAACCCTACCCCTCAACATAACCCAAACCGTAGGTTCAATTCTAACCCTAATCGTCTCTCTAAACCTTGCCCTCAACATAACCCTAACCCTAGGTACAATCCTAACTCTAATCGTCTATCTAACCCTAGCCCATAACATAAACCTAACCCTAGGTGCAATGCTAACCCTATACGTCTATCTAACCCTAGCCCTCAACATAACCATAACCCTGAGTCTAATACTAACCCCAACCGTCTCTCTAACCCTAGCACTCAACATAACCCTAACCCTAGGTCCAATCCTAACCCGAACCGTCTCTATAATCCTAGCCCTCAACATCACCCTAACCCTAGGTCCAATACTAACCCTAATGGTCTACCTAACGCTAGTCCTCAACATAACCCTAACCCTAGGTCTAATCCTAACCCCAATCGTCTACCTAACCCTAGCACTCAACAAAACCCTAACCCTAGCTCCAATCCTAACCCAATCGTCTCTCTAACCCTAGCCCTCAACCTAACCCTAACCCTAGGTCCAATTCTAACCTGAACCGTCTCTCTAACACTAGCCCTCAACATAACCCTAACCCTAGGTCCAATCCTAACACTAATGGTCTACCTAACCATAGCCCTAAACATAACCCTAACCCTAGGTCCAATACTAACCCTGAACCGTCTCTCTAACCCTAGCCCTCAACAAAACCCTAACCCTAGGTCAAATTCTAACCATAATCGTCTCTCTAACCCTAACCCTCAAAATAACCCTAACCCTAGGTCCAAACCTAACCTTAATCGACTCTCTAACCGTAGCCCTCATCATAACCCTAACCCTAGGTCCAATCCTAACCCTAATCGTCTACTTAACCCTAGCCCTCAACATAACCCTAAGCCTAGCTCCAATCCTAACCCTCATAGTCTCTCTAATCCTAGCCCTCAACACAACCCTAACCCAAGATCCATTCCAAACCCTAATCGTCTACCTAACCCTAGCCCTCAATATAACCCTAACCCTAGGTTCAATCCTAACCCTAATCGTCTCTCTAACCCTAGCCCTCAACATAACCCTAACCATAGGTCCAGTCCTAACCCGAACCGTCTCTCTAAACCTAGCCCTCAACCTAACCCTAACCCTAGGTCCAATCCTAACCCGAACCGTCTCTCTAAACTTAGCCCTCAACATAACCCTAACCCTAGGTCCAATCCTAACCCGAACCGTTTCTCTAACCCTAGCCCTCAACCTAACCCTAACCCTAGGTCCAGTCCTATCCCGAACCATCTCTCTAAGCCTAGCACTCAACATAACCATAACACTAGGACCAATACTAACACGAATCGTCTCTCTAACCCTAACCCTCAACATAACCCTAACCCTAGGTACAATCCTAACACTAATGGTCTATCTAACCATAGCACTAAACATAACCCTAACCCTAGGTCCAATCCTAACCCGAACCGTCTCTCTAACCCTAGCCCTCAACATAATCCTAACCCTAGCTCCAATCCTAACTTGAACCGTCTCTCTAATCCTTACCCTGTACATAAAGTGAACCCTACATCCAATCCTAACCCTAATCGTCTACCTAACCCTAGCCCTAAATATAACCCTAACCCTAGTTCAAATCCTAACCCGAACCGTCTCTCTAAACCTAGCCCTCATCATAACACTAACTCTAGGTCCAATCCTAACGCTAATCGTCTATCTAACCCTAGCCTTCAACATAACCCTAACCCTAGCTCCAATCCTAACCCTCATCGTCTACCTAACCCTAGCCCTCAACATAACCCTAACCCTAGGTCCAATATTAACCCTAATCGTCTACCTAACCCTAGCCCTCAACATAACCCTAACCCTATGTCCAGTCCTAACCCTAATCGTGTATCTAACCCTAACCCTAAACATAACCCTAACCCTAGGTACAATCATAACCCGTATCGTCTCTCTAACCCTTGACCTCAACATAACCCTAACCCTAGGGCCAATCCTATCCCAAATAGTCTACCTAACCCTACTCGTCAACCTAACCCTAACCGTAGATCCAATCCTAACCCTAATTAACGCTCTAACCGTAGCCGACAACATAACCCTAACCCTAGCTCCAATCCAAACCATAATAGTCTCTCTAACACTAGCCCTCAACACAACCCTAACCCTAGCTCCAAACCTAACCTGAACCGTCTCTCTGATCCTAGCCCTCAACATAACCCTAACCCTAGGTCCAATCCTAACCCGCAACTTCTCTCTAACCCTAGCCCTCAACATAACCATAACCCTAAGTCCAATCCTAACCCTAATCGTCCACCTAACCCTAGCCCTCAATATAACCCTAACCCTAGTTCCAATCCTAACCCGAATCGTCTCTCTAACCCTAGCCTTTAACATAACCGTAACCCTAGGTCCAATACTAACCCTAATTTTCTACCTAACCCTAGCCCTCAACATAACCCTAACCCTAGGTCCAAACCTAAACTTAATCGACTCTCAAACCGTAGCCCTCATCATAACCCTAACCCTAGGTCCAATCCTAACCCTAATTGTCTACCTAACCCTAGCCCTCAACATAAAACTAACCTTAATCCAATCCTAACACTAATCGTCTATCTAACCCTAGCCCTAAACAAAACCCTAACCCTAGGTCCAGTAATAACCCTAATCGTTTCTCGAACCCTAGCAGTCATCATAAACCTAACCCTAGGTCCAATCCTATCCCTAATCGTCTACCTAACGCTAGCCCTCAACATAACCCTAACCCTAGCTCCAATCCTAAACCTAATCGTCTCTCTAACCCTAGTCCTCTACATAACATTAACCCTAGCTCCAATCCTAACCCTAATAGTCTCTCTAAACCTAGCCCTCAACACAACCCTAACCCTAGGTCCAATCCTAACCCGAAACGTATCTATAATCCTAGCCCTCAACATAACCCTAACCCTAGGTCCAATCCTAACCCGAACGTTCTCTCTAAACCTAGCCCTCAACATAACCATAACCCTAAGTCTTATCCTAACCCTAATCGTCTACCTAACCCTAGTCCTCAATATAACCCTAACCCTAGGTCCAATCCTAAACCGACCCGTCTCTCTAAACCTAGCCCTCAACAAAACCCTAACCCTAGATCCAATCCTAACCCGAACAATCTCTCTAATCTAGCCCTCAACATAACCCCACCCTAGGTCCATTCCTAACCCGAACCGTCTCTCTAACCCTAGCCCTCAACATAACCCTAACCCTAGGTCCAATCCTAACCCGAACCGTCTCCCTAAACCTAGCCCTCAACCTAACCCTAACCCTAGGTCCAATCCTAACCCGAACCGTCTCTCTAAACCTAGCCCTCCACATACACCTAACCCTAGGTGCAATCCTAACCCTATACGTCTATCTAACCCTAGCCCTCAACATAAGCATAACCCTAGGTCTAATCCTAACGCGAACCGTCTCACTAACCCTAGCACTCAACGTAACCCTAACCCTAGGTCCAATACTAAGCCTAATGGTCTAAATAACCCTAGCCCTCAACATAACCCTAACCCTAGCTCAAATCCTAACCCTAATCGTCTACCTAACCCTAGACCTCAACATAACCCTAACCCTAGGTCCAATCCTAACCCTAATCGTCTTCCTAACTCTAGCCCTCAAATTAACCCTAACCCTAGCTCCAATCCTAACCCAAATCGTCTCTCTAACCCTAGCCCTCAACAAAACCCTAACTCAGGTACAATCCTAAACCTAATCTTCACTCTAACCCTAGCGCTCAACATAACCCTAACCCTAAGTCCAATCCTAACCCTAATCTTCTTCCTAACCCTAGCCCTCAACATAACCCTAACCCTAGCTCCAATCCTAACCCTAATCGTCTCTCTAACCCTAGCCCTCAACATAACCCTAACCCAGGTACAATCCTAAACTTAATCGTCTCTCTAACCCTAGCCCTCAACATAACCCTAACCCTAGGTCCAGTCCTAACCCGAACCATCACTCTAACCCTAGCACTCAACATAACCCTAACCCTAGGTCCAATGTTAACCCTAATCATCTACCTAACCGTAGCCCTCAACATAACCCTAACCCTAGGCCCAGTCCTAACCCTAATCGTGTATCTAAACCTAGCCCTCAACATAACCCTAACCCTAGGTCCAATCCTATCCCAAATAGTCTACCTAACCCTGCCCCTCAACATAACCCTAACCCTAGGTCCAATCCTAACCCTAATAGTCTCTCTAACACTAGCCCTCAACACAACCCTAATCCTAGGTCCAATCCTAACCCGAACCGTCTCTCTGAACCTAGCCCTCAACATAACCCTAAACCTTGGTCCAATCCTAACCTGCAACTTCTCTCTAACCCTAGCCCTCAACACAACCATAACCCTAAGTCCAATCCTAACCCGAATCGTCCACCTAACCCTAGTCCTCAATATAACCCTAACCCTAGATCCAATCCTAATCCGAACCCTCTCTCTAAACCTAGCCCTCAACATAACCCTACCCTAGGTTCAATCCTAACCCGAATCGTCTCTCTAACCCTAGCCCTTAACATAACCCTAACCCTAGGTCCAATAATAACCCTAATTTTCTACCTAACCCTAGCCCTCAACATAACCCTAACCCTAGGTCCAAACCTAACCTTAATCGACTCTCTAACCGTAGCCCTCATCATAACCCTAACCCTAGGTCCAATCCTAACCCTAATCGACTCTCTAACCGTAGCCCTCAACATAACCCTAACCCTAGGTCCAATCCTAACCCTAATCGTCTATCTAATCCTAGCCCTAAACATAACCCTAACCCTAGCTCCCATCCTAACCCTAATCGTCTCTCTAACCCTAGCCGTCAACATAACCCTAACCCTAGGACCAATCCTAACCCTAATCGTCTCTCAAACCCTAGCCCTCAACATAACCCTAACCCTAGCTCCAATCCTAAACCTAATGGTCCACCTAACCCTAGCCCTCAACATAACCCTAACCCTAGCTCCAATCCTATCCGTAATACTCTCTCTAATCCTAGCCCTCAACAGAACCCTAACCCTAGGTCCAATCCTAACCCTAATCGGCTACCTAAGGCTAGCCTTCAACATAACCCTAACCCTAGGTCCAATCATAACGCTCATCGTCTCTCTAACACTAGCCCTCAACAAAACTATAACCCTCCGTCCAACCTAACCCTAATCGTCTACCTAACCTTAGCCTTCAACATAACCCTAACCTTAGGTCCAATCCTAACCCTAATCGTCTCTCTAACCCTAGCCCTCAACATATCCCTAACCCTAGGTCCAATCCTAACCCGAACAGACTCTCTAAACCTAGCCCTCAACCTTACCCTAACCCTAGGTCCAATCGTAACCCGAACAGTCTCTCTAACCCTAGCCCTCAACATAAACCTAACCTTAGGTCCAATCCTAACCCGAACCGTCTCTCTAACCCTAGCCCTCAACATAACCTTAACCCTAGGTCCAATGTTAACCCTAATCGTCTACCTAACCTTAGCCATCAACATAACCCTAACCCTAGGTCCAGTCCTAACTCTAATCGTGTATCTAAACCTAGCCCTTGACATAACCCTAACACTAGGTACAGTAATAACCCGTATCGTCTCTCTAACCCTAGACCTCAACATAACCCTAACCCTAGGTCCAATCCTATCCCAAATAGTCTACCTAACCCTACCCCTCAACATAACCCTAACCCTAGGTCGAATCCTAACCCTAATAGTCTCTCTAACACTAGCCCTCAAAACAACCCTAACCCTAGGTCCAATCATAACCCGAACCGTCTCTCTAAACCTAGCCCTCAACATAACCCTAAACCTAGGTCCAATCCTAACCCGCAACTTCTCTCTAACCCTAGCCCTCAACACAACCATAACCCTAAGTCCAATCCTAACCCTAATCGTCCACCTAACCCTAGCCCTCAATATAACCCTAACCCTAGGTTCAATCCTAAATCGATCCGTCTCTCTAAACCTAGCCCTCAATATAACCCTAACCCTAGATCCAATCCTAATCCGAACCCTCTCTCTAAACCTATCCCTCAACATAACCCTAACCCTAGGTTGAATCCTAACCCGAATCGGCTCTCTAACCCTAGCCCTTAACATAACCCTAACCCTAGGTCCAACACTAACCCTAATTTTCTACCTAAACCTAGCCCTCAACATAACCCTAACCCTAGGTCCAAACCTAACCTTAATCGACTCTCTAACCGTAGCCGTCATCATAACCCTAACCCTAGGTCCAATCCTAACCCTAATCGTCTACCTAACCCTAGCCCTCAACATAACCCTAAACCTATGTCCAATCCTAACATTAATCGTCTATCTAACCCTAGCCCTAAACAAAACCCTAACCCTAGGTCCAGTAATAACCCTAAACGTTTCTCGAACCCTAGCCCTCAACATAAACTTAACCGTAGGTCCAATCCTGTCCCTAATCGTCTACCTAACCCTAGCCCTCAACATAACCCTAACCCTAGCTCCAGTCCTAAACCTAATCGTGTCTCTAACCCTAGCCATCAACATTATCCTAACCCTAGCTCCAATCCTAACCCTAATAGTCTCTCTAAACCTAGCACTCAACACAACCCTAACCCTAGGTCCAATCCTAACCCGAACCGTCTCTAAAATCCTAGCCCTCAACATAACCCTAACCCTAGGTCCATTCCTAACCCTAATAGACTCTCTAACCCTAGCCCTCAACATAACCATAACCCTAAGTCTTATCCTAACCCTAATGGTCTACCTAACGCTAGCCCTCTATATAACCCTAACCCTAGGTACAATCGTAACCCGAACCGTCTCTCTAACCCTAGCCCTCAACATAACCCTAACCCTAGGTTCATTCCTAAACCGAATCGACTCTCTAACCCTAGCCCTTAACATAACCCTAACCCTAGATCCAAAAGTAACCCTAATTGTCTACATAACCCTGGCCTTCAACATAACCGTAACGCTATGTCCAATCCTAACCCTAATCGTCTATCTAATCCTAGCCCTAACCCTAACCCTAACCCTAGCTCCAATCCTAACCCTAATCGTCTATCTAACCCTAGCCCTCACCATAACCCTAACCCTAGGACCAATCCTAACCCTAATCGTCCACCTAACCCTAGTCCTCAACATAACCCTAACCCTAGGTCCAATCCTAACCCGAACCGTCTCTCAAACCCTAGCCCTCAACATAACCCTAGCCCTAGGTCCAGTCCTAACCCGAACCATTTCTCTAAGCCTAGCACACAACATAACCCTAACCCTAGGACCAATACTAACCCGAATCGTCTACCAAACCCTAGCCCTCAACATAACCCTAACCCTAGGTCCAGTCCTAACCCTAATCGTGTATCTAACCCTAGCCATAAACATAACACTAACACTAGGTCCAATAATAATCCTAATCGTCTCTCTAACCCTAGCCCTCAACATAACCCTAACCCTAGGTCCAATCCTATCCCTAATCGTCTACCTAACCCTACCCCTCAACATAACCCAAACCCTAGGTCCAATCCTAACCCGAATTGCCTCTCTAAGCCTAGCCTTCAACATAACCCTAACCCTAGGTCCAATACTAACCGTAATGGTCTACCTAACGCTAGTCCTCAACATAACCCTAACCCTAGGTCTAATCCTAACCCCAAACGTCTACCTAACCCTAGCCCTCAACATAACCCTAACCCTAGGTCCAGTACTATCCCGAACCATCTCTCTAACCCTAGCACTCAACATAACCCTAACCCTAGGACCAATACTAACCCGAATCGTCTCTCTAACCCTAACCCTCAACATAACCCTAACCCTAGGTACAATCCTAACACTAATCGTCTACCTAACCCTAGCCCTAAACATAACCCTAACCCTAGGTCCCATCCTAACCCGAACCGTCTCTCTAACCCTAGCCGTCAACATAACCCTCACCGAGCTCCAATCCTAACCTGAACCGTCTCTCTAACCCTAGCACTCTACATACACTTAACCCTATGTCCAATCCTACCCTAGTCGTCTACCTAACCCTAACCCTAAACATAACCATAACCCTAGGTCCAATACTGACCCTAATGGTGTACCTAACACTAGCCCTCAACATAACCTAACCCTAGGTCCAATCCTAACCCTAATCGTCTACCTAACACTAGCCCTCCACATAACCCTAAGCCTAGCTCCAATCCTAACCTAATCGTCTCTCTAACCCTAGCCCTCAACTTATCCCTAACCCTAGGTCCAATCCTAACCCGAGCAGACTCTCTAACGCTAGCCCTCAACCTAACCCTAACCCTAGGTCCAATCGTAAACCGAACAGTCTCTCTAACCCTAGCCCTCAACATAAACCTAACCTTAGGTCCAATCCTAACCCGAACCGTCTCTCTAACCCTAGTCCTCAACATAACCCTAACCCTAGGTACAGTCGTAACCCGAACCATCTCTCTAACCCTAGCACTCAACATAACCCTAACCCTAGGTCCAGTCGTAACCCGAACCATCTCTCTAACCCTAGCACTCCACATAACCCTAACCCTAGGACCAATACTAACCCGAATCGTCTCTCTAACCCTAACCCTCAACATAACCATAACCTTAGGTACAATCCGAACACTAATGGTCTATCTAACCCTAGCCCTAAAGATAACCCTAACCCTAGGTCCAATCCTAAACCGAAACGTCTCTCTAACCCTAGCCCTCAACATAACCCTAACCCTAGCTCCAATCCTAACGTGAACCGTCTCTCTAACCCTAGCCCTCAACATAAACTTAACCCTACGTCCAATCCTAACCGTAATCGTCTACGTAACCCTAGCTTTCAACATAACCCTAACCCTAGGTCCAGTCCTAACCCTAATCGTGTATCTAACCCTAGCCCTAAACAAAACTCTAACACTAGGTCAAATGATAATCCTAATCGTCTCTCTAACACTAGCCCTCAACATATCCCTAACCCTAGGTCCAATCCTAACCCGAACAGTCTCTCTAACCCTAGGCCTCAACCTAACCCTAACCCTAGGTCCAATCCTAACCCGAACCGTCTCTCTAACCCTAGTCCTCAACATAACCCTAACCCTAGGTCCAGTCGTAACCCGAACCATCTCTCTAACCCTAGCACTCAACATAACCCTAACCCTAAGACCAATACTAACCCGAATCGTCTCTCTAACCCTAACCCTCAACATAACCCTAAACCTAGGTACAATCCTAACACTAATGGTCTATCTAACCCTAGCCCTAAACATAACCCTAACCCTAGGTCCAATCCTAAACCGAAACGTCTGTCTAACCCTAGCCCTCAACATAACCCTAACGCTAGCTCCAATCCTAACGTGAACCGTCTCTCTAACACTAGCCCTCAACATAAACTTAACCCTACGTCCAATCCTAACCGTAATCGTCTACCTAACCCTAGCCCTCAACATAACCCTAACCCTAGGTCCAGTCCTAACCCTAATCGTGTATCTAACCCTAGCCCTAAACAAAACCCTAACACTAGGTCCAATAATAATCCTAATCGTCTCTCTAACCCTAGCCCTCAACATAACCCTAACCCTGGGTCCAATCCTCTCCCTAATCGTCTACCTAACCCTACCCCTCAACATAACCCTAACCGTAGGTCCAATTCTAACCCTAATCGTCTCTCTAAACCTTGCCCTCAACATAACCCTAACCCTAGGTCCAATCCTAACTCTAATCGTCTATCTAACCCTAGCCCTAAACATAAACCTAACCCTAGGTGCAATGCTAACCCTATACATCTATCTAACCCTAGCCCTCAACATAACCATAACCCTAGGTCTAATCCTAACCCCAACCGTCTCTCTAACCCTAGCACTCAACATAACCCTAACCCTAGGTCCAATCCTACCCCGAATCGCCTCTCTAAGCCTAGCCCTCAACATAACCCTAACCCTAGGTCCAATACTAACCCTAATGGTCTACCTAACCCTAGCCCACAACATAGCCCTAACCCTAGCTCCAATCCTAACCAAATCCTCTCTCTAACCCTAGCCCTCAACATAACCCTAACCCTAGCTCAAATCCTAACCCTAATCGTCTACCTAACCCTAGACCTCAACAGAACCCTAACCCGAGCTCCAATCCTAACATAATCGTCTCTCTAACCCTAGCCCTCAAGGTAACCCTAACCTTAGGTCCAATTCTAACCCGAACCGTCTCTCTAACCCTAGCACTCAACATAACCCTAACCCTAGGTCCAAACCTAAGCCTAATCGACTCTCTAAACATAGCCCTCAACATAACCCTAACCCTAGCTCCAATTCTAACTCTAATCGTCTACCTAACACTGGCCCTCAACATAACCCTAACCCTAGCTCCAGTCCTAACCCTAATAGTATCTCTAACCCTAGCCCTCACACAACCCTAACCCTAGGTCCAATCCTAACCCTAATCGTCTACTTAACCCTACCCCTAAACATAACCCTAACCTTAGGTCCAATCCTAACCCTAATCGTCTCTCTCACCCTAGCCCTCAACAAAACCCTAACCCTAGGTCAAATTCTAACCCTTTTCGTCTCTCTAACCCTAACCCTCAACATAACCATAAACCAAGGTCCAAACCTAAGCCTAATCGACTCTCTAACCGTAGCCCTCAACATAACCCTAACCCTAGGTCCAATTCTAACCATAATCGTCTACCTAACACTAGCCCTCAACATAACCTTAACCCTAGGTCCAATCCTAACCCTAATCCTCTACCTAACCCTAGCCCTCAACATAACCCTAACCCTAGCTCCAATCCTAACCCTAATCCTCTACCTAACCCTAGCCCTCAACATAACCCTAATCGTAGGTCCAATATTAACCCTAATTGTCTACCTAACCCTAGTCCTCAACATAACCCTAACCCTAGGTCCAGTCCTAACCTTAATCGTGTATCTAACCCTAGCCCTAAACATAACCCTAACCCTAGGTACAATAATAACCCGTATCGTCTCTCTAACACTAGACCTCAACATAACCCTAACCCTAGGTCCAATCCTATCCCAAACAGTCTACCTAACCCTACCCCTCAACATAAACCTAACCCTAGGTCCAATCCTAACCCTAATAGTCTCTCTAACATTAGACCTCAACACAACCTTAACCCTAGGTCCAATCCTAACCCGAACCGTCTCTCTGAACCTAGCCCTCAACATAACCCTAAACCTAGGTCCAGTCCTAACCCGCAACTGCTCTCTAACCCTAGCCCTCAACATAACCATAACCCTAAGTCCAATCCTAACCCTAATCGTCCACCTAATCCTAGCCCTCAATATAACCCTAACCCTAGATCCAATCCTAATCCGAACCCTCTCTCTAAACCTAGCCCTCAACATAACCCTAACCCTAGGTTCAATCCTAACCCGAATCGTCTCTCTAACCCTAGCCCTTAACATAACCCTAACCCTAGGTCCAATACTAACCCTACTTTTCTAACAAAACCTAGCCCTCAACATAACACTAATCCTAAGTCCAACCCTAACCCTAATCGTCAACCTAACCCTAGCCCTCAAAATAACCCTAACCCTAGGTCCAATCCTAACACTAATCGTCTATCTAACCCTATCCCTAAACAAAACCCTAACCCTAGGTTCCATAATAACCCTAATCGTTTCTCGAACCCTAGCCCTCAACATAAACCGAACTCTACGTAAAATCCTATCCCTAATCGTCTACCAAACCCTAGCCCTCAACATAACCGTAACCCTAGGTCCAATCCTAACCCGAACCGTCTCTATAACCCTAGCCCTCAACATAACCCTAACCCTAGGTCCATTCCTAACCATAATAGACTCTCTACCCTAGCCCTCAACATAACCATAACCCTAAGTCTTATACTAACCCTAATGGTCTACCTAACCGTAGTCCTCAACATAACCCTAACCCTCGGTCCAATCCTAACCCGAACCTTTTCTCTAACACTAGCCCTCAACATAACCATAACCCTAGGTCCAATCCTAACCCCAACCGTCTCTCTAAACCTAGCCCTCAACATAACCCTAACCCTAGGTTCAATCCTAAACCGAATCGATTCTCTAACCCTAGGCCTTAACATAACCCTAACCCTAGATCCAATAGTAACCCTAATTGTCTACATAACGCTGGCCCTCAACATAATCCTAACCCTAGGTCCAATCCTAACCCTAATCGACTCTCTAACCTTACACCTCAACATAACCCTAACCCTAGGTCCAATCCTAACCCTAATCGTCTATCTAAACCTAGCCCTAAACATAACCCTAACACTAGCTCGAATCCTAACCCTAATCGTCTATCTAACCCTAGCCCTCACCATAACACTAACCCTAGGACCAATCCTAACCCTAATCGTCCACGTAACCCTAGTCCTCAACATAACCGTAACCCTAGCTCCAATCCTATCCCTAATACTCTCTCTAATCCTAGCCCTCAACACAACCCTAACCCTAGGTCCAATCCTAACCCTAAACATCTACCTAAGCCTAGCCTAGAACATAACCATAACCCTAGGTCCAATCCTAAACCTAATCGTCTCTCTAACACTAGCCCTCAACATAACCCTAACCATAGGTCCAATCCTAACCCGAACCGTCTCTCTAACCCTAGCCCTCAACCTAAGCCCTCAACCTAACCCTAACCCTAGGTCCAATCCTAACCCGAAACGTCTCTCTAAACCTAGCCCTGAACATAACCCTAACCCTAGGTCCAATCCTAACCCGAACCGTCTCTCTAACCCTAGCCCTCAATAAAACCCTTACTCTAGGTCCAATTTTAAAGCTAATCGTCTCTCTAAACATAACCCTCAACATAACCCTAACCCTAGGTCCAAACCTAAGCCTAATCGACTCTCTAACCGAAGCCCTCAACATAACCCTAACCCTAGCTCCCATACTAACCCTAATCATCTACCTAACACTAGCCCTCAACATAACTCTAACCCTAGGTCCAGTCCTAATCCTAATAGTATCTCTAACCCTAGCCCTCACACAACCCTAACCCTAGGTCAATCCTAACCCTAATCGTCTACTTAACCCTATCCCTCAACATAACCCTAAGCCTAGCTCCAATCCTACCCCTAATAGTCTACCTCACCCTTACCCTCAACGTACCCCTAACCATAGGTCGAATCCTAACCCGAACCATCTCCCTAATCCTAGCACTCAACCTAACCCTAACCCTAGGTCCAATTCTAACCTAAAGGTCTATCTAAAACTAGCCCTAAACAAAACTCTAACCCTAGGTACAATCCTAACCCGAACCGTTCTCTAACCCTAGCCATCAACATAACCCTAAACCTAGGTCCAATCCTAACCCTAATCGTCTACCTAACACTAGCCCTCAAAATAACCCTAACCATAGATCCAATCCTAACCAGAACCGTCTCCCTAAACCTAGCAGTCAACCTAACCCTAACCCTAGGTCCAATCCTAACGCTAATCGTCTATATAACCCTAGCGCTAAACATAACCCTAACCCTAGGTCTAATCGTAACCCTAATCGTCTATCTACCCCTAGCCCTCAATATAACCCTAACGCTAGGTCCAATCCTAAACCGAACCATCACTCTAACCCTAGCCCTCAACATAACCCTAACGCTAGGTCAAATCCTAACCCGAACCTTCTCTCTAACCCTAGCCCTAAAGATAACCATAACCCTAGATCCATTCATAACCCTAAAGTCTACCTAGCCCTAGCCCTCAACATAACCCTAACCCTATCTCCAATTATAACCCGAATCGTCTCTGTAACCCAAGCCCTCAACATTACCCTAACCCTTGCTCCAAGCCTAACCCAAATCGTCTCTCTAATCCTAGCCCTCAATATAACCTTAAACCTAGGTCCAATCCTAACCCGAACCGTCTCTCTAAACCTAGCCCTCAACATGACCCTAACACTGGGTTCAATCCTAACCAGAACCTTCTCTCTAACCCTAGCCGTCAACATAAACCTAACCCTAGGTCCAATTCTAACCCTAATCGTCTATCTAACCCTAGCCTTCAACACAACCCTAACCCTAGCTTAAATCCTAACCCTAATTGTTCACCTAAACGTAGCCCTCAACATAACCATAACCCTAGGTCCAATCCTAACCCTAATAGTCTCTCTACCCTAGCCCTCAACACAAGCGTAACCCTAGGTCCAATCCTAACCCTAATTGTCTACCTAACACTAGCCCTCAACATAACCCTAATCCTAGCTCCAATCCTAACCCTAATCCTCTACCTAACCCTAGCCCTCAACATAACCCTAACCCTAGGTCCAATATTAACCCTAATCGTCTACCTAACCCTAGTCCTCAACATAACCCTAACCCTAGGTCCAGTCCTAACCCTAATCGTGTATCTAACCCTAGCCCTAAACATAACCCTAACCCTAGGTACAATAATAACCCGTATCGTCTCTCTAACCCTAGACCTCAACATAACCCTAACCCTAGGTCCAATCCTAACCCGAACCGTCTCTCTGAACCTAGCCCTCAACATAACCCTAAACCTAGGTCCAACCTAAACCGCAACTGCTCTCTAACCCTAACCCTCAACATAACCATAACCCTAAGTCCAATCCTAACCCTAAACGTCCACCTAACCCTAGCCCTCAATATAGCCCTAACCCTACGTCCAATCCTAAATCGATCCGTCTCTCTAAACCTAGCCCTCAATATAACCCTAACCCTAGATCCAATCCTAATCCGAACCCTCTCTCTAAACTAGCCCTCAACATAACCCTAACCCTAGGTTCAATCCTAACCCGAATCGTCTCTCTAACCCTAGGCCTTAACATAACCCTAACCCTAGGACCAATACTAACCCTAATTTTCTACCAAAACCTAGCCCTCAACATAACCCTAATCCTAGGTCCAAACCTAACCTTAATCGACTCTCTAACCCTAGCCCTCATCATAACCCTAACCCTAGGTCCAACCCTAACCCTAATCGTCTACCTAACCCTAGCCCTCAAAATAACCCTAACCCTAGGTCCAATCCTAACACTAATCGTCTATCTAACCCTAGCCCTAAACAAAACTCTAACCCTAGGTACAGTAATAACCCTAATCGTTTCTCGAACCCTAGCCCTCAACATAAACCGAACTCTAGGTCCAATCCTATCCCTAATCGTCTACCTAACCCTAGCCCTCAACATAACCCTAACCCTACTCCAACCCTAAACCTAATCGTCTCTCTAACCCTAGCCCTCAACATAACCCTAACCCTAGCTCCAATCCTAACCCTAATAGTCTCTCTAAACCTAGGCCTCAACACAACCCTAACCCTAGGTCCAATCCTAACCCGAACCGTCTCTGTAACCCTAGCCCTCAACATAACCCTAACCCTAGGTCCATTCCTAACCATAATAGACTCTCTACCCTAGCCCTCAACATAACCATAACCCTAAGTTTATACTAACCCTAATGGTCTACCTAACCCTAGCCCTCAACATAACCCTAACCCTAGGTCCAATCCTAACGCCAAGAGTCTCTCTAAACCTACTCCTCAACATAACCCTAACCCAAGGTCCAATCCTAACCCTAATCGTCTACCTAACCCTAGACCTCAACATAACCCTAACGCTAGCTTAAATCCTAACCGTAATCGTCTCTCTAACCCTAGCACTCAACATAACCCTAACCCTAGGTCCAATCCTAACCCTAATCTTCTATATAACCCTAGCCCTAAACATAACCCTAACCCTTGGTCCAATCCTAACCCGAACCGTCTCTCTAACCCTAGCCCTCAACATAACTCTAACCCTAGGTCCAATCCTAACGCTAATCGTGTACCTAACCTTAGCCGTCAACATAACCCTAACCCTAGGTCCAGTCCTAACCCTAAACGTGTATCTAACCCTAGCCCTAAACATAACCCTAACCCTAGGTCCAATCCTAACCCTAATCATCTATCTAAGCCTAGCCCTCTACAAAATCCTAACCCTAGCTCCAATCCTACCCCTAAACGTCATCCGAACCCTAGCCCTCAACGTAACCCTATCCCTAGCTCCAATCCTACTCTAATCGTCTCTCTAACCCTAACCCTCAACATAAACCTAACCCTAGGTACAATCCTACCCTAATCGTGTACCTAACCCTAGCCCTCAACATAACGCTAACCCTAGAGCCAATCCTAACCCTAATCATCTACCTAACCCTAGCCCTCAACATAACCCTAACCCTAGGTCCACTCCTAACCCTAATCGTGTACCTAACCCTAGCCCTCAACGTAACCCTAACCCTAAGTCCAATCCTAACACTAATCGTCTATCTAACCCTAGGCCTAAACAAAACCCTAACCCTAGGTCGAGTAATAACCCTAATCCTTTCTCGAACCCTAGCCCTCAACATAAACCTAACCCTAGCTCCAATCCTATCCCTAATAGTCTACCTAACCCTAGCCCTCAACATAAACCTAACCCTAGCTCCAATCCTAAACCTAATCGTCTCTCTAACCCTAGCCCTCAACATAACCCTAACCCTAGGTCCAATCCTAACCCGAACCGTCTCTATAATCCTAGCCCTCAACATTACCCTAACCCTAGGTCCAATCCTAACCCTAATAGCCTCTCTAAACCTAGCCCTCAACATAACCATATCCCTAAGTCTTATCCTAACCCTAATGGTCTTCCTAACCCTAGCCCTCAATATAACCCTAACCCTAGGTCCAATCCTAACCCGAACCGTCTCTCTAAACCTAGCCCTCAACATAACCCTAACCCTAGGTTCAATAGTAAAACGAATCGACTCTCTAACCCTAGCCCTTAACATAACCCTAACCCTAGATCCAATAGTAACCCTAATTGTCTACATAATCCTGGGCCTCAACCTAACCCTAACCCTAGGTCCAATCCTAACCCTAATCCACTCTCTAACCATAGCCCTCAACATAACCCTAACCCTAGGTCCAATCCTAACCCTAATCGTCTATCTAATCCTAGCCCTAAAAATAACCCTATCCCTAGCTCCTATCCTAACCCTAATCGTCTCTCTAACCCTAGCCCTCAACATAACCCAATCCCTACGTCTAATCCTAACCCTAATCGTCTATCTAACCCTAGCCCTCATCATAACCCTAACCCTAGGACCAATCCTAACCCTAATCCTCTATCTAACCCTAGCCCTCAACATAACCCTAACCGTAGCTCCAATCCTAACCCTAATCGTCCACCTAACCCTAGCCCTCAACATAACCCTAACCCTAGCTCCAATCCTATCCCTAATACTCTCTCTAATCCTAGCCCTCAACACAACCCTAACCCTAGGTCCAATCCTAACCCTAATCGTCTACCTAAGCCTAGCCTTCAACATAACCCTAACCCTAGGTCCAATCCTAACCCTAATCGTCTCTCTAACACTAGCCCTCAACATAACCCTAACCCTAGGTCCAATCCAAACCCGAACCGTCTCTCTAACCCTAGCCCTCAACCTAACCCTAACCCTAGGCCCAATCCTAACCCGAACCGTCTCTCTAACCCTAGGACTCAACATAACCCTCACCCTAGGTCCAGTCCTAACCCTAATCGTGTATCTAACCCTAGCCCTAAACATAACCCTAACCCTAGGTACAATAATTACCCGTATCGTCTCTCTAACCCTAGACCTCAACATAACCCTAACCCTAGGTCCAATCCTATCCCAAATAGTCTACCTAACCCTACCCCTCAACATAACCCTAACCCTAGGTCCAATCCCAACCCTAATAGTCTCTCTAACACTAGCCCTCAACACAACCCTAACCCTAGGTTCAATCTTAACCAGGACCGTCTCTCTGAACCTAGCCCTCAACATGACCATAACCCTAAATCCAATCCTATCCCTAATCGTCCACCTAACCCTAGCCCTCAATATAACCCTAACCCTAGGTCCAAACCTAAATCGATCCTTCTCTCTAAAGCTAGCCCTCAATATAACCCTAACCCTAGATCCAATCCTAATCCGAACCCTCTCTCTAAACCTAGCCCTCAACATAACCCTAACCCTAGGTTCAATCCTAACCCGAATCGTCTCTCTAACCCTAGCCCTTAACATAACCCTAACCCTAGATCCAATACTAACCCTAATTTTGTACCTAACCCTAGCCCTCAACATAACCCTAACCCTAGGTCCAAACCTAACCTTAATCGACACTCTAACCATAGCCCTCATCATACCCCTAACCCTAGGTCCAATCCTAACCCTAATCGTCTACCTAACCCTAGCCCTCAACATAACCCTAACCCTAGCTCCAACCCTAAGCTTAATCGACTCTCTAACCGTAGCCCTCAACATAACGCTAACCCTAGCTCCAATTCTAACCCTAATCGTCTACCTAACACTAGCCCTCAACATAACCCTAACCCTAGCTCCAGTCCTAACCCTAATAGTATCTCTAACCCTAGCCCTCACAAAACCATAACCCTAGGACCAACCCTAACCCTAATCGTCTACTTAACCCTAGCCCTAAACATAACCCTAACCTTAGGTCCATTCCTAACCCTAATCGTCTCTCTAACCGTAGCCCTCAATATAACCCTAACCCTAGGTTCAATCCTAACCATAATCGTCTCTGTAACCCTAGCCATAAACATTACCCTAATCCTAGGTCCAATCCTAACCCTAATCGTCTATTTAACCCTAGCCCTAAACATAACCCTAACCCTAGCTCCAATCCTAACCCTAATCGTCTACCTAACCCTAGCCCTCAACATAACCCTAACCCTAGGTCCAATCCTATCCCAAATAGTCTACCTAACCCTACCCCTCAACATAACCCTAACCCTAGGTCCAATAATAACCCTAATAGTCTCTCTAACACTGGCCCTCAACACAACCCTAACCCTAGCTCCAATCCTAACCTTAATCGACTCTCTAACCGTAGCCCTCATCATAACCCTAACCCTAGGTCCAATCCTAACCCTAATCGTCTACCTAACCATAGCCCTCAACATAAACCTAACCCTAGGTCCAATCCTAACACTAATCGTCTATCTAACCCTAGCCCTAAACAAAACCCTAACCCTATGTCCAGTAATAACCGTAATCGTTTCTCGAACCCTAGCCCTCAACATAAACCTAACCCTAGGTCCAATCCTATCCCAAATCGTCTACCAAACCCTAGCCCTCAAAATAACCCTAACGCTAGCTCCAGTCCTAAACCTAATCGTCTCTCTAACCCTAGCCCTCAACATAACCCTAACCCTAGCTCCAATCCTACCCCTAATAGTCTCTCTAAACCTAGCCCTCACCACAGCCCTAACCCTAGGTCCAATCCTAACCCGAACCGTTTCTATAATCCTAGCCCTCAACATAACCCTAACCCTAGGACCATTCCTAACCCTAATAGACTCTCTAACCCTAGCCCTCAACATAACCATAACCCTAAATCTTATCCTAACCCTAATGGTCTACCTAAACCTAGCCCTCTATATAACCCTAACCCTAGGTTCAATCCTAAACCCAATCGACTCTCTAACGTTATCCCTTAACATAACCCTAACCCTAGATCCAATAGTAACCCTAATTGTCTACATAATCATGGCCCTCAGCATAACCCTAACCCTAGGTCCAATCCTAACGCTAATCGACTCTCTAATCGTAGCCCTCAACATAACCCTAACCCTAGGTCCGATCCTAACCCTAATCGTCGGTCTAATCCTAGCCCTAAACTGAACCCTAACCCTAGCTCCAATCCTAACCCAAATCATCTATCTAACCCTAGCCCTCACCATAACCCTAACCCTAGGACCAATCCTAACCCTAATCATCCACCTAACCCTAGTCCTCAACATAACCCTAACCCTAGCTCCAATCCTATCCCTAATACTCTCTCTAATCCTAGCCCTCAACACAACCCTAACCCTAGGTCCAATCCTAACTCTAATCGTCTATCTAACCCTAGCCCTCAACATAAACCTAACCCTAGGTTCAATGCTAACCCTATACGTCTATCTAACCATAGCCCTCAACATAACCATAACCCTAGGTCTAATCCTAACCCCAACCGTCTCTCTAACCCTAGCACTCAACATAACCCTAACCCTAGCTCCAATCCTAACCTAATCCTCTCTCTAACCCTAGCCCTCAACATAACCCTAACCCTAGATCAAATCCTAACCCTAACCGTCTACCTAACCCTAGACCTCAACATAGCCCTAACCCTGTCTCCAATCCTAACCCAGTCGTCTCTCTAACCCTAGCCCTCAACGTAACCCTAACCCTAGGTCCAATTCTAACCCGAACCGTCTCTCTAACCCTAGCCATCAACATAACCCTAACCGTAGGTCCAATCCTAACCCTAATCTTCTACATAACCCTAGCCCTAAACATAACCCTAACCCTAGGTCCCATCCTAACCCGGAACCGTCTCTCTAACCCTAGCCCTCAACAAAATCCTAACCCTAGGTCCAATTCTAACCCTAATCGTCTCTCTAACCCTAACCCTCAACATAACCCTAACCCTAGCTCCAAACCTAAGCCTAATCGACTCTCTAACTGTAGCCCTCAACATAACCCTAACCCTAGCTCCAATCCTAACCCTAATAGTATCTCTAACCCTAGCCCTCAAACAACCCTAACCCTAGGTCCAATCCTAACCCTAATCATCTACTTAACCCTAGCCCTAAACATAACCCTAACCTTAGGTCCAATCCTAACCCTAATCGTCTCTCTAACCCTAGCCCTCAACATGACCCTAACGCTGGCTCCAATCCTAACCCTCATAGTCTCTCTAATCCTAGCCCTCAACACAACCCTAACCCAAGGTCCATTCCAAACCCTAATCGTCTACCTAACCCTAGCCCTCAATATAACCCTAACCCTAGGTTCAATCCTAACCCTAATCGTCTCTGTAACCCTAGCCATAAACATTACCCTAATCCTAGGTCCAATCCTAACCCTAATCGTCTATTTAACCCTAGCCCTAAACATAACCCTAAACCTGGATCAAATCCTAACCCGAACCGTCTCTCTAAACCTAGCCCTCATCATAACCCTAACCCTAGGTCCAATCCTAACGCTAATCGTCTATCTAACCCTAGCCCTCAACATAACCTTAACCCTAGGTCCAATCTTAACCTTAATCGTCTACCTAAACCTAGCCATCAACATAACCCTAACCCTAGCTCCAATCCTAACCCTAATCGTCTACCTAACCCTAGCCCTCAACATAACCTTAACCCTAGCTCCAATATTAACCCTAATCGTCTACCTAACCCTAGCCCTCAACATAACCCTAACCCTAGTTCCAGTCCTAAACCTAATCGTGTATCTAACCCTAGCCCTAAACATAACTCTAACCCTAGGTACAATAATAACCCGTATCGTCTCTCTAACCCTAGACCTCAATATAACCCTAACCCTAGGTCCAATCCTATCCCAAATAGTCTACCTAACCCTACCCCTCAACATAACCCTAACCCTAGGTCCAATCCCAACCCTAATAGTCTCTCTAACACTAGCCCTCAACACAACCCTAACCCTAGGTTCAATCCTAACCCGGACCGTCTCTCTGAACCTAGCCCTCAACATG
Organism: Miniopterus schreibersii; assembly: GCF_964146895.1. Taxonomy (NCBI): domain Eukaryota; kingdom Metazoa; phylum Chordata; class Mammalia; order Chiroptera; family Miniopteridae; genus Miniopterus; species Miniopterus schreibersii. The sequence goes on along the minus strand of NC_138111.1, from coordinate 72,515,473 downwards.
ACCATAACCCTAAGTCCAATCCTATCCCTAATCGTCCACCTAACCCTAGCCCTCAATATAACCCTAACCCTAGGTCCAAACCTAAATCGATCCTTCTCTCTAAAGCTAGCCCTCAATATAACCCTAACCCTAGATCCAATCCTAATCCGAACCCTCTCTCTAAACCTAGCCCTCAACATAACCCTAACCCTAGGTTCAATCCTAACCCGAATCGTCTCTCTAACCCTAGCCCTTAACATAACCCTAACCCTAGATCCAATACTAACCCTAATTTTGTACCTAACCCTAGCCCTCAACATAACCCTAACCCTAGGTCCAAACCTAACCTTAATCGACTCTCTAACCGTAGCCCTCATCATACCCCTAACCCTAGGTCCAATCCTAACCCTAATCGTCTACCTAACCCTAGCCCTCAACATAACCCTAACCCTAGCTCCAACCCTAAGCTTAATCGACTCTCTAACCGTAGCCCTCAACATAACGCTAACCCTAGCTCCAATTCTAACCCTAATCGTCTACCTAACACTAGCCCTCAACATAACCCTAACCCTAGCTCCAGTCCTAACCCTAATAGTATCTCTAACCCTAGCCCTCACAAAACCATAACCCTAGGTCCAATCCTAACCCTAATCGTCTACTTAACCCTAGCCCTAAACATAACCCTAACCTTAGGTCCATTCCTAACCCTAATCGTCTCTCTAACCGTACCCCTCAATATAACCCTAACCCTAGGTTCAATCCTAACCCTAATCATCTCTGTAACCCTAGCCATAAACATTACCCTAATCCTAGGTCCAATCCTAACCCTAATCGTCTATTTAACCCTAGCCCTAAACATAACCCTAACCCTAGCTCCAATCCTAACCCTAATCGTCTACCTAACCCTAGCCCTCAACATAACCCTAACCCTAGGTCCAATCCTATCCCAAATAGTCTACCTAACCCTACCCCTCAACATAACCCTAACCCTAGGTCCAATAATAACCCTAATAGTCTCTCTAACACTTGCCCTCAACACAACCCTAACCCTAGCTCCAATCCTAACCTTAATCGACTCTCTAACCGTAGCCCTCATCATAACCCTAACCCTAGGTCCAATCCTAACCCTAATCGTCTACCTAACCATAGCCCTCAACATAAACCTAACCCTAGGTCCAATCCTAACACTAATCGTCTATCTAACCCTAGCGCTAAACAAAACCCTAACCCTAGGTCCAGTAATAACCCTAATCGTTTCTCGAACCATAGCCCTCAACATAAACCTAACCCTAGGTCCAATCCTATCCCAAATCGTCTACCAAACCCTAGCCCTCAAAATAACCCTAACGCTAGCTCCAGTCCTAAACCTAATCGTCTCTCTAACCCTAGCCCTCAACATAACCCTAACCCTAGCTCCAATCCTACCCCTAATAGTCTCTCTAAACCTAGCCCTCACCACAACCCTAACCCTAGGTCCAATCCTAACCCGAACCGTTTCTATAATCCTAGCCCTCAACATAACCCTAACCCTAGGACCATTCCTAACCCTAATATACTCTCTAACCCTAGCCCTCAACATAACCATAACCCTAAATCTTATCCTAACCCTAATGGTCTACCTAAACCTAGCCCTCTATATAACCCTAACCCTAGGTTCAATCCTAAACCCAATCGACTCTCTAACGTTATCCCTTAACATAACCCTAACCCTAGATCCAATAGTAACCCTAATTGTCTACATAATCATGGCCCTCAGCATAACCCTAACCCTAGGTCCAATCCTAACGCTAATCGACTCTCTAATCGTAGCCCTCAACATAACCCTAACCCTAGGTCCGATCCTAACCCTAATCGTCGGTCTAATCCTAGCCCTAAACTGAACCCTAACCCTAGCTCCAATCCTAACCCAAATCGTCTATCTAACCCTAGCCCTCACCATAACCCTAACCCTAGGACCAATCCTAACCCTAATCATCCACCTAACCCTAGTCCTCAACATAACCCTAACCCTAGCTCCAATCCTATCCCTAATACTCTCTCTAATCCTAGCCCTCAACACAACCCTAACCCTAGGTCCAATCCTAACTCTAATCGTCTATCTAACCCTAGCCCTCAACATAAACCTAACCCTAGGTTCAATGCTAACCCTATACGTCTATCTAACCATAGCCCTCAACATAACCATAACCCTAGGTCTAATCCTAACCCCAACCGTCTCTCTAACCCTAGCACTCAACATAACCCTAACCCTAGCTCCAATCCTAACCTAATCCTCTCTCTAACCCTAGCCCTCAACATAACCCTAACCCTAGATCAAATCCTAACCCTAACCGTCTACCTAACCCTAGACCTCAACATAGCCCTAACCCTGTCTCCAATCCTAACCCAGTCGTCTCTCTAACCCTAGCCCTCAACGTAACCCTAACCCTAGGTCCAATTCTAACCCGAACCGTCTCTCTAACCCTAGCCATCAACATAACCCTAACCGTAGGTCCAATCCTAACCCTAATCTTCTACATAACCCTAGCCCTAAACATAACCCTAACCCTAGGTCCCATCCTAACCCGGAACCGTCTCTCTAACCCTAGCCCTCAACAAAATCCTAACCCTAGGTCCAATTCTAACCCTAATCGTCTCTCTAACCCTAACCCTCAACATAACCCTAACCCTAGCTCCAAACCTAAGCCTAATCGACTCTCTAACTGTAGCCCTCAACATAACCCTAACCCTAGCTCCAATCCTAACCCTAATAGTATCTCTAACCCTAGCCCTCAAACAACCCTAACCCTAGGTCCAATCCTAACCCTAATCATCTACTTAACCCTAGCCCTAAACATAACCCTAACCTTAGGTCCAATCCTAACCCTAATCGTCTCTCTAACCCTAGCCCTCAACATGACCCTAACGCTGGCTCCAATCCTAACCCTCATAGTCTCTCTAATCCTAGCCCTCAACACAACCCTAACCCAAGGTCCATTCCAAACCCTAATCGTCTACCTAACCCTAGCCCTCAATATAACCCTAACCCTAGGTTCAATCCTAACCCTAATCGTCTCTGTAACCCTAGCCATAAACATTACCCTAATCCTAGGTCCAATCCTAACCCTAATCGTCTATTTAACCCTAGCCCTAAACATAACCCTAAACCTGGATCAAATCCTAACCCGAACCGTCTCTCTAAACCTAGCCCTCATCATACCCCTAACCCTAGGTCCAATCCTAACGCTAATCGTCTATCTAACCCTAGCCCTCAACATAACCTTAACCCTAGGTCCAATCTTAACCTTAATCGTCTACCTAAACCTAGCCATCAACATAACCCTAACCCTAGCTCCAATCCTAACCCTAATCGTCTACCTAACCCTAGCCCTCAACATAACCTTAACCCTAGCTCCAATATTAACCCTAATCGTCTACCTAACCCTAGCCCTCAACATAACCCTAACCCTAGTTCCAGTCCTAACCCTAATCGTGTATCTAACCCTAGCCCTAAACATAACTCTAACCCTAGGTACAATAATAACCCGTATCGTCTCTCTAACCCTAGACCTCAACATAACCCTAACCCTAGGTCCAATCCTATCCCAAATAGTCTACCTAACCCTAACCCTCAACATAACCCTAACCCTAGGTCCAATCCCAACCCTAATAGTCTCTCTAACACTAGCCCTCAACACAACCCTAACCCTAGGTTCAATCCTAACCCGGACCGTCTCTCTGAACCTAGCCCTCAACATGACCATAACCCTAAGTCCAATCCTATCCCTAATCGTCCACCTAACCCTAGCCCTCAATATAACCCTAACCCTAGGTCCAAACCTAAATCGATCCTTCTCTCTAAAGCTAGCCCTCAATATAACCCTAACCCTAGATCCAATCCTAATCCGAACCCTCTCTCTAAACCTAGCCCTCAACATAACCCTAACCCTAGGTTCAATCCTAACCCGAATCGTCTCTCTAACCCTAGCCCTTAACATAACCCTAACCCTAGATCCAATACTAACCCTAATTTTGTACCTAACCCTAGCCCTCAACATAACCCTAACCCTAGGTCCAAACCTAACCTTAATCGACTCTCTAACCGTAGCCCTCATCATACCCCTAACCCTAGGTCCAATCCTAACCCTAATCGTCTACCTAACCCTAGCCCTCAACATAACCCTAACCCTAGCTCCAACCCTAAGCTTAATCGACTCTCTAACCGTAGCCCTCAACATAACGCTAACCCTAGCTCCAATTCTAACCCTAATCGTCTACCTAACACTAGCCCTCAACATAACCCTAACCCTAGCTCCAGTCCTAACCCTAATAGTATCTCTAACCCTAGCCCTCACAAAACCATAACCCTAGGTCCAATCCTAACCCTAATCGTCTACTTAACCCTAGCCCTAAACATAACCCTAACCTTAGGTCCATTCCTAACCCTAATCGTCTCTCTAACCGTACCCCTCAATATAACCCTAACCCTAGGTTCAATCCTAACCCTAATCATCTCTGTAACCCTAGCCATAAACATTACCCTAATCCTAGGTCCAATCCTAACCCTAATCGTCTATTTAACCCTAGCCCTAAACATAACCCTAACCCTAGCTCCAATCCTAACCCTAATCGTCTACCTAACCCTAGCCCTCAACATAACCCTAACCCTAGGTCCAATCCTATCCCAAATAGTCTACCTAACCCTACCCCTCAACATAACCCTAACCCTAGGTCCAATAATAACCCTAATAGTCTCTCTAACACTGGCCCTCAACACAACCCTAACCCTAGCTCCAATCCTAACCTTAATCGACTCCCTAACCGTAGCCCTCACCATAACCCTAACCCTAGGTCCAATCCTAACCCTAATCGTCTACCTAACCATAGCCCTCAACATAAACCTAACCCTAGGTCCAATCCTAACACTAATCGTCTATCTAACCCTAGCCCTAAACAAAACCCTAACCCTATGTCCAGTAATAACCCTAATCGTTTCTCGAACCCTAGCCCTCAACATAAACCTAACCCTAGGTCCAATCCTATCCCAAATCGTCTACCAAACCCTAGCCCTCAAAATAACCCTAACGCTAGCTCCAGTCCTAAACCTAATCGTCTCTCTAACCCTAGCCCTCAACATAACCCTAACCCTAGCTCCAATCCTACCCCTAATAGTCTCTCTAAACCTAGCCCTCACCACAACCCTAACCCTAGGTCCAATCCTAACCCGAACCGTTTCTATAATCCTAGCCCTCAACATAACCCTAACCCTAGGACCATTCCTAACCCTAATAGACTCTCTAACCCTAGCCCTCAACATAACCATAACCCTAAATCTTATCCTAACCCTAATGGTCTACCTAAACCTAGCCCTCTATATAACCCTAACCCTAGGTTCAATCCTAAACCCAATCGACTCTCTAACGTTATCCCTTAACATAACCCTAACCCTAGATCCAATACTAACCCTAATTGTCTACATAATCATGGCCCTCAGCATAACCCTAACCCTAGGTCCAATCCTAACGCTAATCGACTCTCTAATCGTAGCCCTCAACATAACCCTAACCCTAGGTCCGATCCTAACCCTAATCGTCGGTCTAATCCTAGCCCTAAACTGAACCCTAACCCTAGCTCCAATCCTAACCCAAATCGTCTATCTAACCCTAGCCCTCACCATAACCCTAACCCTAGGACCAATCCTAACCCTAATCATCCACCTAACCCTAGTCCTCAACATAACCCTAACCCTAGCTCCAATCCTATCCCTAATACTCTCTCTAATCCTAGCCCTCAACACAACCCTAACCCTAGGTCCAATCCTAACTCTAATCGTCTATCTAACCCTAGCCCTCAACATAAACCTAACCCTAGGTTCAATGCTAACCCTATACGTCTATCTAACCATAGCCCTCAACATAACCATAACCCTAGGTCTAATCCTAACCCCAACCGTCTCTCTAACCCTAGCACTCAACATAACCCTAACCCTAGCTCCAATCCTAACCTAATCCTCTCTCTAACCCTAGCCCTCAACATAACCCTAACCCTAGATCAAATCCTAACCCTAACCGTCTACCTAACCCTAGACCTCAACATAGCCCTAACCCTGGCTCCAATCCTAACCCAGTCGTCTCTCTAACCCTAGCCCTCAACGTAACCCTAACCCTAGGTCCAATTCTAACCCGAACCGTCTCTCTAACCCTAGCCATCAACATAACCCTAACCGTAGGTCCAATCCTAACCCTAATCTTCTACATAACCCTAGCCCTAAACATAACCCTAACCCTAGGTCCCATCCTAACCCGGAACCGTCTCTCTAACCATAGCCCTCAACAAAATCCTAACCCTAGGTCCAATTCTAACCCTAATCGTCTCTCTAACCCTAACCCTCAACATAACCCTAACCCTAGCTCCAAACCTAAGCCTAATCGACTCTCTAACTGTAGCCCTCAACATAACCCTAACCCTAGCTCCAATCCTAACCCTAATAGTATCTCTAACCCTAGCCCTCAAACAACCCTAACCCTAGGTCCAATCCTAACCCTAATCATCTACTTAACCCTAGCCCTGAACATAACCCTAACCTTAGGTCCAATCCTAACCCTAATCGTCTCTCTAACCCTAGCCCTCAACATGACGCTAAGGCTGGCTCCAATCCTAACCCTCATAGTCTCTCTAATCCTAGCCCTCAACACAACCCTAACCCAAGGTCCATTCCAAACCCTAATCGTCTACCTAACCCTAGCCCTCAATATAACCCTAACCCTAGGTTCAATCCTAACCCTAATCGTCTCTGTAACCCTAGCCATAAACATTACCCTAATCCTAGGTCCAATCCTAACCCTAATCGTCTATTTAACCCTAGCCCTAAACATAACCCTAAACCTGGATCAAATCCTAACCCGAACCGTCTCTCTAAACCTAGCCCTCATCATAACCCTAACCCTAGGTCCAATCCTAACGCTAATCGTCTATCTAACCCTAGCCCTCAACATAACCTTAACCCTAGGTCCAATCTTAACCTTAATCGACTACCTAAACCTAGCCATCAACATAACCCTAACCCTAGCTCCAATCCTAACCCTAATCGTCTACCTAACCCTAGCCCTCAACATAACCTTAACCCTAGCTCCAATATTAACCCTAATCGTCTACCTAACCCTAGCCCTCAACATAACCCTAACCCTAGTTCCAGTCCTAACCCTAATCGTGTATCTAACCCTAGCCCTAAACATAACTCTAACCCTAGGTACAATAATAACCCGTATCGTCTCTCTAACCCTAGACCTCAACATAACCCTAACCCTAGGTCCAATCCTATCCCAAATAGTCTACCTAACCCTACCCCTCAACATAACCCTAACCCTAGGTCCAATCCCAACCCTAATAGTCTCTCTAACACTAGCCCTCAACACAACCCTAACCCTAGGTTCAATCCTAACCCGGACCGTCTCTCTGAACCTAGCCCTCAACATGACCATAACCCTAAGTCCAATCCTATCCCTAATCGTCCACCTAACCCTAGCCCTCAATATAACCCTAACCCTAGGTCCAAACCTAAATCGATCCTTCTCTCTAAAGCTAGCCCTCAATATAACCCTAACCCTAGATCCAATCCTAATCCGAACCCTCTCTCTAAACCTAGCCCTCAACATTACCCTAACCCTAGGTTCAATCCTAACCCGAATCGTCTCTCTAACCCTAGCCCTTAACATAACCCTAACCCTAGATCCAATACTAACCCTAATTTTGTACCTAACCCTAGCCCTCAACATAACCCTAACCCTAGTTCCAAACCTAACCTTAATCGACTCTCTAACCGTAGCCCTCATCATACCCCTAACCCTAGGTCCAATCCTAACCCTAATCGTCTACCTAACCCTAGCCCTCAACATAACCCTAACCCTAGCTCCAACCCTAAGCTTAATCGACTCTCTAACCGTAGCCCTCAACATAACGCTAACCCTAGCTCCAATTCTAACCCTAATCGTCTACCTAACACTAGCCCTCAACATAACCCTAACCCTAGCTCCGGTCCTAACCCTAATAGTATCTCTAACCCTAGCCCTCACAAAACCATAACCCTAGGTCCAATCCTAACCCTAATCGTCTACTTAACCCTAGCCCTAAACATAACCCTAACCTTAGGTCCATTCCTAACCCTAATCGTCTCTCTAACCGTACCCCTCAATATAACCCTAACCCTAGGTTCAATCCTAACCCTAATCATCTCTGTAACCCTAGCCATAAACATTACCCTAATCCTAGGTCCAATCCTAACCCTAATCGTCTATTTAACCCTAGCCCTAAACATAACCCTAACCCTAGCTCCAATCCTAACCCTAATCGTCTACCTAACCCTAGCCCTCAACATAACCCTAACCCTAGGTCCAATCCTATCCCAAATAGTCTACCTAACCCTACCCCTCAACATAACCCTAACCCTAGGTCCAATAATAACCCTAATAGTCTCTCTAACACTTGCCCTCAACACAACCCTAACCCTAGCTCCAATCCTAACCTTAATCGACTCTCTAACCGTAGCCCTCATCATAACCCTAACCCTAGGTCCAATCCTAACCCTAATCGTCTACCTAACCATAGCCCTCAACATAAACCTAACCCTAGGTCCAATCCTAACACTAATCGTCTATCTAACCCTAGCGCTAAACAAAACCCTAACCCTAGGTCCAGTAATAACCCTAATCGTTTCTCGAACCATAGCCCTCAAAATAAACCTAACCCTAGGTCCAATCCTATCCCAAATCGTCTACCAAACCCTAGCCCTCAAAATAACCCTAACGCTAGCTCCAGTCCTAAACCTAATCGTCTCTCTAACCCTAGCCCTCAACATAACCCTAACCCTAGCTCCAATCCTACCCCTAATAGTCTCTCTAAACCTAGCCCTCACCACAACCCTAACCCTAGGTCCAATCCTAACCCGAACCGTTTCTATAATCCTAGCCCTCAACATAACCCTAACCCTAGGACCATTCCTAACCCTAATAGACTCTCTAACCCTAGCCCTCAACATAACCATAACCCTAAATCTTATCCTAACCCTAATGGTCTACCTAAACCTAGCCCTCTATATAACCCTAACCCTAGGTTCAATCCTAAACCCAATCGACTCTCTAACGTTATCCCTTAACATAACCCTAACCCTAGATCCAATAGTAACCCTAATTGTCTACATAATCCTGGCCCTCAGCATAACCCTAACCCTAGGTCCAATCCTAACGCTAATCGACTCTCTAATCGTAGCCCTCAACATAACCCTAACCCTAGGTCCGATCCTAACCCTAATCGTCGGTCTAATCCTAGCCCTAAACTGAACCCTAACCCTAGCTCCAATCCTAACCCAAATCGTCTATCTAACCCTAGCCCTCACAATAACCCTAACCCTAGGACCAATCCTAACCCTAATCATCCACCTAACCCTAGTCCTCAACATAACCCTAACCCTAGCTCCAATCCAATCCCTAATACTCTCTCTAATCCTAGCCCTCAACACAACCCTAACCCTAGGTCCAATCCTAACTCTAAACGTCTATCTAACCCTAGCCCTCAACATAAACCTAACCCTAGGTTCAATGCTAACCCTATACGTCTATCTAACCATAGCCCTCAACATAACCATAACCCTAGGTCTAATCCTAACCCCAACCGTCTCTCTAAACCTAGCACTCAACATAACCCTAACCCTAGCTCCAATCCTAACCTAATCCTCTCTCTAACCCTAGCCCTCAACATAACCCTAACCCTAGATCAAATCCTAACCCTAACCGTCTACCTAACCCTAGACCTCAACATAGCCCGAACCCTGGCTCCAATCCTAAACCAGTCGTCTCTCTAACCCTAGCCCTCAACGTAACCCTAACCCTAGGTCCAATTCTAACCCGAACCGTCTCTCTAACCCTAGCCATCAACATAACCCTAACCGTAGGTCCAATCCTAACCCTAATCTTCTACATAACCCTAGCCCTAAACATAACCCTAACCCTAGGTCCCATCCTAACCCGGAACCGTCTCTCTAACCCTAGCCCTCAACAAAATCCTAACCCTAGGTCCAATTCTAACCCTAATCGTCTCTCTAACCCTAACCCTCAACATAACCCTAACCCTAGCTCCAAACCTAAGCCTAATCGACTCTCTAACTGTAGCCCTCAACATAACCCTAACCCTAGCTCCAATCCTAACCCTAATAGTATCTCTAACCCTAGCCCTCAAACAACCCTAACCCTAGGTCCAATCCTAACCCTAATCATCTACTTAACCCTAGCCCTAAACATAACCCTAACCTTAGGTCCAATCCTAACCCTAATCGTCTCTCTAACCCTAGCCCTCAACATGACCCTAACGCTGGCTCCAATCCTAACCCTCATAGTCTCTCTAATCCTAGCCCTCAACACAACCCTAACCCAAGGTCCATTCCAAACCCTAATCGTCTACCTAACCCTAGCCCTCAATATAACCCTAACCCTAGGTTCAATCCTAACCCTAATCGTCTCTGTAACCCTAGCCATAAACATTACCCTAATCCTAGGTCCAATCCTAACCCTAATCGTCTATTTAACCCTAGCCCTAAACATAACCCTAAACCTGGATCAAATCCTAACCCGAACCGTCTCTCTAAACCTAGCCCTCATCATAACCCTAACCCTAGGTCCAATCCTAACGCTAATCGTCTATCTAACCCTAGCCCTCAACATAACCTTAACCCTAGGTCCAATCCTAACCTTAATCGTCTACCTAAACCTAGCCATCAACATAACCCTAACCCTAGCTCCAATCCTAACCCTAATCGTCTACCTAACCCTAGCCCTCAACATAACCTTAACCCTAGCTCCAATATTAACCCTAATCATCTACCTAACCCTAGCCCTCAACATAACCCTAACCCTAGTTCCAGTCCTAACCCTAATCGTGTATCTAACCCTAGCCCTAAACATAACCCTAACCCTAGGTACAATAATAACCCGTATCGTCTCTCTAACCCTGGCCCTCAACACAACCCTAACCCTAGGTCCAATCCTAACCCTAATCGTCTACCTAAGCCTAGCCTTCAACATAACCCTAACCCTAGGTCCAATCCTAACCCTAATCGTCTCTCTAACACTAGCCCTCAACATAACCCTAACCCTAGGTCTAATCCTAACCCGAACCGTCTCTCTAGCCCTAGCCCTCAACCTAAGCCTAACCCTAGGTCCAATCCTGACCCGAACCGTCTGTCTAACCCTAGCCCTGAACATATCCCTAACCCTAGGACCAATACTAACCCAAATCGTCTCTCTAACTCTAACCCTCAACATAACCCTAACCCTAGGTACAATCCTAACACTAATGGTCTATCTAACCCTAGCCCTAAACATAACCCTAACCCTGGGTCCAATCCTAACCCGAAACGTCTCTCTAACCCTAGCTCTCAACATAACCCTAACCCTAGCTCCAATCCTAACCTGAACCGTCTCTCTAAACCTAGCCCTCAACATAAACTTAACCCTACCTCCAATCCTAACCGTAATCGTCTACCTAACCCTAGCCCTCAACATAACACTAACCCTAGGTCCAGTCCTAACCCTAATCGTGTATCTAACCCTAGCCCTAAACATAACCCTAACACTAGGTCCAATAATAATCCTAATCGTCTCTCTAAACCTAGCCCTCAACATAACCCTAACCCTAGGTCCAATCCTATCCCTAATCGTCTACCTAACCCTACCCCTCAACATAACCCTAACCGTAGGTCCAATTCTAACCCCAATCGTCTCTCTAAACCTTGCCCTCACCATAACCCTAACCCTAAGTCCAATCCTAACTCTAATCGTCTATCTAACCCTAGCCCTCAACATAAACCTAACCCTAGGTGCAATACTAACCCTATACGTCTATCTAACCCTAGCACTCAAAATAACCCTAACCCTAGGGCCAATTTTAACCCGAATCGTCTTTCTAAGCCTAGCCCTCAACATAACCCTAACCCTAGGTCCAATACTAACCCTAATGGTCTACCTAACCCTAGCCCTCAACTTAACCCTAACCCTAGCTCAAATCCTAACCCTAATCGTCTACCTAACCCTAGACCTCAACGTAACCCTAACCCTAGCTTCAATCCTAACCTAATCCTCTCTCTAACCCTAGCCCTCAACACAACCCTAACCCTAGATCAAATCCTAACCCTAATCGTCTACCTAACCCTAGACCTCAACATAACCCTAACCCTAGCTCCAATCCTAACCCAATCGTCTCTCTAAACCTAGCCCTCAACGTAACCAGAACCCTAGCTCCAATCCTAACCCAATCGTGTCTCTAACCCTAGCCCTCAACAAAACCCTAACCCTAGGTCCAAATCTAACCCTAATCATCTCTCTAACGCTAAACCTCAACATAACCCTAACCCTAGGTCCCAACCTAAGCCTAATCGACTCTCTAACCGTAGCCCTCAACATAACCCTAACCCTAGCTCCAATTCTAACCCTAATCGTCTACCTAACACTAGCCCTCAACATAACCCTAACCCTAGCTCCAGTCCTAACCCTAATAGTATCTCTAACCCTAGCCCTCACACAACCCTAACCCTAGGTCCAAATCTAACCCTAATCGTCTACTTAACCCTAGCCCTAAACATAACCCTAACCTTAGGTCCAATCCTAACCCTAACCATCTCTCTAACCCTAGCCCTCAACATAACCCTAACCCTAGCTCCAATCCTAATCCCCATAGTCTCTCTAATCCTAGCCCTCAACACAACCCTAATCCAAAGTCCATTCCAAACCCTAATCGTCTACCTAACCCTAGCCCTCAATATAACCCTAACCATAGGTTCAATCCTAACCCTAATCGTCTCTCTAACCCTAGCCCTCAACATAACCATTACGCTAGGTCCAGTCCTAACCCGAACCGTCTCTCTAAACCTAGCCCTCAACCTAACCCTAACCCTAGGACCAATCCTAACCCGAACCGTCTCTCTAAACATAGCCCTCAACATAACCCTAAGCCTAGGTCCAATCCTAAACCGAACCGTCTCTCTAACCCTAGCCCTCAACATAACCCTAACCCTAGGTCCAGTACTATCCCGAACCATCTCTCTAACCATAGCACTCAACATAACCCTAACCCTAGGACCAATACTAACCCGAATCGTCTCTCTAACCCTAACCCTCAACATAACCCCAACCCTAGTACAATCCTAACACTAATGGTCTATCTAACCCTAGCCCTAAACATAACCCTAACCCTAGGTCCAATCCTAACCCGAACCGTCTCTCTAACCCTAGCCCTCAACATAACCCTAACCCTAGCTCCAATCATAACCTGAACCGTCTCTCTAACCCTAGCCCTCAACATAAACTGAACCCTACATCCAATCCTAACCCTAATCGTCTACCTACACCTAGCCGTCAACATAACCCTAAACCTAGCTCCAATCCTAACCCTAATCGTCTCTGTAACCCTAGCCCTAAACATAACCCTAACCCTAGGTCAAATCCTAACCCGAACTGTCTCTCTAAATCTAGCCCTCATCATAACCCTAACCCTAGGTCCAATCCTAACGCTAATTGTCTATCTAACCCTAGCCCTCAACATAACCTTAACCTAGGTCCAATCCTAAACCTAATCGTCCACCTAACCCTAGCCCTCAATATAACCCTAACCCTAGGTTCAATACTAACCCTAATTTTCTACCTAACCCTAGCCCTCAACATAACCCTAACCCTAGGTCCAAACCTAACCTTAATCGACCCTCAAACCATAGCCCTCATCATAACCCTAATCCTAGGTCCAATCCTAACCCTAATCGTCTACCTAACCCTAGCCCTCAACATAACCCTAACCCTAGGTCCAATTCTAACACTAATCGTCTATCTAACCCTAGCCCTAAACAAAACCCTAACCCTAGGTCCAGTAATAACCCTAATTGTTTCTCGAATCCTAGCCGTCAACATAAACCTAACCCTAGGTCCAATCCTATCCCTAATCGTCTACCGAACCCTAGCCCTCAACATAACCCTAACCCTAGCTCCAATCCTAAACCTAATCGTCTCTCTAACCCTAGCCCTCAACATAACAATAACCCTGCTCCAATCCTAACCCTAATAGTCTCTCTAAACCTAGCCCTCAACACAACCCTAACCCTAGGTCCAATCCTAACCCGAACGTTCTCTCTAACCCTAGCCCTCAACATAACCATAACCCTAAGTCTTATCCTAACCCTAATCGTCTACCTAACCCTAACCCTCAATATAACCCTAACCCTAGTTCCAATCCTAAACCGACCCGTCTCTCTAAACGTAGCCCACAACAAAACCCTAACCCTAGATCCAATCCTAACCCGAACCGTCTCTCTAAACCTAGCCCTCAACATAACCCTAACCCTAGATCCAATCCTAACCCGAACCGTCTCTCTAACCCTAGCCCTCAACATAACCCTAACCCTAGGTCCAATCCTAACCCGAACGGTCTCTCTAACCCTAGCCCTCAACCTAACCCTAACCCTAGGTCCAATCCTAACCCGATACGTCTATCTAATCCTAGCCCTCAACATAACCATAACCCTAGGTCTAATCCTAACGCGAACCGTCTCAATTACCCTAGCACTCAACATAACCCTAACCCTAGGTCCAATACTAACCCTAATGGTCTACCTAACCCTAGCCCTCAACATAACCCTAACCCTAGCTCAAATCTTAACCCTAATCGTCTACCTAACCCTAGACCTCAACATAACCCTAACCCTAGGTCCAATCCTAACCCTAATCTTCTTCCTAACTCTAGCCCTCAAATTAACCCTAACCCTAGCTCCAATCCTAACCCTAATCTTCTCTAACCCTAGCCCTCAACATAATCCTAACTCAGGTACAATCCTAAACCCAATCTTTTCTCTAACCCTAGCCCTCAACATAACCCTAACCCTAAGTCCAATCCTACCCCTAATCGTCTTCCTAACCCTAGCCCTCAACATAACCCTAACCCTAGCTCCAATCCTAACCCTAATCGTCTCTCTAACCCTAGCCCTCAACATAACCCTAACCCAGGTACAATCCTAAACCTAATCGTCTCTCTAACCCTAGTCCTCAACATAACCATAACCCTAGGTCCAATCCTAAACCTAATCGTCTATCTAACCCTAGCCCTCAACATAACCCTATCCCTAGGTCCAATCCTAACCCTAATCATGTACCTAACCTTGCCCTCAACATACCGCTAACCCTAGAGCCAATCTTAACCCTAATCGTCTACCTAACCCTAGTCCTCAACATAACCCTAACCCTAGGTCCTCTCCTAACCCTAATCGTCTACCTAACCCTAGCCCTCAACATAACCATAACCCTAGGTCCAATAATAACCCTAATCGTCTACCTAACCCTAGCCCTCAACATAACCCTAACCCTAGGTCCAATCCTAACACTAATCGTCTATCTAACCCTACCCCTAAACAAAACCCTAACCCTAGGTCCAGTAATAACCCTAATCGATTCTCGAACCCTAGCCCTCAACATAAACCTAACCCTAGGTCCAAACCTATCCCTAATCGTCTACCTAACGCTAGCCCTCAAGATAACCCTAACCCTAGCTCCAATCCTAAACCTAATCGTCTCTCTAAACGTAGCCCTCAACACAACCCTAACCTTGGGTCCAATCCTAACCCTAACCGTCTCTATAATCCTAGCCCTCAACATAACCCTAACCATAGGTCCAATCCTAACCATAACGTTCTCTCTCACCCTAGCCCTCACATAACCATAACCCTAAGTCTTATCCTAACCCTAATTGTCTACCTAACACTAGCCCTCAATATAACCCTAACCCTAGGTCCAATCCTAACCCGAACCGTCTCTGTAAACCTAGCCCTCAACATAACCCTAACCCTAGGTTCAATCCTAAACCGAATCGACTCTCTAACCCTAGCCCTAAACATAACCCTAAAGCTAGATCCAAGAGTAACCCTAATTGTCTACATAACCCTGGCCATCAACATAACCCTAACTCTAGGTCCAATCCTAACCCTAATCGACTCTCTAACCGTAGCCCTCAACATAACCCTAACCCTAGATTCAATCATAACCCTAATCGTCTATCTAATCCTAGCCCTAAACATAACCCTAACCCTAGCTCCAATCCTAACCCTAATCGTCTCTCTAACCCTGGCCCTCAACATAACCCAAACCCTAAGTCTAATCCTAACCCTAATCCACTCTCTAACCATAGCCCTCAACATAACCCTAACCCTAGGACCAATCCTAACCCTAATCGTCTATCTAAGCCTAGCCTTCAACATCACCCTAACCCTAGGTCCAATCCTAACCCTAATCGTCTCTCTAACACTAGCCCTCAACATAACCCTAACCCTAGGTCCAATCCTATCCCTAATCGTCTACCTAACCCTACCCCTCAACATAACCCTAACTGTAGGTCCAATTCTAACCCTAATAGTCTCTCTAAACCTTACCCTCAAAATAACCCTAACCCTAGGTCCAATCCTACCTCTAATCGACTATCTAACCCTAGCCCTCAACATAAACCTAACCCTAGGTGCAATGCTAACCCTATACGTCTATCTAACCATAGCCCTCAACATAACCATAACCCTAGGTCTAATCCTAACCCCAACCGTCTCTCTAACCCTAGCACTCAACATAACCCTAACCCTAGCTCCAATCCTAACCTAATCCTCTCTCTAACCCTAGCCCTCAACATAACCCTAACCCTAGATCAATTCCTAACCCTAACCGTCTACCTAACCCTAGACCTCAACATAGCCCTAACCCTGGCTCCAATCCTAACCCAGTCGTCTCTCTAACCCTAGCCCTCAACGTAACCCTAACCCTAGGTCCAATTCTAACCCGAACCGTCTCTCCAACCCTAGCCATCAACATAACCCTAACCCTAGGTCCAATCCTAACCCCAATCTTCTACATAACCCTAGCCCTAAACATAACCCTAACCCTAGGTCCCATCCTAACCCGGAACCGTCTCTCTAACCCTAGCCCTCAACAAAATCCTAACCCTAGGTCCAATTCTAACTCTAATAGTCTCTCTAACCCTAACCCTCAACATAACCCTAACCCTAGCTCCAAACCTAAGCCTAATCGACTCTCTAACTGTAGCCCTCAACATAACCCTAACCCTAGCTCCAATCCTAACCCTAATAGTATCTCTAACCCTAGCCCTCAAACAACCCTAACCCTAGGTCCAATCCTAACCCTAATCATCTACTTAACCCTAGCCCTAAACATAACCCTAACCTTAGGTCCAATCCTAACCCTAATCGTCTCTCTAACCCTAGCCCTCAACATGACCCTAACGCTGGCTCCAATCCTAACCCTCATAGTCTCTCTAATCCTAGCCCTCAACACAACCCTAACCCAAGGTCCATTCCAAACCCTAATAGTCTACCTAACCCTAGCCCTCAATATAACCCTAACCCTAGGTTCAATCCTAACCCTAATCATCTCTGTAACCCTAGCCATAAACATTACCCTAATCCTAGGTCCAATCCTAACCCTAATCGTCTATTTAACCCTAGCCCTAAACATAACCCTAAACCTAGATCAAATCCTAACCCGAACCGTCTCTCTAAAGCTAGCCCTCATCATAACCCTAACCCTAGGTCCAATCCTAACGCTAATCGTCTATCTAACCCTAGCCCTCAACATAACCTTAACCCTAGGTCCAATCCTAACCTTAATCGTCTACCTAAACCTAGCCATCAACATAACCCTAACCCTAGCCCCAATCCTAACCCTAATCGTCTACCTAACCCTAGCCCTCAACATAACCTTAATCCTTGCTCCAATATTAACCCTAATCGTCTACCTAACCCTAGCCCTCAACATAACCCTAACCCTAGTTCCAGTCCTAACCCTAATCGTGTATCTAACCCTAGACCTAAACATAACCCTAACCCTAGGTACAATAATAACCCGTATCGTCTCTCTAACCCTAGACCTCAACATAACCCTAACCCTAGGTCCAATACTATCCCAAATAGTCTACCTAACCCTACCCCTCAACATAACCCTAACCCTAGGTCCAATCCCAACCCTAATAGTCTCTCTAACACTAGCCCTCAACACAACCCTAACCCTAGGTCCAATCCTAACCCGAACCGTCTCTCTGAACCTAGCCCTCAACATGACCATAACCCTAAGTCCAATCCTATCCCTAATCATCCACCTAACCCTAGCTCTCAATATAACCCTAACCCTAGGTCCAAACCTAAATCGATCCTTCTCTCTAAAGCTAGCCCTCAATATAACCCTAACCCTAGATCCAATCCTAATCTGAACCCTCTCTCTAAACCTAGCCCTCAACATAACCCTAACCCTAGGTTCAATCCTAACCCGAATCGTCTCTCTAACCCTAGCCCTTAACATAACCCTAACCCTAGATCCAATACTAACCCTAATTTTGTACCTAACCCTAGCCCTCAACATAACCCTAACCCTAGGTCCAAACCTAACCTTAATCGACTCTCTAACCGTAGCCCTCATCATACCCCTAACCCTAGGTCCAATCCTAACCCTAATCGTCTACCTAACCATAGCCCTCAACATAAAACTAACCCTAGGTCCAATTCTAACACTAATCGTCTATCTAACCCTAGCCCTAAACAAAACCCTAACCCTAGGTCCAGTAATAACCCTAATCGTTTCTCGAACCCTAGCCATCAACATAAACCTAACCCTAAGTCCAATCCTATCCCTAATCGTCTACCTAACCCTAGCCCTCAACATAACCCTAACGCTAGCTCCAATCCTAAACCTAATCGTCTCTCTAACCCTAGCCCTCAACACTACCCTAACCCTAGGTCCTATCCTAACCCTAACCGTCTCTATAATCCTAGCCCTCAACATAACCCTAACCCTAGGTCCATTCCTAACCATAATAGACTCTCTAACCCTAGCCCTCAACATAACCATAACCCTAAGTCTTATCCTAACCCTAATGGTCTACCTAACCCTAGCCCTCTATATAACCCTAACCCTAGGTCCAATCCTAACCCGAACCGTCTCTCTAACCCTAGCCCTCAACATAACCCTAACCCTAGGTTCAATCCTAAACCGAATCGACTCTCTAACGTTATCCCTTAACATAACCCTAACCCTAGATCCAATTGTAACCCTAATTGTCTACATAACCCTAGCCCTAAACATAACCCTAACCCTAGGTCCCATCCTAACCCGGAACCGTCTCTCTAACCCTAGCCCTCAACAAAATCCTAACCCTAGGTCCAATTCTAACCCTAATCGTCTCTCTAACCCTAACCCTCAACATAACCCTAACCCTAGCTCCAAACCTAAGCCTAATCGACTCTCTAACTGTAGCCCTCAACATAACCCTAACCCTAGCTCCAATCCTAACCCTAATAGTATCTCTAACCCTAGCCCTCAAACAACCCTAACCCTAGGTCCAATCCTAACCCTAATCATCTACTTAACCCTAGCCCTAAACATAACCCTAACCTTAGGTCCAATCCTAACCCTAATCGTCTCTCTAACCCTAGCCCTCAACATGACCCTAACGCTGGCTCCAATCCTAACCCTCATAGTCTCTCTAATCCTAGCCCTCAACACAACCCTAACCCAAGGTCCATTCCAAACCCTAATCGTCTACCTAACCCTAGCCCTCAATATAACCCTAACCCTAGGTTCAATCCTAACCCTAATCGTCTCTGTAACCCTAGCCATAAACATTACCCTAATCCTAGGTCCAATCCTAACCCTAATCGTCTATTTAACCCTAGCTCTAAACATAACCCTAAACCTGGATCAAATCCTAACCCGAACCGTCTCTCTAAACCTAGCCCTCATCATAACCCTAACCCTAGGTCCAATCCTAACGCTAATCGTCTATCTAACCCTAGCCCTCAACATAACCTTAACCCTAGGTCCAATCCTAACCTTAATCGTCTACCTAAACCTAGCCATCAACATAACCCTAACCCTAGCTCCAATCCTAACCCTAATCGTCTACCTAACCCTAGCCCTCAACATAACCTTAACCCTAGCTCCAATATTAACCCTAATCATCTACCTAACCCTAGCCCTCAACATAACCCTAACCCTAGTTCCAGTCCTAACCCTAATCGTGTATCTAACCCTAGCCCTAAACATAACCCTAACCCTAGGTACAATAATAACCCGTATCGTCTCTCTAACCCTAGCCCTCAACACAACCCTAACCCTAGGTCCAATCCTAACCCTAATCGTCTACCTAAGCCTAGCCTTCAACATAACCCTAACCCTAGGTCCAATCCTAACCCTAATCGTCTCTCTAACACTAGCCCTCAACATAACCCTAACCCTAGGTCTAATCCTAACCCGAACCGTCTCTCTAGCCCTAGCCCTCAACCTAAGCCTAACCCTAGGTCCAATCCTGACCCGAACCGTCTGTCTAACCCTAGCCCTGAACATATCCCTAACCCTAGGACCAATACTAACCCAAATCGTCTCTCTAACTCTAACCCTCAACATAACCCTAACCCTAGGTACAATCCTAACACTAATGGTCTATCTAACCCTAGCCCTAAACATAACCCTAACCCTGGGTCCAATCCTAACCCGAAACGTCTCTCTAACCCTAGCCCTCAACATAACCCTAACCCTAGCTCCAATCCTAACCTGAACCGTCTCTCTAAACCTAGCCCTCAACATAAACTTAACCCTACCTCCAATCCTAACCGTAATCGTCTACCTAACCCTAGCCCTCAACATAACACTAACCCTAGGTCCAGTCCTAACCCTAATCGTGTATCTAACCCTAGCCCTAAACATAACCCTAACACTAGGTCCAATAATAATCCTAATCGTCTCTCTAAACCTAGCCCTCAACATAACCCTAACCCTAGGTCCAATCCTATCCCTAATCGTCTACCTAACCCTACCCCTCAACATAACCCTAACCGTAGGTCCAATTCTAACCCCAATCGTCTCTCTAAACCTTGCCCTCACCATAACCCTAACCCTAAGTCCAATCCTAACTCTAATCGTCTATCTAACCCTAGCCCTCAACATAAACCTAACCCTAGGTGCAATACTAACCCTATACGTCTATCTAACCCTAGCACTCAAAATAACCCTAACCCTAGGGCCAATTTTAACCCGAATCGTCTTTCTAAGCCTAGCCCTCAACATAACCCTAACCCTAGGTCCAATACTAACCCTAATGATCTACCTAACCCTAGCCCTCAACTTAACCCTAACCCTAGCTCAAATCCTAACCCTAATCGTCTACCTAACCCTAGACCTCAACGTAACCCTAACCCTAGCTCCAATCCTAACCTAATCCTCTCTCTAACCCTAGCCCTCAACACAACCCTAACCCTAGAATAAATCCTAACCCTAATCGTCTACCTAACCCTAGACCTCAACATAACCCTAACCCTAGCTCCAATCCTAACCCAATCGTCTCTCTAAACCTAGCCCTCAACGTAACCAGAACCCTAGCTCCAATCCTAACCCAATCGTGTCTCTAACCCTAGCCCTCAACAAAACCCTAACCCTAGGTCCAAATCTAACCCTAATCATCTCTCTAACGCTAAACCTCAACATAACCCTAACCCTAGGTCCCAACCTAAGCCTAATCGACTCTCTAACCGTAGCCCTCAACATAACCCTAACCCTAGCTCCAATTCTAACCCTAATCGTCTACCTAACACTAGCCCTCAACATAACCCTAACCCTAGCTCCAGTCCTAACCCTAATAGTATCTCTAACCCTAGCCCTCACACAACCCTAACCCTAGGTCCAAATCTAAACCTAATCGTCTACTTAACCCTAGCCCTAAACATAACCCTAACCTTAGGTCCAATCCTAACCCTAACCATCTCTCTAACCCTAGCCCTCAACATAACCCTAACCCTAGCTCCAATCCTAATCCCCATAGTCTCTCTAATCCTAGCCCTCAACACAACCCTAATCCAAAGTCCATTCCAAACCCTAATCGTCTACCTAACCCGAGCCCTCAATATAACCCTAACCATAGGTTCAATCCTAACCCTAATCGTCTCTCTAACCCTAGCCCTCAACATAACCATTACGCTAGGTCCAGTCCTAACCCGAACCGTCTCTCTAAACCTAGCCCTCAACCTAACCCTAACCCTAGGACCAATCCTAACCCGAACCGTCTCTCTAAACATAGCCCTCAACATAACCCTAAGCCTAGGTCCAATCCTAAACCGAACCGTCTCTCTAACCCTAGCCCTCAACATAACCCTAACCCTAGGTCCAGTACTATCCCGAACCATCTCTCTAACCATAGCACTCAACATAACCCGAACCCTAGGACCAATACTAACCCGAATCGTCTCTCTAACCCTAACCCTCAACATAACCCCAACCCTAGTACAATCCTAACACTAATGGTCTATCTAACCCTAGCCCTAAACATAACCCTAACCCTAGGTCCAATCCTAACCCGAACCGTCTCTCTAACCCTAGCCCTCAACATAACCCTAACCCTAGCTCCAATCATAACCTGAACCGTCTCTCTAACCCTAGCCCTCAACATAAACTGAACCCTACATCCAATCCTAACCCTAATCGTCTACCTACACCTAGCCGTCAACATAACCCTAAACCTAGCTCCAATCCTAACCCTAATCGTCTCTGTAACCCTAGCCCTAAACATAACCCTAACCCTAGGTCAAATCCTAACCCGAACTGTCTCTCTAAACCTAGCCCTCATCATAACCCTAACCCTAGGTCCAATCCTAACGCTAATTGTCTATCTAACCCTATCCCTCAACATAACCTTAACCTAGGTCCAATCCTAACCCTAATCGTCCACCTAACCCTAGCCCTCAATATAACCCTAACCCTAGGTTCAATACTAACCCTAATTTTCTACCTAACCCTAGCCCTCAACATAACCCTAACCCTACGTCCAATCCTAACCCTAATCGTCTCTCTAACACTAGCCCTCAACATAACCCTAACCCTAGGTCTAATCCTAACCCGAACCGTCTCTCTAGCCCTAGCCCTCAACCTAAGCCTAACCCTAGGTCCAATCCTGACCCGAACCGTCTGTCTAACCCTAGCCCTGAACATATCCCTAACCCTAGGACCAATACTAACCCAAATCGTCTCTCTAACTCTAACCCTCAACATAACCCTAACCCTAGGTACAATCCTAACACTAATGGTCTATCTAACCCTAGCCCTAAACATAACCCTAACCCTGGGTCCAATCCTAACCCGAAACGTCTCTCTAACCCTAGCCCTCAACATAACCCTAACCCTAGCTCCAATCCTAACCTGAACCGTCTCTCTAAACCTAGCCCTCAACATAAACTTAACCCTACCTCCAATCCTAACCGTAATCGTCTACCTAACCCTAGCCCTCAACATAACACTAACCCTAGGTCCAGTCCTAACCCTAATCGTGTATCTAACCCTAGCCCTAAACATAACCCTAACACTAGGTCCAATAATAATCCTAATCGTCTCTCTAAACCTAGCCCTCAACATAACCCTAACCCTAGGTCCAATCCTATCCCTAATCGTCTACCTAACCCTACCCCTCAACATAACCCTAACCGTAGGTCCAATTCTAACCCCAATCGTCTCTCTAAACCTTGCCCTCACCATAACCCTAACCCTAAGTCCAATCCTAACTCTAATCGTCTATCTAACCCTAGCCCTCAACATAAACCTAACCCTAGGTGCAATACTAACCCTATACGTCTATCTAACCCTAGCACTCAAAATAACCCTAACCCTAGGGCCAATTTTAACCCGAATCGTCTTTCTAAGCCTAGCCCTCAACATAACCCTAACCCTAGGTCCAATACTAACCCTAATGGTCTACCTAACCCTAGCCCTCAACTTAACCCTAACCCTAGCTCAAATCCTAACCCTAATCGTCTACCTAACCCTAGACCTCAACGTAACCCTAACCCTAGCTCCAATCCTAACCTAATCCTCTCTCTAACCCTAGCCCTCAACACAACCCTAACCCTAGATCAAATCCTAACCCTAATCGTCTACCTAACCCTAGACCTCAACATAACCCTAACCCTAGCTCCAATCCTAACCCAATCGTCTCTCTAAACCTAGCCCTCAACGTAACCAGAACCCTAGCTCCAATCCTAACCCAATCGTGTCTCTAACCCTAGCCCTCAACAAAACCCTAACCCTAGGTCCAAATCTAACCCTAATCATCTCTCTAACGCTAAACCTCAACATAACCCTAACCCTAGGTCCCAACCTAAGCCTAATCGACTCTCTAACCGTAGCCCTCAACATAACCCTAACCCTAGCTCCAATTCTAACCCTAATCGTCTACCTAACACTAGCCCTCAACATAACCCTAACCCTAGCTCCAGTCCTAACCCTAATAGTATCTCTAACCCTAGCCCTCACACAACCCTAACCCTAGGTCCAAATCTAAACCTAATCGTCTACTTAACCCTAGCCCTAAACATAACCCTAACCTTAGGTCCAATCCTAACCCTAACCATCTCTCTAACCCTAGCCCTCAACATAACCCTAACCCTAGCTCCAATCCTAATCCCCATAGTCTCTCTAATCCTAGCCCTCAACACAACCCTAATCCAAAGTCCATTCCAAACCCTAATCGTCTACCTAACCCGAGCCCTCAATATAACCCTAACCATAGGTTCAATCCTAACCCTAATCGTCTCTCTAACCCTAGCCCTCAACATAACCATTACGCTAGGTCCAGTCCTAACCCGAACCGTCTCTCTAAACCTAGCCCTCAACCTAACCCTAACCCTAGGACCAATCCTAACCCGAACCGTCTCTCTAAACATAGCCCTCAACATAACCCTAAGCCTAGGTCCAATCCTAAACCGAACCGTCTCTCTAACCCTAGCCCTCAACATAACCCTAACCCTAGGTCCAGTACTATCCCGAACCATCTCTCTAACCATAGCACTCAACATAACCCTAACCCTAGGACCAATACTAACCCGAATCGTCTCTCTAACCCTAACCCTCAACATAACCCCAACCCTAGTACAATCCTAACACTAATGGTCTATCTAACCCTAGCCCTAAACATAACCCTAACCCTAGGTCCAATCCTAACCCGAACCGTCTCTCTAACCCTAGCCCTCAACATAACCCTAACCCTAGCTCCAATCATAACCTGAACCGTCTCTCTAACCCTAGCCCTCAACATAAACTGAACCCTACATCCAATCCTAACCCTAATCGTCTACCTACACCTAGCCGTCAACATAACCCTAACCCTAGCTCCAATCCTAACCCTAATCGTCTCTGTAACCCTAGCCCTAAACATAACCCTAACCCTAGGTCAAATCCTAACCCGAACTGTCTCTCTAAACCTAGCCCTCATCATAACCCTAACCCTAGGTCCAATCCTAACGCTAATTGTCTATCTAACCCTATCCCTCAACATAACCTTAACCTAGGTCCAATCCTAACCCTAATCGTCCACCTAACCCTAGCCCTCAATATAACCCTAACCCTAGGTTCAATACTAACCCTAATTTTCTACCTAACCCTAGCCCTCAACATAACCCTAACCCTAGGTCCAAACCTAACCTTAATCGACCCTCAAACCATAGCCCTCATCATAACCCTAATCCTAGGTCCAATCCTAACCCTAATGGTCTACCTAACCCTAGCCCTCAACATAACCCTAACCCTAGGTCCAATTCTAACACTAATCGTCTATCTAACCCTAGCCCTAAACAAAACCCTAACCCTAGGTCCAGTAATAACCCTAATTGTTTCTCGAATCCTAGCCGTCAACATAAACCTAACCCTAGGTCCAATCCTATCCCTAATCGTCTACCGAACCCTAGCCCTCAACATAACCCTAACCCTAGCTCCAATCCTAAACCTAATCGTCTCTCTAACCCTAGCCCTCAACATAACAATAACCCTGCTCCAATCCTAACCCTAATAGTCTCTCTAAACCTAGCCCTCAACACAACCCTAACCCTAGGTCCAATCCTAACCCGAACGTTCTCTCTAACCCTAGCCCTCAACATAACCATAACCCTAAGTCTTATCCTAACCCTAATCGTCTACCTAACCCTAACCCTCAATATAACCCTAACCCTAGTTCCAATCCTAAACCGACCCGTCTCTCTAAACGTAGCCCTCAACAAAACCCTAACCCTAGATCCAATCCTAACCCGAACCGTCTCTCTAAACCTAGCCCTCAACATAACCCTAACCCTAGATCCAATCCTAACCCGAACCGTCTCTCTAACCCTAGCCCTCAACATAACCCTAACCCTAGGTCCAATCCTAACCCGAACGGTCTCTCTAACCCTAGCCCTCAACCTAACCCTAACCCTAGGTCCAATCCTAACCCGATACGTCTATCTAATCCTAGCCCTCAACATAACCATAACCCTAGGTCTAATCCTAACGCGAACCGTCTCAATTACCCTAGCACTCAACATAACCCTAACCCTAGGTCCAATACTAACCCTAATGGTCTACCTAACCCTAGCCCTCAACATAACCCTAACCCTAGCTCAAATCTTAACCCTAATCGTCTACCTAACCCTAGACCTCAACATAACCCTAACCCTAGGTCCAATCCTAACCCTAATCTTCTTCCTAACTCTAGCCCTCAAATTAACCCTAACCCTAGCTCCAATCCTAACCCTAATCTTCTCTAACCCTAGCCCTCAACATAATCCTAACTCAGGTACAATCCTAAACCCAATCTTTTCTCTAACCCTAGCCCTCAACATAACCCTAACCCTAAGTCCAATCCTAACCCTAATCGTCTTCCTAACCCTAGCCCTCAACATAACCCTAACCCTAGCTCCAATCCTAACCCTAATCGTCTCTCTAACCCTAGCCCTCAACATAACCCTAACCCAGGTACAATCCTAAACCTAATCGTCTCTCTAACCCTAGTCCTCAACATAACCATAACCCTAGGTCCAATCCTAAACCTAATCGTCTATCTAACCCTAGCCCTCAACATAACCCTATCCCTAGGTCCAATCCTAACCCTAATCATGTACCTAACCTTGCCCTCAACATACCGCTAACCCTAGAGCCAATCTTAACCCTAATCGTCTACCTAACCCTAGTCCTCAACATAACCCTAACCCTAGGTCCTCTCCTAACCCTAATCGTCTACCTAACCCTAGCCCTCAACATAACCATAACCCTAGGTCCAATAATAACCCTAATCGTCTACCTAACCCTAGCCCTCAACATAACCCTAACCCTAGGTCCAATCCTAACACTAATCGTCTATCTAACCCTACCCCTAAACAAAACCCTAACCCTAGGTCCAGTAATAACCCTAATCGATTCTCGAACCCTAGCCCTCAACATAAACCTAACCCTAGGTCCAAACCTATCCCTAATCGTCTACCTAACGCTAGCCCTCAAGATAACCCTAACCCTAGCTCCAATCCTAAACCTAATCGTCTCTCTAAACGTAGCCCTCAACACAACCCTAACCTTGGGTCCAATCCTAACCCTAACCGTCTCTATAATCCTAGCCCTCAACATAACCCTAACCCTAGGTCCAATCCTAACCATAACGTTCTCTCTCACCCTAGCCCTCACATAACCATAACCCTAAGTCTTATCCTAACCCTAATAATCTACCTAACACTAGCCCTCAATATAACCCTAACCCTAGGTCCAATCCTAACCCGAACCGTCTCTGTAAACCTAGCCCTCAACATAACCCTAACCCTAGGTTCAATCCTAAACCGAATCGACTCTCTAACCCTAGCCCTAAACATAACCCTAAAGCTAGATCCAAGAGTAACCCTAATTGTCTACATAACCCTGGCCATCAACATAACCCTAAGTCTAGGTCCAATCCTAACCCTAATCGACTCTCTAACCGTAGCCCTCAACATAACCCTAACCCTAGGTTCAATCATAACCCTAATCGTCTATCTAATCCTAGCCCTAAACATAACCCTAACCCTAGCTCCAATCCTAACCCTAATCGTCTCTCTAACCCTGGCCCTCAACATAACCCAAACCCTAAGTCTAATCCTAACCCTAATCCACTCTCTAACCATAGCCCTCAACATAACCCTAACCCTAGGACCAATCCTAACCCTAATCGTCTATCTAAGCCTAGCCCTCAACATAACCCTAACCCTAGCTCCAATCCTAACCCTAATCGTCCACCTAACCCTAGCCCTCAACATAACCCTAACCCTAGCTCCAATCCTATCCCTAATACTCTCTCTAATCCTAGCCCTCAGCACAACCCTAACCGTAGGTCCAATCCTAACCCTAATCGTCTACCTAAGCCTAGCCTTCAACATCACCCTAACCCTAGGTCCAATCCTAACCCTAATCGTCTCTCTAACACTAGCCCTCAACATAACCCTAACCCTAGGTCCAATCCTATCCCTAATCGTCTACCTAACCCTACCCCTCAACATAACCCTAACTGTAGGTCCAATTCTAACCCTAATAGTCTCTCTAAACCTTACCCTCAAAATAACCCTAAACCTAGGTCCAATCCTACCTCTAATCGTCTATCTAACCCTAGCCCTCAACATAAACCTAACCCTAGGTGCAATGCTAACCCTATACGTCTATCTAACCATAGCCCTCAACATAACCATAACCCTAGGTCTAATCCTAACCCCAACCGTCTCTCTAACCCTAGCACTCAACATAACCCTAACCCTAGCTCCAATCCTAACCTAATCCTCTCTCTAACCCTAGCCCTCAACATAACCCTAACCCTAGATCAATTCCTAACCCTAACCGTCTACCTAACCCTAGACCTCAACATAGCCCTAACCCTGGCTCCAATCCTAACCCAGTCGTCTCTCTAACCCTAGCCCTCAACGTAACCCTAACCCTAGGTCCAATTCTAACCCGAACCGTCTCTCCAACCCTAGCCATCAACATAACCCTAACCCTAGGTCCAATCCTAACCCCAATCTTCTACATAACCCTAGCCCTAAACATAACCCTAACCCTAGGTCCCATCCTAACCCGGAACCGTCTCTCTAACCCTAGCCCTCAACAAAATCCTAACCCTAGGTCCAATTCTAACCCTAATAGTCTCTCTAACCCTAACCCTCAACATAACCCTAACCCTAGCTCCAAACCTAAGCCTAATCGACTCTCTAACTGTAGCCCTCAACATAACCCTAACCCTAGCTCCAATCCTAACCCTAATAGTATCTCTAACCCTAGCCCTCAAACAACCGTAACCCTAGGTCCAATCCTAACCCTAATCATCTACTTAACCCTAGCCCTAAACATAACCCTAACCTTAGGTCCAATCCTAACCCTAATCGTCTCTCTAACCCTAGCCCTCAACATGACCCTAACGCTGGCTCCAATCCTAACCCTCATAGTCTCTCTAATCCTAGCCCTCAACACAACCCTAACCCAAGGTCCATTCCAAACCCTAATAGTCTACCTAACCCTAGCCCTCAATATAACCCTAACCCTAGGTTCAATCCTAACCCTAATCATCTCTGTAACCCTAGCCATAAACATTACCCTAATCCTAGGTCCAATCCTAACCCTAATCGTCTATTTAACTCTAGCCCTAAACATAACCCTAAACCTAGATCAAATCCTAACCCGAACCGTCTCTCTAAAGCTAGCCCTCATCATAACCCTAACCCTAGGTCCAATCCTAACGCTAATCGTCTATCTAACCCTAGCCCTCAACATAACCTTAACCCTAGGTCCAATCCTAACCTTAATCGTCTACCTAAACCTAGCCATCAACATAACCCTAACCCTAGCCCCAATCCTAACCCTAATCGTCTACCTAACCCTAGCCCTCAACATAACCTTAATCCTAGCTCCAATATTAACCCTAATCGTCTACCTAACCCTAGCCCTCAACATAACCCTAACCCTAGTTCCAGTCCTAACCCTAATCGTGTATCTAACCCTAGACCTAAACATAACCCTAACCCTAGGTACAATAATAACCCGTATCGTCTCTCTAACCCTAGACCTCAACATAACCCTAACCCTAGGTCCAATACTATCCCAAATAGTCTACCTAACCCTACCCCTCAATATAACCCTAACCCTAGGTCCAATCCCAACCCTAATAGTCTCTCTAACACTAGCCCTCAACACAACCCTAACCCTAGGTCCAATCCTAACCCGAACCGTCTCTCTGAACCTAGCCCTCAACATGACCATAACCCTAAGTCCAATCCTATCCCTAATCATCCACCTAACCCTAGCTCTCAATATAACCCTAACCCTAGGTCCAAACCTAAATCGATCCTTCTCTCTAAAGCTAGCCCTCAATATAACCCTAACCCTAGATCCAATCCTAATCTGAACCCTCTCCCTAAACCTAGCCCTCAACATAACCCTAACCCTAGGTTCAATCCTAACCCGAATCGTCTCTCTAACCCTAGCCCTTAACATAACCCTAACCCTAGATCCAATACTAACCCTAATTTTGTACCTAACCCTAGCCCTCAACATAACCCTAACCCTAGGTCCAAACCTAACCTTAATCGACTCTCTAACCGTAGCCCTCATCATACCCCTAACCCTAGGTCCAATCCTAACCCTAATCGTCTACCTAACCATAGCCCTCAACATAAAACTAACCCTAGGTCCAATTCTAACACTAATCGTCTATCTAACCCTAGCCCTAAACAAAACCCTAACCCTAGGTCCAGTAATAACCCTAATCGTTTCTCGAACCCTAGCCCTCAACATAAACCGAACCCTAAGTCCAATCCTATCCCTAATCGTCTACCTAACCCTAGCCCTCAACATAACCCTAACGCTAGCTCCAATCCTAAACCTAATCGTCTCTCTAACCCTAGCCCTCAACACTACCCTAACCCTAGGTCCTATCCTAACCCTAACCGTCTCTATAATCCTAGCCCTCAACATAACCCTAACCCTAGGTCCATTCCTAACCATAATAGACTCTCTAACCCTAGCCCTCAACATAACCATAACCCTAAGTCTTATCCTAACCCTAATGGTCTACCTAACCCTAGCCCTCTATATAACCCTAACCCTAGGTCCAATCCTAACCCGAACCGTCTCTCTAACCCTAGCCCTCAACATAACCCTAACCCTAGGTTCAATCCTAAACCGAATCGACTCTCTAACTTTATCCCTTAACATAACCCTAACCCTAGATCCAATAGTAACCCTAATTGTCTACATAACCCTAGCCCTAAACATAACCCTAACCCTAGGTCCCATCCTAACCCGGAACCGTCTCTCTAACCCTAGCCCTCAACAAAATCCTAACCCTAGGTCCAATTCTAACCCTAATCGTCTCTCTAACCCTAACCCTCAACATAACCCTAACCCTAGCTCCAAACCTAAGCCTAATCGACTCTCTAACTGTAGCCCTCAACATAACCCTAACCCTAGCTCCAATCCTAACCCTAATAGTATCTCTAACCCTAGCCCTCAAACAACCCTAACCCTAGGTCCAATCCTAACCCTAATCATCTACTTAACCCTAGCCCTAAACATAACCCTAACCTTAGGTCCAATCCTAACCCTAATCGTCTCTCTAACCCTAGCCCTCAACATGACCCTAACGCTGGCTCCAATCCTAACCCTCATAGTCTCTCTAATCCTAGCCCTCAACACAACCCTAACCCAAGGTCCATTCCAAACCCTAATCGTCTACCTAACCCTAGCCCTCAATATAACCCTAACCCTAGGTTCAATCCTAACCCTAATCGTCTCTGTAACCCTAGCCATAAACATTACCCTAATGTTAGGTCCAATCCTAACCCTAATCGTCTATTTAACCCTAGCCCTAAACATAACCCTAAACCTGGATCAAATCCTAACCCGAAACGTCTCTCTAAACCTAGCCCTCATCATAACCCTAACCCTAGGTCCAATCCTAACGCTAATCGTCTATCTAACCCTAGCCCTCAACATAACCTTAACCCTAGGTCCAATCCTAACCTTAATCGTCTACCTAAACCTAGCCATCAACATAACCCTAACCCTAGCTCCAATCCTAACCCTAATCGTCTACTTAACCCTAGCCCTAAACATAACCCTAACCTTAGGTCCAATCCTAACCCTAACCATCTCTCTAACCCTAGCCCTCAACATAACCCTAACCCTAGCTCCAATCCTAATCCCCATAGTCTCTCTAATCCTAGCCCTCAACACAACCCTAATCCAAAGTCCATTCCAAACCCTAATCGTCTACCTAACCCTAGCCCTCAATATAACCCTAACCATAGGTTCAATCCTAACCCTAATCGTCTCTCTAACCCTAGCCCTCAACATAACCATTACGCTAGGTCCAGTCCTAACCCGAACCGTCTCTCTAAACCTAGCCCTCAACCTAACCCTAACCCTAGGACCAATCCTAACCCGAACCGTCTCTCTAAACATAGCCCTCAACATAACCCTAAGCCTAGGTCCAATCCTAAACCGAACCGTCTCTCTAACCCTAGCCCTCAACATAACCCTAACCCTAGGTCCAGTACTATCCCGAACCATCTCTCTAACCATAGCACTCAACATAACCCTAACCCTAGGACCAATACTAACCCGAATCGTCTCTCTAACCCTAACCCTCAACATAACCCCAACCCTAGTACAATCCTAACACTAATGGTCTATCTAACCCTAGCCCTAAACATAACCCTAACCCTAGGTCCAATCCTAACCCGAACCGTCTCTCTAACCCTAGCCCTCAACATAACCCTAACCCTAGCTCCAATCATAACCTGAACCGTCTCTCTAACCCTAGCCCTCAACATAAACTGAACCCTACATCCAATCCTAACCCTAATCGTCTACCTACACCTAGCCGTCAACATAACCCTAAACCTAGCTCCAATCCTAACCCTAATCGTCTCTGTAACCCTAGCCCTAAACATAACCCTAACCCTAGGTCAAATCCTAACCCGAACTGTCTCTCTAAACCTAGCCCTCATCATAACCCTAACCCTAGGTCCAATCCTAACGCTAATTGTCTATCTAACCCTAGCCCTCAACATAACCTTAACCTAGGTCCAATCCTAACCCTAATCGTCCACCTAACCCTAGCCCTCAATATAACCCTAACCCTAGGTTCAATACTAACCCTAATTTTCTACCTAACCCTAGCCCTCAACATAACCCTAACCCTAGGTCCAAACCTAACCTTAATCGACCCTCAAACCATAGCCCTCATCATAACCCTAATCCTAGGTCCAATCCTAACCCTAATCGTCTACCTAACCCTAGCCCTCAACATAACCCTAACCCTAGGTCCAATTCTAACACTAATCGTCTATCTAACCCTAGCCCTAAACAAAACCCTAACCCTAGGTCCAGTAATAACCCTAATTGTTTCTCGAATCCTAGCCGTCAACATAAACCTAACCCTAGGTCCAATCCTATCCCTAATCGTCTACCGAACACTAGCCCTCAACATAACCCTAACCCTAGCTCCAATCCTAAACCTAATCGTCTCTCTAACCCTAGCCCTCAACATAACAATAACCCTGCTCCAATCCTAACCCTAATAGTCTCTCTAAACCTAGCCCTCAACACAACCCTAACCCTAGGTCCAATCCTAACCCGAACGTTCTCTCTAACCCTAGCCCTCAACATAACCATAACCCTAAGTCTTATCCTAACCCTAATCGTCTACCTAACCCTAACCCTCAATATAACCCTAACCCTAGTTCCAATCCTAAACCGACCCGTCTCTCAAAACGTAGCCCTCAACAAAACCCTAACCCTAGATCCAATCCTAACCCGAACCGTCTCTCTAAACCTAGCCCTCAACATAACCCTAACCCTAGATCCAATCCTAACCCGAACCGTCTCTCTAACCCTAGCCCTCAACATAACCCTAACCCTAGGTCCAATCCTAACCCGAACGGTCTCTCTAACCCTAGCCCTCAACCTAACCCTAACCCTAGGTCCAATCCTAACCCGATACGTCTATCTAATCCTAGCCCTCAACATAACCATAACCCTAGGTCTAATCCTAACGCGAACCGTCTCAATTACCCTAGCACTCAACATAACCCTAACCCTAGGTCCAATACTAACCCTAACGGTCTACCTAACCCTAGCCCTCAACATAACCCTAACCCTAGCTCAAATCTTAACCCTAATCGTCTACCTAACCCTAGACCTCAACATAACCCTAACCCTAGGTCCAATCCTAACCCTAATCTTCTTCCTAACTCTAGCCCTCAAATTAACCCTAACCCTAGCTCCAATCCTAACCCTAATCGTCTCTAACCCTAGCCCTCAACATAATCCTAACTCAGGTACAATCCTAAACCCAATCTTTTCTCTAACCCTAGCCCTCAACATAACCCTAACCCTAAGTCCAATCCTAACCCTAATCGTCTTCCTAACCCTAGCCCTCAACATAACCCTAACCCTAGCTCCAATGCTAACCCTAATCGTCTCTCTAACCCTAGCCCTCAACATAACCCTAACCCAGGTACAATCCTAAACCTAATCGTCTCTCTAACCCTAGTCCTCAACATAACCATAACCCTAGGTCCAATCCTAAAGCTAATCGTCTATCTAACCCTAGCCCTCAACATAACCCTATCCCTAGGTCCAATCCTAACCCTAATCATGTACCTAACCTTGCCCTCAACATACCGCTAACCCTAGAGCCAATCTTAACCCTAATCGTCTACCTAACCCTAGTCCTCAACATAACCCTAACCCTAGGTCCTCTCCTAACCCTAATCGTCTACCTAACCCTAGCCCTCAACATAACCATAACCCTAGGTCCAATAATAACCCTAATCGTCTACCTAACCCTAGCCCTCAACATAACCCTAACCCTAGGTCCAATCCTAACACTAATCGTCTATCTAACCCTACCCCTAAACAAAACCCTAACCCTAGGTCCAGTAATAACCCTAATCGATTCTCGAACCCTAGCCCTCAACATAAACCTAACCCTAGGTCCAAACCTATCCCTAATCG
Source organism: Miniopterus schreibersii (assembly GCF_964146895.1). NCBI lineage: Eukaryota > Metazoa > Chordata > Mammalia > Chiroptera > Miniopteridae > Miniopterus > Miniopterus schreibersii. The sequence goes on along the minus strand of NC_138111.1, from coordinate 72,480,632 downwards.
TCTACCTAACGCTAGCCCTCAAGATAACCCTAACCCTAGCTCCAATCCTAAACCTAATCGTCTCTCTAAACGTAGCCCTCAACACAACCCTAACCTTGGGTCCAATCCTAACCCTAACCGTCTCTATAATCCTAGCCCTCAACATAACCCTAACCCTAGGTCCAATCCTAACCATAACGTTCTCTCTCACCCTAGCCCTCACATAACCATAACCCTAAGTCTTATCCTAACCCTAATTGTCTACCTAACACTAGCCCTCAACATAACCCTAACCCTAGGTTCAATCCTAAACCGAATCGACTCTCTAACCCTAGCCCTAAACATAACCCTAAAGCTAGATCCAAGAGTAACCCTAATTGTCTACATAACCCTGGCCATCAACATAACCCTAACTCTAGGTCCAATCCTAACCCTAATCGACTCTCTAACCCTAGCCCTAAACATAACCCTAAAGCTAGATCCAAGAGTAACCCTAATTGTCTACATAACCCTGGCCATCAACATAACCCTAACCCTAGGTTCAATCATAACCCTAATCGTCTATCTAATCCTAGCCCTAAACATAACCCTAACCCTAGCTCCAATCCTAACCCTAATCGTCTCTCTAACCCTGGCCCTCAACATAACCCAAACCCTAAGTCTAATCCTAACCCTAATCCACTCTCTAACCATAGCCCTCAACATAACCCTAACCCTAGGACCAATCCTAACCCTAATCGTCTATCTAAGCCTAGCCCTCAACATAACCCTAACCCTAGCTCCAATCCTAACCCTAATCGTCCACCTAACCCTAGCCCTCAACATAACCCTAACCCTAGCTCCAATCCTATCCCTAATACTCTCTCTAATCCTAGCCCTCAGCACAACCCTAACCGTAGGTCCAATCCTAACCCTAATCGTCTACCTAAGCCTAGCCTTCAACATCACCCTAACCCTAGGTCCAATCCTAACCCTAATCGTCTCTCTAACACTAGCCCTCAACATAACCCTAACCCTAGGTCCAATCCTATCCCTAATCGTCTACCTAACCCTACCCCTCAACATAACCCTAACTGTAGGTCCAATTCTAACCCTAATAGTCTCTCTAAACCTTACCCTCAAAATAACCCTAACCCTAGGTCCAATCCTACCTCTAATCGTCTATCTAACACTAGCCCTCAACATAAACCTAACCCTAGGTGCAATGCTAACCCTATACGTCTATCTAACCATAGCCCTCAACATAACCATAACCCTAGGTCTAATCCTAACCCCAACCGTCTCTCTAACCCTAGCACTCAACCTAACCCTAACCCTAGCTCCAATCCTAACCTAATCCTCTCTCTAACCCTAGCCCTCAACATAACCCTAACCCTAGATCAAATCCTAACCCTAACCGTCTACCTAACCCTAGACCTCAACATAGCCCTAACCCTGGCTCCAATCCTAACCCAGTCGTCTCTCTAACCCTAGCCCTCAACGTAACCCTAACCCTAGGTCCAATTCTAACCCGAACCGTCTCTCCAACCCTAGCCATCAACATAACCCTAACCCTAGGTCCAATCCTAACCCCAATCTTCTACATAACCCTAGCCCTAAACATAACCCTAACCCTAGGTCCCATCCTAACCCGGAACCGTCTCTCTAACCCTAGCCCTCAACAAAATCCTAACCCTAGGTCCAATTCTAACCCTAATAGTCTCTCTAACCCTAACCCTCAACATAACCCTAACCCTAGCTCCAAACCTAAGCCTAATCGACTCTCTAACTGTAGCCCTCAACATAACCCTAACCATAGCTCCAATCCTAACCCTAATAGTATCTCTAACCCTAGCCCTCAAACAACCCTAACCCTAGGTCCAATCCTAACCCTAATCATCTACTTAACCCTAGCCCTAAACATAACCCTAACCTTAGGTCCAATCCTAACCCTAATCGTCTCTCTAACCCTAGCCCTCAACATGACCCTAACGCTGGCTCCAATCCTAACCCTCATAGTCTCTCTAATCCTAGCCCTCAACACAACCCTAACCCAAGGTCCATTCCAAACCCTAATAGTCTACCTAACCCTAGCCCTCAATATAACCCTAACCCTAGGTTCAATCCTAACCCTAATCATCTCTGTAACCCTAGCCATAAACATTACCCTAATCCTAGGTCCAATCCTAACCCTAATCGTCTATTTAACCCTAGCCCTAAACATAACCCTAAACCTAGATCAAATCCTAACCCGAACCGTCTCTCTAAAGCTAGCCCTCATCATAACCCTAACCCTAGGTCCAATCCTAACGCTAATCGTCTATCTAACCCTAGCCCTCAACATAACCTTAACCCTAGGTCCAATCCTAACCTTAATCGTCTACCTAAACCTAGCCATCAACATAACCCTAACCCTAGCTCCAATCCTAACCCTAATCGTCTACCTAACCCTAGCCCTCAACATAACCTTAATCCTAGCTCCAATATTAACCCTAATCGTCTACCTAACCTTAGCCCTCAACATAACCCTAACCCTAGTTCCAGTCCTAACCCTAATCGTGTATCTAACCCTAGACCTAAACATAACCCTAACCCTAGGTACAATAATAACCCGTATCGTCTCTCTAACCCTAGACCTCAACATAACCCTAACCCTAGGTCCAATACTATCCCAAATAGTCTACCTAACCCTACCCCTCAACATAACCCAAACCCTAGGTCCAATCCCAACCCTAATAGTCTCTCTAACACTAGCCCTCAACACAACCCTAACCCTAGGTCCAATCCTAACCCGAACCGTCTCTCTGAACCTAGCCCTCAACATGACCATAACCCTAAGTCCAATCCTATCCCTAATCATCCACCTAACCCTAGCTCTCAATATAACCCTAACCCTAGGTCCAAACCTAAATCGATCCTTCTCTCTAAAGCTAGCCCTCAATATAACCCTAACCCTAGATCCAATCCTAATCTGAACCCTCTCTCTAAACCTAGCCCTCAACATAACCCTAACCCTAGGTTCAATCCTAACCCGAATCGTCTCTCTAACCCTAGCCCTTAACATAACCCTAACCCTAGGTCCAATTCTAACACTAATCGTCTATCTAACCCTAACCCTAAACAAAACCCTAACCCTAGGTCCAGTAATAACCCTAATCGTTTCTCGAACCCTAGCCCTCAACATAAACCTAACCCTAAGTCCAATCCTATCCCTAATCGTCTACCTAACCCTAGCCCTCAACATAACCCTAACGCTAGCTCCAATCCTAAACCTAATCGTCTCTCTAACCCTAGCCCTCAACACTACCCTAACCCTAGGTCCTATCCTAACCCTAACCGTCTCTATAATCCTAGCCCTCAACATAACCCTAACCCTAGGTCCATTCCTAACCATAATAGACTCTCTAACCCTAGCCCTCAACATAACCATAACCCTAAGTCTTATCCTAACCCTAATGGTCTACCTAACCCTAGCCCTCTATATAACCCTAACCCTAGGTCCAATCCTAACCCGAACCGTCTCTCTAACCCTAGCCCTCAACATAACCCTAACCCTAGGTTCAATCCTAAACCGAATCGACTCTCTAACGTTATCCCTTAACATAACCCTAACCCTAGATCCAATAGTAACCCTAATTGTCTACATAACCCTGGCCCTCAACATGACCCTAACCCTAGGTCCAATCCTAACCCTAATCGACTCTCTAACCGTAGCCCTCAACATAACCCTAACTCTAGGTCCAATCCTAACCCTAATCGTCTGTCTAATCCTAGCCCTAAACATAACCCTAACCCTAGCTCCAATCCTAACCCTAATCGTCTATCTAACCCTAGCCCTCACCATAACCCTAACCCTAGGACCAATCCTAACCCTAATCGTCCACCTAACCCTACTCCTCAACATAACCCTAACCCTAGCTCCAATCCTATCCCTAATACTCTCTCTAATCCTAGCCCTCAACACAACCCTAACCCTAGGTCCAATCCTAACCCTAATCGTCTACCTAAGCCTAGCCTTTAACATAACCCTAACCCTAGGTCCAATCCTAACCCTAATCGTCTCTCTAACACTAGCCCTCAACATAACCCTAACCCTAGGTCCAATCCTAACCCGAACCGTCTCTCTAACCCTAGCCCTCAACCTAACCCTAACCCTAGGTCCAATCCTAAACCGAACCGTCTCTTTAACCCTAGCCCTCAACATAACCCTAACCCTAGGACCAATCCTAACCCGAACCGTCTCTCTAACCCTAGCCCTCAACCTATCCCTAACCCTAGGACCAATACTAACCCGAATCGTCTCTCTAACCCTAACCCTCAACATAACACTAACCCTAGGTACAATCCTAACACTAATGGTCTATCTAAACCTAGCCTTAAACATAACCCTACCCCTGGGTCCAATCCTAACCTGAAACGTCTCTCTAACCCTAGCCCTCAACATAACCCTAACCCTAGCTCCAATCCTAACCTGAACCGTCTCTCTAAACCTAGCCCTCAACATAACACTAACCCTAGGTCCAGTCCTAGCCCTAATCGTGTATCTAACCCTAGCCCTAAACATAACCCTAACACTAGGTCCAATAATAATCCTAATCGCCTCTCTAACCTTTGCCCTCAACATAACCCTAACCCTAGGTCCAATCCTATCCCTAATCGTCTACCTAACCCTACCCCTCAACATAACCCTAACCGTAGGTCCAATTCTAACACCAATCGTCTCTCTAAACCTTGCCCTCACCATAACCCTAACCCTAGGTCCCATCCTAACGCTAATCGTCTATCTAACCCTAGCCCTCAACATAAACCTAACCCTAGGTGCAGTGCTAACCCTATACGTCTATCTAACCCTAGCACTCAAAATAACCCTAACCCTAGGTCCAATCCTGACCCGAATCGTCTCTCTAGGCCTAGCCCTCAACATAATCCTAACCCTAGCTCAAATCCTAACCCTAATCGTCTACCTAACCCTAGAGCTAAACGTAACCCTAACCCTAGCTCCAATCCTAAACTAATCCTCTCTCTAACCTTAGCCCTCAACATAACCCTAACCCTAGATAAAATCCGAACCCTAATCGTCTACCTAACCCTAGACCTCAACATAACCCTAACCCTAGCTCCAATCCTAACCCAATCGTCTCTCTAAACCTAGCCCTCAACGTAACCCTAACCCTAGGTCCAATACTAACCCTAATTTTCTACCTAACCCTAGCCCTCAACATAACCCTAACCCTAGGTCCAAACCTAACCTTAATCGACTCTCAAACCATAGCCCTCATCATAACCCTAACCCTAGCTCCAATCCTAACCCTAATCATCTACCTAACCCTAGCCCTCAACATAACCCTAACCCTAGGTCCAATTCTAACACTAATCGTCCTTCTAACCTTAGCCCTAAACAAAACCCTAACCCTAGGTCCAGTAATAACCCTAATTGTTTCTCGATCCCTAGCCTTCAACATAAACCTAACCCTAGGTCCAATCCTATCCCTAATCGTCTACCTAACCCTAGCCCTCAACATAACCCTAACCCTAGCTCCAATCCTAAACCTAATCGTCTCTCTAACGCTAGCCCTCAACATAACATTAACCCTGCTCCAATCCTAACCCTAATAGTCTCAATAAACCTAGCCCTCAACACTACACTAAACCTAGGTCCAACCCTAACCCGAACCGTCTCTATAATCCTAGCCCTCAACATAACCCTAACCCTAGGTCCAATCCTAACCCGAACGTTCTCTCTAACCCTAACCCTCAACATAACCCTAACCCTAGGTCCAAACCTAACCTTAATCGACTCTCTAACCGTAGCCCTCATCATACCCCTAACCCTAGATCCAATCCTAACCCTAATCGTCTACCTAACCCTAGCCCTCAACATAACCCTAACCCTAGCTCCAACCCTAAGCTTAATCGACTCTCTAACCGTAGCCCTCAACATAACGCTAACCCTAGCTCCAATTCTAACCCTAATCGTCTACCTAACACTAGCCCTCAACATAACCCTTACCCTAGCTCCAGTCCTAACCCTAATAGTATCTCTAACACTAGACCTCACAAAACCATAACCCTAGGTCCAATCCTAACCCTAATCATCTACTTAACCCTAGCCCTAAACATAACCCTAACCTTAGGTCCATTCCTAACCCTAATCGTCTCTCTAACCGTACCCCTCAATATAACCCTAACCCTAGGTTCAATCCTAACCCTAATCGTCTCTGTAACCCTAGCCATAAACATTACCCTAATCCTAGGTCCAATCCTAACCCTAATCGTCTATTTAACCCTAGCCCTAAACATAACCCTAACCCTAGCTCCAATCCTAACCCTAATCGTCTACCTAACCCTAGCCCTCAACATAACCCTAACCCTAGTTCCAATCCTATCCCAAATAGTCTACCTAACCCTACCCCTCAACATAACCCTAACCCTAGATCCAATAATAACCCTAATAGTCTCTCTAACACTTGCCCTCAACACAACCCTAACCCTAGCTCCAATCCTAACCTTAATCGACTCTCTAACCGTAGCCCTCATCATAACCCTAACCCTAGGTCCAATCCTAACCCCAATCTTCTACATAACCCTAGCCCTAAACATAACCCTAACCCTAGGTCCCATCCTAACCCGGAACCGTCTCTCTAACCCTAGCCCTCAACAAAATCCTAACCCTAGGTCGAATTCTAACCCTAATCGTCTCTCTAACCCTAACCCTCAACATAACCCTAACCCTAGCTCCAAACCTAAGCCTAATCGACTCTCTAACTGTAGCCCTCAACATAACCCTAACCCTAGCTCCAATCCTAACCCTAATAGTATCTCTAACCCTAGCCCTCAAACAACCCTAACCCTAGGTCCAATCCTAACCCTAATCATCTACTTAACCCTAGCCCTAAACATAACCCTAACCTTAGGTCCAATCCTAACCCTAATCGTCTCTCTAACCCTAGACCTCAACATGACCCTAACGCTGGCTCCAATCCTAACCCTCATAGTCTCTCTAATCCTAGCCCTCAACACAACCCTAACCCAAGGTCCATTCCAAACCCTAATCGTCTACCTAACCCTAGCCCTCAATATAACCCTAACCCTAGGTTCAATCCTAACCCTAATCGTCTCTGTAACCCTAGCCATAACATTACCCTAATCCTAGGTCCAATCCTAACCCTAATCGTCTATTTAACCCTAGCCCTAAACATAACCCTAAACCTGGATCAAATCCTAACCCGAACCGTCTCTCTAAACCTAGCCCTCATCATAACCATAACCCTAGGTCCAATCCTAACGCTAATCGTCTATCTAACCCTAGCCCTCAACATAACCTTAACCCTAGGTCCAATCCTAACCTTAATCGTCTACCTAAACCTAGCCATCAACATAACCCTAACCCTAGCTCCAATCCTAACCCTAATCGTCTACCTAACCCTAGCCCTCAACATAACCTTAACCCTAGCTCCAATATTAACCCTAATCATCTACCTAACCCTAGCCCTCAACATAACCCTAACCCTAGTTCCAGTCCTAACCCTAATCGTGTATCTAACCCTAGCCCTAAACATAACCCTAACCCTAGGTACAATAATAACCCGTATCGTCTCTCTAACCCTAGACCTCAACATAACCCTAACCCTAGGTCCAATCCTATCCCAAATAGTCTACCTAACCCTACCCCTCAACATAACCCTAACCCTAGGTCCAATCCCAACCCTAATAGTCTCTCTAACACTAGCCCTCAACACAACCCTA